>NW_024609839.1:2525952-2970860 GCF_016920785.2 Ixodes scapularis | reverse complement strand
AGTGGATATTTTTAATTTGATGGTGCATATGTTTGCTTTGTATTGCTGCAACCTCATGTTTGCATAATTCTGCTGTACTAGTCATTTTTATTTTACAATTTAATTTATTTCGTTTATTTATCTATGCTTTCTGGTCAAAGGATACATTAGAATGCTTGCTGTTTGTGCACTCTAACCCTAGCACTTTTTATGAACCTGTCCTCTGCTTTATATGTGGAATGGTTTGGGCAGCGTTAGGATTGACCACTTCTTAAAGAAAGGTGGTACATTTTGTTTTACACCACCGAGCACTCTTTGGTGTAAGGTACATTACCATATAGCTGAATGACACAATCAGCTATACACGTTTGTAAGCAGTCATGTTTCCAAAAGTAGTCTAGCCACCATGGGTAGGAAAACGTGCTCTCAGGGTACCAATCTGTCAATTAGCTTAGTGACGCTTTAGCAAGCCTTCATAATCGGATTATCTGGGGAGCACCTGAGCTGGAAGATGGCAGCGCACAAGGGCCCGCCATTTTGCAGACTCTGTCTCATTTTTGTTAGTGAGAGAAAACAAAGGCTTCTTCAGTATCATCTAGGAAAACCACATGTCCAATATTATCTCCATTTAAATCTTTATGAAATGGATCAGCAAACTGCCAACCCTAGCTGACAATGTAGGCGCAAACGACAGCGCAGTTGCTACTACGGCTTCAGTGCACCAAACATCAATTTACCATGTCAGGTGCATTGTTACGTTTTCTTTGTTTTTTCCATGCACAGTCAGTCCTTGACTTGAGCAATGTCTTCTCCAAAAGTTGCTTCAGCGGTGTCCACATGATTGGCACAGACCTGGATGTGCACGTTTCTCATGGTTCACCTCTGTTAAATAATAATGGCATTGTTTGCACAATGTTCACATACTCAATGGCTTATTTATGTACTATTTAGTAGACCTCGCTGCATACTAATGTTCCTGAGATATTTATTCCTTTGAGAAAACTTGGCTTTAGCGTAGGTTGCAGTGGTGCAGATGTCGTCCGACACGGAGCAGACAACACTCAGGCCCGTCTGTTTGCGTCGTCCTCGCAGGGGTAGCACATCATCATTTGTACCATGGGATTGGTCATGTCTCCTCCGTCTCTGCCATCGTTGCCTGTAGAAGCCGATGTTTCGGGTTTTATTTGGGCTATGTTTAAAGCAAAATTGCATAGGAAATATTCCACCAATGCATGAAATAAAATAGTTATTTCTATATTTCTTTTTAAATTTATTTTTTATTTTTATTTGAAGTCTTATAATTCCAAAAGTTTTGGAATTAAGCAGAGTTGCCTTTTAATAACAAATGGCTATAGCTAAACAGGGCACACAAGTGAGGAGCTTTTTTTTCTAAAAAGGCGAAATACACATGAAGCAAAACAGATAAATTGGTATGTTTGCTTATCAGTATAGCTTTGAGCCATGTGCCGCAGCCACCTCTGCTGTGGTTTTTTATAGCGTACTCTGACCGATTTCACTGTAGGAGCATTTGAGATTCATGGACCAACGAATATAGTTTGAATTCATACAAAAATTTGCTTGGTTTCAGTTTTCTGGATTTGGCTCTTTTAGATGAAAGGAAACTGTGTCCTGGTGAAGCATGTGACAGCAGCTCACATGAGCTCACTAGAGTGGAGTTTTGTCCCATGCCTCGCTCCCGAGCTATCTGGCTCATTGACAGGGTGTCTAGCACCTTGGAAAAGCTGGAATTGTCAGGAAATTTCGGATCATCTGGAAAAGTCAGGGAATTGTCAGGGAGATAATCAAAAAGTTAGCCAAATCAGGGAAAATAGCCAGGGCGAGTAATGCGGTGGTGTGCGACGAAGCCAGGAGAGTCGTGCATTGACGTGGCTGTGCTAAATAACATTGCCCGAAACTTTGTAAGTCTTTGACTTCTTGAGCAACATAAAGACCGATTTCAATAAATTGTTTTAAATTGTGAGTGGTGTTCACTTATGAGGTGTTTAGTAGCACTTCGTACCACATCTCCAAACTTCTGTAATGGACAGGAAATTTAAAACCTGGAAAAGCTGGGGAACTTAAAAGGAGGAATTTGCTAGACACCCTGGCTGATTTCATAGTTACCGATGTCTGCCAAGTTATGCTGAAGTAGGGCATGAAATTGTCGATATTTCACTGTGGTAGCTGACGTTGTGTTGTAATTATATACTTTTGAAACAGGAGCTGCGCGCACCTGCTTTAAACAGAAGGCAGAAAACAATGAGCCAGCCATCATCGTGCAGGAAGCCGACGCCAAATGGGCTGCTGCTGAATCAGTCAGGCATGCACCAGCTAGGACCAAGAAAATGGTAATATGATATTTCTAATTTTGCTTAAGCTCCCGAAAAATACTTTTGCATCCTAAAACAAGCCCAGATTTCAAACAAAGGCATTAGTCTATTTACATAAAGACATTTTTAAGTATTAAGAAATTTATTTAGCCAATGAAAGAACACTATGTTATGACATTGTCTGCAATGAGCTTGACATTGTAGAAAATATGAGGCTCATTGACATTGCCCCTGGGTCCGGACAGTTCATCAAACGCCGTTTCATTGAACATTGTTTCATCGAAGCTGTTTCATTGAACGCAGTTTTATCGAACGCTGTTTCATTGAACGCCATTTCATCGAAGTTGTTTCATTGAACGTAGCCTATTTGAGCAGTAGAAATATTTTTCTTTTTAGTGCCGGGAGGATAGCAGTGTTTTAATATTTATTGTAACTTATAAACTTATATATATATAAAAGGAAGGAACCTTTTTTTGTCACCTTCTATTCTTTTTTTTTTAGTAAATGATGACTTCTGTTAATGAGGCCAATAAGACACGGTAACACTAACGACACTTTTAAAAGCTGTGATCATCAGGTGCAGTGATGAATGTACGTCCATTCAAAAGCGTATATATATCTTCGTCCTTGAAGAGACCTATTCTGCTTCAAGACGAAGCCGTCCTTGAGGCAGTGATCTGTCTCCGTGGCCCATGATACGGGGAAAAGAAAAGACGTGTCTCCTCTCTTTGTTAATTTATTATAACCGACAGAACCGTGAACCTGCCGGATATTCGACATACAGTAATATACTGCATGTCAAAGATCTGACAGGTCCACGGTTCTGTCGGTTACAAAAAATTGACGAAGAGGGCAGGCACGTCTTTTTTAAGAACATCTATGTTCTTAAAAAGAAAGCTATTCTCTTAGGATAAAATGAAAACAAAGTTAAATCTACAAATACAAAATAAAAAAGGCGCTGCAGAAAATAGCTGTTTCCTTCTTAAGAAAGTGCCTTTCACGCATGAATAAATAGAAGGTTGAAGTGGGAAAAAGTGAGTGGCCGAGAACAGCCGCCTACCTTGCCAGAAAAGAATCAGTCGCGTATCCACTGTCTTCTGTGGGTAGGTCACACTTTGCGGTAAAAGTCTAGACTGGATGAAAAGAATGGCTTGTGCATGCAAAGAAACTGTGGTGAAACTGCTAGGACAGATGTAGGCATTTCTTTTTTTATCTTGATGACACTCTCTGCCCTGAAGTAGGCACCCATTTTCTGAATGCAACCAACTTTTTTCTGTTATTTTTTTGCAGAAGCAGTGTGCCTCTTCTCAGGAGTGACTGAGGGGCTGCCACAAGGGGAGAAGGCAAGCATGTTTCTGATTACAAGGATGGACAGTTGGGCTGGGCTAGTTGGTAAGAATTCATGTTGAAAAACGGTGTGAAAACCAGACAAAGGAAAAAGAACACACAGTGCCTTGTCCTGTGTGTTTTCTTATCCGTGCATTTTGCGCTGTTTTTCAGCATGTTTCTGCCTTTATTTTTCTGTTAGTTTTAAATGTTAGTAGTTGGTTACTTTGATCCCAGTTGGAAGCATGGAATTGGTTAACCGTGCTAAATGCGTAGAATTAAAAAAAAAAATTCATGCTACCTAAATCATTTAAAATGCTTTTTTTTCTAATGATTTCTTTCTCCTTTTTTACAGCCATCCCATGAGTAGAGTCCCTGTTGTTTGAATTTTTTATGTCAATTTGTAATATGCATATGTTACCTTTAATTTCTATTCATGCATACATTTTAGCCCCAGCTAGTGGTTTCTTTTATTTAATTTATGTACACATTAGTGTGGTATTTTTAGAAGATTTAAAATTTATGTTCTTTTTCTAGTCATTTTTGGTTTATTGCCTCCATTATTTATTTATATGTCCTAGCCCAAGATTGGGTGTAATTTGAGATATAATTAGAATTTTATTTTAGGCTACTTGCTTTATGTTGCTGGGAGTTTTAATATTTTACATTTTTATTTTTATGCAGATCAGCCTTGTAATTTAGTGTGTTCTTTACAATTTTGTAGATCTAACAGCTTGTAAGAAACAGAAGAATTCTCTGGTACTTGTAATGTTGGTTTCGTTTTTGAAATAAATTTATTCCAATAACTTCTTGTTTTCTTCCGGAGTCCTGCTTCTAGGATTTCAAAATGCTGATTCATTAATGGCTTGTAATGCACATCCATTTACTCATATCAGGCACCAGCTCAAAAAATGACTTCATGACAACCATAAATGCAGTTTCCTGGCAGCGCTTGTCAATGTATTTTCGGATAACAGTGTTCAGTAATGTCCAAGTAACACATACAGTAATATCTGGCCAGTGCCAGCATATTGTAAAAATGTTTACTGAAAGTTAACAGAATAAAACCACTGAGGAAAAACAGATGACCGCTCTTTCATTTAGTTACGACGCTCGTTTTTTGGAAGCAAAGACTCGCGCACAGGTCAAGATTAACTGCAAAAGGAAGGCTTGATCAAAGGAACTTTAGGGAGATAAGGGATGAGTCAGTAACACTCCACCTTCGGTATCTAGTTGATCTCGACCTGTATGCGACTCTTTGCTCCTCAAAAAATAAACGTTGTTGCGAAATGAAAGAGTGGTCGTTTGTGTATGTTCTTCACATTTTTATTCCTTCACTTTTAAGTAAGCCGTAATGTCAGTGCAACATTTTGGTGTAACATTACTGGATGGTAGAATTCGTGGCCATTAACAACAACTAGCAACGTTAGCGACGACGTCCGAGTAACATCACTGATCTAGCATCCAGGTAACATAGACAGCTATGTTCCTGCAACATTTTGATGTGACGTTACTGGAAGGTAGAACTGGTGGCAATTAGCAACGTTTGGCAACGTTTTCTAACAACGTTCCAGTAACATTATTTGGGTAATGTCCAGGTAACGTATGCAGTTACGTTACTGTAACATTGTGGTGTAACGTTACTGGAGTGTAGAATCCGCGGTCGTTAGCAGCGTTCGGCAACGTTACCTGACAACATTCCAGTAACGTTGCAGCCACATTTTGTGCTACTTGGGTTTTTAATGCGGCACCCCGTGTCTCTGTAAAAAGTTCACAGGAAAGACCCAGCAAAGGTATGTGGTCCCCAACTTGGATATCGGGTGTTATGATTCAAATAAAAATTGTTCTTGCTTATTTCGCGCCTGTGATCCAAATAAATGCCGCCGTTGCAGTCGTCCCGCGGTGTTGTTGCTCGCCCATTCGCCGTCGGCGTGCCTCAGCTTCGTCGTCTTTGCTAGCGGCGCACCGGCGAAGCCGGCCTTTGATCCGAATAAATGCCGCCGTTGCAGTCGTCCCGCGGTGTTGTTGCTTGCTCGATCGCCGTCGGCGTGTCTCAGCTTCGTCGTCTTTGCCAACGGCGCACCGGCGGAGGCGATCTGACACACCGCGTTCGGCTTTGGCTAGCAGACGGCGTTCGTAAAATGGCGTCAGCTGTTGCTGGCTTCACGCGGCGGTACCGTTCGTGCTTCTATTCATTCGGCGTTCGTTGCCATTGTGACGGCGAGGAAAGCAGACGAACTTTTCGATGCGGAAGAACGCTGCGGCGCAGCGATACCAGGTGCGTTCTAAGGCCCTTCCCGCATGCTTTTCAATGGGTGGAAGGCGAACAAAAAGAGTTCGAAATAAGGACTTAACGCAGAAGGCTGCATTTCTCCAGCGCCTCATAATTTGACGAGCCTTGCACGAAAAGCATGTTTTTTCGGCCATCCCGCGTCCTGTTTTTTTTATCCGGAACATGGGTCTAAAGTATCCATACCTCGGCAAACCTCACTCATGAGGGCTCTCACTCACCCTCACTCACCCTCATCTTCACAGGTGAGGTGAGGGTGAGTGAGTTTCTGAACCAGGAAAATTCATGAGTGTGAGGGTGAGTGAGGGCCGTGAGGGCTGTGAGGGCGGTGAGGGCCGTGAGGGCCGTGAGGGCGGTGAAGGCCGTGAGGGCCGTGAGGGCCATGAGGGCCATGAGGGCGGTGAGGGCGGTAAGGGGTGTGAGGGCCATGAGTGCGTGAGGGCGGTGAGTGGCGTGAGGGCCATGAGTGCGTGAGTGGTGTGAGGGCGGTGAGTGCGTGAGGGGTGTGAGGGCCATGAGTGGCGTGAGGGCAGTGAGTGGCATGAGAGGCGTGAGGGCCGTGAGGGCGGTGAGTGCGTGAGGCCCCCTTCAGATCGAGCATCTTTCTCAGCAATTTAAGTGTTAATCGCGGGTTGTTCTCTAGCTTTCCCTAGATCGACACGAATTGCTATGATCGGGTCCGGCTCGAAATAAGCAAGCAACTCGGAGCAATTCGAATACGTTTGAAGCGGCTGCATCTAATCAGGGACGCAAAATTTTCACGTGATACCTCGTGCCGGTGACGATGACACCGAAAGACTTTGTTCTCGTTTGAAATCGATCGTTTTTTGGAAATAAACTGTTTGAGAAAGGTACATTAGTATTCTTAACGGGATTTAAATGCATAAAAACACGTTTATAACGCGTAATTGTGTCTAAATAGTGCACGAAAAATAAAATTTTATGATGACGACTGCAAATTGCAGCAATTGGTTGCTGCGTGTGATCGCGGGCGGCGCGTTTAGCTGGTGTTGCGACGTAAAGTTTCTGGCCGAAATTGCCCCATCTGAAGCTGGCCTGAGTGGCGTGAGGGCCATGAGTGCGTGAGTGGCGTGAGGGCGGTGAGTGGCGTGAGTGGCGTGAGGGCGGTGAGTGGCGTGAGGGCGGTGAGTGGCGTGAGGGCCGTGAGGGCGGTGAGGGCGGTGAGGGCCGTGAGGGCGGTGAGGGCGGTGAGGGCCGTGAGGGCTATGAGTGCGTGAGGGCCGTGAGGGCCGTGAGGACGGTGAGGGCTATGAGTGCGTGAGGGCCGTGAGGGCGGTGAGGGTGGTGAGGGCCGTGAGGGCCGTGAGGGCGGTGAGGGCCGTGAGGGCGGTGAGTGGCGTGAGGGCCATGAGTGAGTGAGGGGCGTGAGGGCCGTGAGGGCGGTGAGGGGCGTGAGGGGCGTGAGGGCCGTGAGGGCCGTGAGGGCGGTGAGTGCGTGAGGGCCGTGAGGTTCAGTGAGGGTGAGTGAAGGGCTGAAGGTGAGTGTGACTGTGAGGGTGAGGGTGAGTGAGGGGCTGAACGTGAGTGTAGCTGTGAGGGTGAGTGAGGGGCTTAGGTGAGTGTGGCTGTGAGGGTGAGGGTGAGTGAGGGCGACCTAAAATGCCGACCTCTGAAAGTATCAAAGTGCCAAAAGATTTAGTACTTGAAAGTAAGTTTGGTGTTGAGACCAAGGGGGAATTGTGTTTTGAGGTTGAAGATAAAGACGCTTTTTGTCTCTTTCGCACGTGGGAGGAGGAAAAACCTGACCTGATAACACAGACACGCATGTTTAGCTCAGTATGGCCGGAGGTCGAGAAATGGTCAGCTGCATGTGTGGATTGTTCCGAAGGAAGGTTTTTTGGCAATCTTCAGGTGACGAGACGGCGGTTTTCACGGAATCTTTCGTGCAGCCGTAGGTCTGTCTCTCCGATATACACAATGTCAGGGCAGCTCGTGCAGGAAATGGCTTAGATGACGTTGTAGACCGAGTTTTCAATTGAAGCTGCCAACGCCGAATCTGGCGCAAACCGGGAGGTCGTCAACATATACACATTTGATGGTGGAACGCTGGAGACGAAGCAACAAACGGTGTAGCCTGGGGGAGATCTTGTGGAAGTCCTTGCAGTGTAGACCAATGAGGGGTCTGTGATCAGTCTCGACCACAATGCTTCGACCACGGATGTAGTAATAAAACTGCTCACACGGAAAAATTACGGCCAGTAGTTCCTTTTCAATCTGCGCATAACGCTGTTGGACCAGTGTGAGCGCTGCTGATGCATAGGCCCCTGAGTGTCCACTTTGAAGGGGGACGCTGCCGATCCCATACGAGCTTGAATCTGCTGATACATTACTTTTGTTATGTCGAAGTAATGTAACATCTGTTACATTACTTCGACAAGGTTGAAGTAATGCAACGTGGGAGCAGTTGTCAGGTCGTGTTTGATTTCGTTGAATGCCTCTAACATCTTAGAGGTTTAATGCCAGGCCACATCAGACTTGAGAAGCTCTCGAAGAGGTTGTGTCTTTGCTGAGAAGTTTTGGGCGAATTTCATAAGGTAAGTTCCCTACTGAAAAAAACCATTTGGCGCCCATATGAAAATAAACGGGTCCATACCGGTAACCGTTTAACCATACTGGTCACCAGTTTGTCAAAGGGGTCGCCCGTATGGCTCAAAGGGGTCGCCCGTATGAGCCATAACGGTCACCTATTTGGCAAACGGGTCGCTCGTCTGGGCAAATGGGCGACTCGTTTGTCGCACGTTTGCTCAAACCGGCGACCATGTTGCAAACTGCACCGGTTTAATCAAACGGCTCTCCGGAGCCCGTTTGATATTGAACGTACAGATCGGCGGCGTGGGCACGCCTAGCGTTTCAGCCGTGGCAGCCAATGTTTTCCGGAAGGCTGGGAGCGCCGGTTCATCGATTTCAGATCGTCCGCGTAATGCAAGTAACTATATTTATATTTCAATTGCGCTGATTTTCGATTATACTGCAACTAAAACTAACACCTTTTTTTTTTTTTTTTACGTAAACGCGCGACGTTGGTGAGCCGATATTTTTGACAGACCTTTAATACTTTGTCCATCTTTGTTGCCTCAATTTACTTATTCAGCTCGAATCTCTCTCGCAGAAGACGCGACCGCGTGAAAGAATGTACGTCTAGACTCCGTTTCACTTTAATTCAAGACGCAGCGAAGGTAGCACGCGTACACGCGGCTGCAAGAACATCGAGCATTGCGAGAGCAGGCCCGCCGTTGCAGCACTCAAACTACGAGCTTGCGCTGAGTTCTTTCTTCGCTCGGGCGCAAGCCGAGCTTCTGGCAGCCCCGCCGCCATTTCCAAAGTTCGAGCGCGCGCGCGCGCGCGCGTTTGTTCTTCGGAACTACAAAAACGCATCTCCCTGGAATGCCTGGGGAGAGGGAGAGGGGCTGTCCCGGTGGTCCCAGCGCCTTGACCTCGCCCCCTCCCTCCTCTCTCGTCACCCCTGTCACGTGACCCACAGCAGCGCGCGAGCTTCACGCTGATAAGCATAGAGATCCGGAAGGGCGCGCCTTGCAGCCGCTTTTTCTTTGTCTGCTTGTTGTCAGTTGCTGCTCGAAGTTCGCTCGTCCTACCTGCTTCAATCTGTCGCCTAACCCTGCGGTGTTATTGGGATGTCTCTCGACAACGTATTGGATGTGCACCAAAGCTATCAGTGTTCGAAAAGACCCACGTGTATGTCGGCAACGAGCGATTCTTCAAAGAAGTCGCAAATTCTCGCGGTTTGGTTGGGTTCGGCAAATGACAGCTTGTGCGCCGCATCGTGTTGAAACTTCCAAGGAGCCGTTCCCTCTCGTTTGTGTTTGTGTGGTTGTCCTGCTTTGACCGTGTCGACAAATATCACGGATTACCTCTTTCAAGTCCGCTATTGTTATGGTAAGTGCACTGCAACCAACGTGTTGGCAACGATTGACCGTTCTTCTGCGCGTACTCTTCTAAATTATCTAAAGAATTATGCAGCGCCTATTCGCGCGGCAGCCAGGAGAATAATTTCCCCGAAAGTCTACCTGTATAGTGTTCACAGATCGCTTGCACGTTTGTACTTGTCTACAGAAGAGGTAATAAACTTCGAGGAGAATTGAAAACAATCTTTTGTGTCGGTTTTCCTGTCCACTTACAAGCACCTACGCGAGTGCATTTGTTCTACGTGTTTTCTCCATGTTATAAATACGTTTATGAGTTTCGGGACGTCTTAAATATGTTTAAGATAACCAACCTCCCAGACGATACCCATTTAGGGCTAGCGCATAATTTGCCATTTCGAAGGGCACGTTCAAACGTGTGGTCACGTGCCATGTCGAACGGGTACTCGTGCCATACGGCACCCGTATCAAACGGGCACCTGTATCAAACGGGTACCGTTTCGAACGGGTACCGTTTCGAACGGGTACCGTTTCGAACGGGTACCGTTTCCAAACGGGTACCCGTATCCCATAATCACGTTTGATCCAAACGGATCGACAGGTTTGATTTCAAACGGGCGACCAGTTTGCCACCCGTTTGAATTTCAAATGGTTTTTTTCAGTAGGGAGTTGCCATCAAAAATCGTAGAAGCTCCGCTTTGGTCGCTGGCACTGGTATAGCGCTGATCGCAGTCACCGTGTCGGGGTCTGGAGCGATGCCCTGTTGGGTGAGTTGGTGACCAAGGTAGGTGACTGATGCGAGCTGGAGTTGCGATTGCAAAACAGGCAGGCGAAAATGCTATGTTTGACCGCAGCATTCTGCCGTCCACATCTCAGCTCCTCATCATGCGAAAGCCACGAAGCGCCACTTGGTGATGTGAGAGAGGTCGCGATACCCTGGAAATGGGTGGCCTTTTTCAATAGAAATCCCGAGCCAACCCCTATGAGCGTGAATGCGTAAAATGTACCACAACCTCCTCTATACTAACAAAGCCTGGCAGGTCGTCACGTGACGCGGCGCCGAAAGTGAAAAGGTAGAGCGGCCGACAAGAGTCATGTAACGAGCTCCCCGCTGCGGAGAGCCGCCGAAACACACATGTCCCGAGCGCTGGAATGTCCGCTCCTGCTTTTCGCGTTGCTGGGGCTACCGCTTCGTTTCTCGTCGGGTTTGAAAACCACGTTTCGGGTCCTCGCCGCTGCAAAAAATGTGCGCTGAATACCAGACTCCCCGAGAAATGCTTTGTGGTACCAGATTCTCGCGCTCCAAATCTGCGACCGGGCACTCTATGGCTCGTTATTGAACTGCCAGGCTTTGTGGGAGGCTATGGTAGTAGTACCAATGAGCCAAAAAGTTAAACCTCACTCATTCGTGCTATTGAAAATACTACAGAGAAGCCGCACTATGGAAGAAGATACGATGCCTTCCAGAGGAGAAGCCAACTTTGTGAGGTAACACTTAATGAGCACCAATGTGCAACGTGATATCATTGGTATCAATGTGCAGAAATTTCACATTGCTCATTACGACCAATGGCGTCACGTGGCAGAGCTATATCGAGAGGGATTTTTGCAACCCGTGCATTGCAGAAACGTTAACTCGGTGCAATATGCGACATCTATTTCCTACGATTCCAAAACTAGCTGCAAAAAGCGCGGAAATCATCCATTATAAAAAACGCAAAAGAGATAGGCCAGTAATTGTCAACGAATATCTCCAAGCCGGTTTCTTTTATTGCCTGTGAAAATTTTCTTGAGACATCCATACCGGCTGTCTTCAAAATTAAAAATTTGAACATGGAGATTAAATACTTATGTAAAGGTAACGATGGATTTTAGTTAATCAGTCATCATTTAGATGCATTATCTCTAAGACCTACCCAAGCAGACAGTGGTCAATGTCCAGTGGTTGTTCAGTGCTTGGAAGCCTGTTGGAAGTCCAATTATCGGATTAGTTACTCGAGATTGCTCAACAACTTTAAGGTAGGTGTACTGTGTGATGCAGCCGCATCGACAGCAACTGGACGGAGTCGTTTTTACAGCGGAGCTGTTAAAGGTGTATCCACACAACGGACCAAAATGCTGTTTTGGTCCGCGGGCCGCGCATCACGTGATCTGACGTCACCGGTTTTCGAGGTCTGCCGGCGGTCCGCGGCCCGCGCTTGGGAGAAATGCCAAGCGACTTTTCTCGCCCGGACCTTGGCGGCGGATTGCGGCGTTTTTAGTATAATTGAAGTGCTAAGTCTGGCAACAAGTTGACTTTTGTTGTTTGGATTGGAATCCAAATTCAAAGTCGTGTTCTTTTGGCGCCAACTGTTGAAGACGAAGAAGACGAACCTTTTGTTGTGCGTCGACGGCGGCGTGGTGCGACGATGCAACTTTTTACTTCATCGCGCTCGTGGAGCAATTCCCCGCTCTGTGGGACAATAGATGCAAGCCCTTTTTGGTTCATTTAAGTCCATTTCGTCCTCAATAGTTAACGCCAGGGCCACCGCGGCCAAACGTCTCTTTCGTTCAACCTCCATCTTGGCTCCTTACAAATAGCCCCAAAGCAGCTCGCTGCATGCGTTTGGCGGAGCTGTGAGGTCGAGGGTTAGACCGGCCCGTTCACTCTGTCGTCTGCTCTTTTGGTCCGCCGTGTGGATGGTCATTGCAGCCGGGCGGCCCGCGGGCCGCGCATCAAGTGATCAATCGGTCCGCGGCCCGGTCCGTCGTGTGGATACACCTTTAGCGTTCCGCAATGAAGAAGTTGCTACTGCGCCTGCGCGCCGATAGCCTTGACTGTGGAGTTCCCGCTATTGTAGCGGGTTGCGGAGGGCCTTGCGGGACGGCAAAAACGATCTACGAAAACTCCCTATTTTTTCGCTTACGGAAGCGACGGAGATGCGCGTGCTTGGCTGAGGACATCGTATGCTAAGTTGAGGACTTGCTGTGTGTGTGTGTATGTTTATACAGACGGAACTTAGTGTGCCTCAAGGGGCGAGATAGCTGAGCAATTTAGCCAGTGCGGTACAACCGCTAGCCAAGGGTCTTTAACGTGGATCACTCAGTAGTGATACACGACCGCGCACCGGTACCTTACTCATCCAGATCAAAACGGACAGGGGTGAGGCTTAAACACTGGACCCGTGGGTTCTGCAGAGCGAGCTCTCGCTCCACCTGTTGCTAACGACATGCAAAGATTGGAATAAAGCCACCATCAACGTTACTATAGTCGGTTGCAAGCTAAGAAAAAACCGGAAATGCCTCTCAGAGGAAAATGTAACCCTACGCCGAGAAACGCCAGCCAATCGTTTTCATGACGTCACGTATCCGTGGACCAATCGCGATCCTTTTGAAAAAAAAAAAGCTCAACATGGCTGCTGGCCTTAGCAATGCGACGCTAGTTTCTCGTGACAATTATTCTGCTTTTTTGCACCGTGTTTTACGTGCCCGAGGTTACGCCACGAAATCTTAATGGTATCGGCTTGCGTTTGCAGCAATTTTTGCGCGACAACGTGAGAATCCAGCGACGCTATCGCCAACGAAAATTTCGAAGCGGGCGCGAGGCTTAGCACTGCTGAGAGGTATGTTAGACGGTATGTTAGACAGTATCTTGGACAGAAAATGAATTGGGAAGACGGTACATTGGACATGACTTTCTTTCTTTACTAAACAGCTATTTCGTTGACAAAAACGTATTCTAACTTATTTAAATGTCCTGAATGAATTAAATAAATATTGTAGTAGTTTAAGACACGTTTCCTGGAGCAAGAAAAAGCAACGTCGCTAGCGAACTACTTTCTCGACGGCGGAGGCACTTCAGATGGGCGCAATGCGCTTGTGGGTGGAGCTAAAAGATTGTTCTCAGTTTCACAGCTCCGCCTGCGACGGGGACTCAGTGGCGGTCACGAGAACTAGCAGCGCTGCAATCGAGCCTTGCTTCCGGATTGCCTAGTCCGTCAAGTTTGAATCGCAATACTTGTGCTTGGGCGAGTTGTTCATTTATGCTAACACTTATCAGCGCAAGAAAACAAACGCACACAAAAATAAATTTGAAACAGTCAAGGAAGGAACACTTACAATCCGCTGACTCTGATCTCTGTGGTGTATTACACTTCGTCTTGCTCATGTTTTTTGCTTTTCTATTATACAGATGGAAGTTAAAAAGAAAAAGCAAGAAAAGAAAAAAGGAAAGGAAGCTGTCAACGCGGTGGTAGTAGGCGACGCTCGAGACAGGGAAGCAAGATCCGACTGCAGCGCCGCTATTTCTCGTGACCGCCACCTGGGCCACTCGCCTCTGCAGGCGAAAATAGACCAGGGTGTAAGATAGACAGGTGGGGAAACGACCCATAGAAATCTACCGCAGCGCCGTGACCGCATTGTGTACTCGTCTGCTTGCGGGTGGCTTGCGGGTACCCCCGATTTGCGACAGATGGCGCTGCGGCGAGAAGAAAAAAATTGGAATCGGATTTGCATGGAACTCTATGGGAGAGTGCGCAAAATAAACTGAGAGCACGACAGTCCTCCATTGAAAATCCACGAGAAACCTTCTCCGTCAGTTTAACCGGTCGCCAGTGTTCGCCCACCTGGAGTGAGAGTTCGCGGTGCTCCACATAGATGGCGCCACAGAAAAAGAGAAAACCGAGGGGGACACAATCCGGTCGCTCATTTGGCTCTCGTTTCACCACCTGTCTATCTTACACCCTGGAATAGACCCTTCCCGAAATTCAGTCTGGCCACTTTGATCACTATCATCATCTGTGGAACGGCATCTGTGCCATACCAATGGCGGCCTTCTAGTGACTGGTAAAGGAAGACGTTGAAGATGCTCCTAAGCGGATCTTGCGAGGACTGTATATTCGGGGGGTCAGTATGACGCGACGTAGGAATGGAGCACAAGAGCTACGTAAGCGTTTATTTCTAATAACTCAGATTCAGTCAATCTGTGGGCGGCACACAATCGGCTTTAAAGCACCTTGGTGTATAGAATTTTCGCGAGGCATCTGAGTGGGTTGGAGCTTTGTTCTGAATGCAGGTTCTTGGTCACCATCGAACTGAAAGGGATCGAGAAAGAACTCACACTGAACAATTCCTCGCGTGCCGTTGACTTGCGAAAGTGACGGTCCCAATACAAGTTCATTTCCGCCATTGATATGGCAAAACATAAACTGCTTTACAAACCACCAGATGGCACTGAATTTCGAAACGGGTCTATATTGCTCCAGTAACGTTGGCCACCATCTCCCCTCCGCGTGCCATCGTTCTTCTCTGTCCCTTTCTCTTCTTTTGGTACAGTATTGACATCGTCACAGATGCAACCTGCCATTATGGGTAAGAAAGGTTTTATATACTGTCTCAGAAACTGGAAACTCTTTTACCAGCGTTTTCTTTCTTGCGCTTGTGCATAAAAACTCCGCAGAGAGCGCATGTACCATTTGAACGCTCGCAAAACACCCATATGATGCTAGGACATCGTAAAGACGTCCGCAGAACCATGTGTTCGGTCACGGTCTTGTACCCCTTTTTGGTAGAATCCTTCTGGTTTCAGTGATTTGCGCCGATTGCTTTCGCATGAACTGAAACGATAACAACTGTCCCTTGATATGCTCTGTTGAACCTATCCAAGAAATAGTTGCGAGAAGCAGCAAAATGTTGAAAAGGCCCACATCTATTTCTTTTTTTTTTTTTTTCGTTGTGATTCCTAAGTTTTTTAAGAGACATAGTCCTGGAACATCCTGAGATCGTTTTAATGCAGCACGGTAGTCGTGGGGGACTGTTTCGTTTCTGTCAATTCAATTACTGCGAATTTCTAAACCAGCTTTATAACTAGAATACGTGGATTAAAACAATGCTCCCCTAGTTCTTGAAGAAACGGCTGGTATTTACTAGATGTCCCTATTCGCAACTTTCAGCGATGGTGGTACCGCGGTGTGAGAATCGCGCTCCCTATAGCTTCTGGATGATCAGCCTCAAGGTAAATGGACATGCCTACACCTTCCTGGCGTGAAAAAAATAACGTTAGGCTCTAATACTGCTCGTATATAGCAAAATTAGAATTACTTACGCGTCGGAGACCCCGCCTCATACCGCTGTTCTACCACGATCCTCCAGATGACAGCCATTTTGATAGGCACCAGTGCGCCCTCTATAGGCCGTGAAAGTTGCGAATTGTGCGCAGTGTTCACAGCGCAGGCTCAGAGTTAGCCCCCCCCCCCCCCCCCCCCTTATTTTCGGAGAAGAACTGTAACCTTGCTGTATGGCTAGGTTGGACATTTGCATGTACGACCTCAGACAATCTGATGTTAATACGCCACTTCCGCGACCATTCAAAATGTACATGCATATGTGCAACCTAGATGCACTGATGTGCAATGCACGCTGCAGAAGCGTTGTGGAGACCCGCCGTAAGCTCTCGCTGAGCAGCGGCCGACTCAACTATGGCCACCAGAGAACACAACGAGCTTGAAGAAACGTTTCGAGCCTGGCAGGCTCTTTGTCAGTTTCAACTTTCGAGCCTACCAGGCTTGGATCGTTTTGCCGAGCTTTATTTGGAGCTGCCTTTGTCACTTGGAGAACTTAGGGCAGTATAGTTTTCATGTCATTACTCTGATTAGCGCGCTTTTTTAATCAAGGTAGGTAATCACTAGGTTAGGGGTATTTTGTCGCCGCGGGTACATATTTCAAAGTGCTGTTCACCGCACTTCGAATGAGTCACTGAATGCCCCGATGGGATTGGGGAATAGGGTGTATTCACGGGACGCCATATTGTTGGACGCTGTTCCGAGCGCATGTTCAGAACTAGCTCTCATTTATCGTAATTCAAGAACAACGATTCTGATTGTGTGGAATGGATGTTGACCGTACGTCTTCCTGCATTTCTCGCAGGCAGCGAAGTCAAAGCTATGGGTACCCGTGCGCTCGCAGCACTTGAGAACTAAAGCCAACGTCATTAGTGAAAAAACAGTTAGGGCGCAGGCGAGCTGGTGTAAGTTTACCATTTTGTAGACCACCTAAACTGGGTGGAAGAAACACGACGACGTCTTGAGACGTCGTCGTGTTTCTTCCACTCAGTCTCAAGTGGTCTAAAAGATGGTAAACGTTATTAGATTAGCTCAGTTACGGAACTAATCATAGACGCTGCTTGCACAAGCAGTACCCCCTCACTCACCACGACTCGCCTGCCGTCGCTCGACGCGCCGGACGGCTGCTTTGATAACTGCGGTTTATTCTATGGGAAACGTACGTTTCGAAGCACGGCGTCTAGATTGCGCTTCAGCTCTGCTCTATGGAACGCACAGTTATGAAACGAAAATGTAGATGGCGCGTCGAACGACGGCAGTTGGATTGAAGTAAGTGAGGGGGGTACTTCTTCCGTGGGAGTTCCACAAGTAAGAAAATCTAGTAACGTTGACTAAAGACCCTGCGAAAAGTGGCGCCATTCATTGTTGCGGGAATGCTCGAGACACGTGCCGCCCGCCACTTCTGAGAAGAACATGGCGTCTGAAGTCTAGCTCAGTGCTGCGCTGTGGCGCTATGATCTTCCCAAGGACTGCACGTTGCACATTCCTCGTGCATCGACGCACCTTGCGCTACTTTTAAAACAAGAAGGGGCTTTATTGAGCACCGATCAACGCTGTGCGCGCGCGGTGTTCACTGTTTCTGAAATGCCCGAAAACGTTGTCGTCCAGCATTGTACTGAGAATCCACTGCGAGCAACGTCTAACAGAATGGTGTGCCGCGAAAACCGCCCATTCAGAGGCACGAGCTTCAACAGTGCTTTCGTAAGGTGCGTTCTGCACTATCAAGACTGCAAGCCCTCTTGGCAGCCCGTACAAGCATTTGGAAGCTCGCAGTCGGCTCGTGTTCAGCAGCCGCGGGTTCAGCTATGGCCGCCACTGAATATCCCGATGTCATGGGAAGTGCGTTGTTCATAAATCGAACTCTCACCTATCGGCTGCCGAAAACGACAACCTTCAAGATGTGGGAAGGACGTTACGAAGGCGTTGTGGAAACTGGCCGCCATGACATGCCATGCGCAGTGATGCCATTTGGAAAGAGCAGTCCTATTGTAGACAAGGGAAGGCCCCATGTGGTGCGCACGAGCGGATGAAATGTTCCCAGAACAACTGCAATCGAACCTCGAAGCCTTCGGAGCGAGTGAGAACCACTAATTGCGGCTCGGACCGCGTGCCGACGGGTGGCCCGTTCGAATAAGGGGTACCCGAAAGGCGTCTATCGAACGGCAGCCCGTTTATAAATGATCCCGCGTCTTCACATACCCCGGGTAGCGGGTTCGGGCTCTGCGAGGTGCGCGCATAAACCAGATTCGCCCGAGGCAGAGCATCTGCGCCTGCGCAGTGCCGACGGCAGCCCATCGCAGTGGCACGACTTCAGAGAGTTGAGCTGGTCCATAGCAGCTTTCACCACATTTGAGATTTGTTTTCTCGGCTAACATGTGGTACTTTGTTCACGAGGTCAGTGTCTTTTTTTTTTTTTTTTTTTTTATTATTTGGAGACGAACAGGACGTTTGGTAACTATTTGTGAGACCTTAAACTAAAACAATCAAGCACGGTGAACGCGCCGCGATCCTCCGCTTTTTTTCTATAGGTTCAGCCGATGATAGCAAACCGTGAAACCCACCAAGACAGCACAGCGCTGTGATGACGATGCGCTTTTTTCGCTGCTTCGTTATCTATCTCGTATCAATAGCATCGGCTGCGGGCGCTTATGGCCAGAACATCCATTGGGTCAGAACATCCATCGAGTCAAAACATCGAAGAGGTCACGTGACACCAGAGTCAGAACATCCAACGAGTCAAGACATCCATCCGAGTCGAAACATCCATCGAGTCAGAACATCCATCCGAGCCTAAACATCCATCGAGTCAAAATATTCATCGAGTCAGAACATCCATCAGAGTCGAAACATACATCTGAGTCAAAACATCCATTGAGTAAAAACATCCATCAGAGTCAAAATATCCATCTGATTCAAAACTATTATTTGAATGAAAAGAAAAGAAAACAATATATATGGTAAATACCTAAAAAGTTGTAATACATGAAAAAACAAAACTAAAATTTGTTCCAATAGTCCTTCCGTAATTTAAAAACTACTATTTATATACAATTGAGTAAATCCATGTAGAGTGCTTTCTCCGAGAGTGAGACTAACTTAAAAAAAACACGAACTAAAGCTACGATTCTCTCGGAATAACGTTACTGATCACGGCGAACGTCTGCGACAAGAGCGACTTGAAACAATTCAGAGGCTTAACACAAAAATGGAAGCAATTGACTGGCGAGGTGAAATTAATTTTTCTGAAGGGCTTACGCTGCATAATTCAGCGACAACAGTATTTTGGTCCCTCGAGCAATGGCGCGCCTCAGTGCCAGCCCATCGCGCGCTCTGCTGCTCCCACCCATATAAAACTTTTTTTTTTTTTTTTTTTTTTTAATTTAATGCGGCGAAGCGAAATACTTTTAAAACAGAGTCATTCTGTTTTGAAAATTGTTTCACCATCACAAGCTTGAGAGTGCTCTAACTTTTCATGTGAATAACAATATCGTTCTTTTCATTTGGATGATTTTTATCACGTAGCTTTTGAATGAATTGCTAAAATTTGTTAGCCCACATTGCCTGGAAAAATACACTTTTCTTTCCGAACCTCTTAGGAAAGCATTGACATACACCAAGCTAAAATTAAAGAATGGCTGTCGCACTGGTTTCTTCAAAGGCGATCTAAATACCTATCATTTTTATATGGATTCAAAAGGCCTTGTCCATTGTCTGTGGGTCACGTAGCTGCCACGAATCGCAGAGTAGCGTGCTCTTGAGCTGCACGGGTCAAACGACAGCAAATAAAACGCTACCAAGACGGCAAAGCAGCGTATTTTACCGATAGTGCAAGCAAATTACAATCTTAAACCACGTCGCGTGATCACGTAACATTACCGATCGCCGCTTTCGAGAGCCATTGCCACTGCGCCGTCGTGTCCTACCTGATTTTATTACGGAGTGGACCACCAAAATACTTTCTTATTTTACGCTCCGTTATGCTACAAGAAAGACACAGGGTCACTGACGAGCGTACACCCACTAATACGGGATAAAACAAAAGAAAAATTATTTAGGTCCGTTTACATGCCCCTGACGATATTAACTTTAATATTTTGTTTATTTATTTATTAATAAAAACAACATACCATGAGTGGTTCAAGCAGGGACCAAGAAATACAACAGCAATTATCTTGCAGAAAAAATAAACAAAAAGGTAACTAACACTGGTAGAGGAAAATTGAAGAAATCGGAATCACAAAATACATATAAAAACCCACGTTTATTTAATAGCCTAAATAACTGACAAGGTCTCAATAAGATAATAAAATCGTAAAGGCAGTTCACAGCTCAAATAATAGTAAAGAAATAAGAACATAGGTATCCTATCCACTTCCGTCAAATACCGAACTCAATTTTGTCCTTCATAAATTATTAAATTTTATCTAGGAGGGTATCCAAACGGTCCTTGCTTACCATAACGTCAAAAGTCATTTACACAACAGCTCTCTCCTTTCAGGCAAAAAACGATAGAACATTCAACTCGTCAAAATAATCATGACAGCCATCCGAGTCAAAACATCCATCGAGTCAGAACATCCATCCGAGTCTAAACATCCATGGGATCAACACATCCATTGAGTCAGAACATCCATCCGAGCCTAAACATCCATGGGGTCAAAACATCCATCGAGTCAGAACATCCATCCGAGTCAAAACATCCATCGAGTCAGAACATCCACCGAGAAAAAACATCCATCAGGCCACGTGACACCAGAGTCAGAACATCCAACGAGTCAAGACATCCATCCGAGTCGAAACATCCATCGAGTCAAAACATCCATCCGAGTCGAAACTGTTGGAACTTTCGCGAGGACAGCATCGGATTCCCTCTGCGGAGAGGATGCACGCGAGGAGCGAGCTGAACCTCGCACCACTGCTTGTCTCGGCGGAGACGATTTATGATCGCGCGCGGGGGTCGAGAGGTAAACTTCGTACCCGCAGCGGCCGGATGCAGCCGCGAAGATCAACAGCTGGGAAAGTGGAGACGGACAGAACGAAAGCTGGAACGCTACGGATCGGAGAACGAGAAAGTGGCTCGTCTGTTTGGAACGTGTGTGTAGTGTGTGTAGTTTAAAATAAAAGTGTTGAGATTTGTTGAGACTGATCGATATCTCGGAACGCCAAGAAGCAACAATTCCCTCAACAAAAATAATTGGTGCCGAAACCCGGGAAAAGAGACTACTGCACTACCAATGAAGCCGACGAGCAACGTGTGACCGAATCGCCAGCAGACAGAGAAGAGAAAGTAACGACTGAACGAGCGAAATCTGGTAATCAACGGCAACATCTACGATAGACCGACACAAGCAAGCAGCACTACAAGCCAGGACTGAACGGCAATGGACGTCCTCAAGAAAAAACGAAAAACGCATCGAACGCAAGTAACGAGGCTCCTCAGCGAGGCAAAGGATTTATTACAATCAGCTACGGCGACCGTCGATGATCTCGATATATTGATCGAACGTCTAAGCCTCGCTCGCGACCAACTCAACCACGTAGATGCCGCGATCGAGTCGTTGATTTCCGAAAAAGAAGCAGAAGCGGAATTCACGCAAGTGATAGATTATTCTGACAAGATCGTCACGTGCCTAGCGAAGCTCAAAAGGAAAGTAAAAAGCCCGGAGGACAGCCAACGAACAAGCGGCAAACCGAACGAAGAGCGGGAAGCAAGAAAGGTGACATCAAAAATCAAGCTTCCCAAATTAGAGCTCATCAAGTTTAACGGACACCGAAGAAATTGGCAGCCCTTCTGGGAGCAATTTCAGACCGCCATCCATGAAAATCCGGAACTATCGTCCTCAGAAAAATTCAACTACTTGAGGTCAGCCCTGACTGGTGATGGAGCAGCCGCCATCGCAGGACTGCACCCAACCGCTGAATGCTACGCCCACGCCATCGAGCTCCTGCAGCAGCGGTTCGGGAACCAGGCGGAGCTGATACAGGACCACATGACAGGGCTCATGGACATCATTCAGGCGCCGTCATCGCGCAGCGTCAGAGCTCTGCGGCGGGTCTACGACAGCGTCCAGGCTCACATCCGGGGCCTTCGGGCGTTGGGTGTTACGGATCAGTCATACTGTGCCATGCTCTACCCGGTTCTGCTTCGTGCGCTTCCGGATGACATGAGGCTCGAGTTCAACCGCAAGATGTCTTCGGGGAACGCCGAAAACGCCACCGCCGGGGGAACATCAGCAACCGACATCGGCTCCGACTCAGCACGCTTGATCGGATCGAGGCTGTTTAAGTACGTAAGGACACACCTCGAAATGAAAGTGGATGAAGTCCACTTCTGGACGGATTCTATGATCGCTCTGCATTGGATTAGGGGAGAGCCATCCAGGTGGAAGACGTTCGTGAAAAATATAGCACAAGAAATTCAAGCAAACAACGAGAAGGCAATGTGGCACCACTGCCCGGGGAAAGAAAAACCTGCCGACCTGATGACACGAGGGCTGTCCGCGGATCGACTGCTGTCTGCACCGCTCTGGTGGAACGGACCAACTTGGTTGCTGCTGCCCGCGACAGAGTGGCCTGGGGAAAGTGACGAGGAGCTTTCCCACGACGGGCTCGAGGAGAGGACTCTAAGAGCAGAGCTCTTCGAGGTAACTGCAACTGTACCGGAAGAGTTGCTGGACATCTCAAGGTTCAGCTCGGCCTTGAAACTCCACAGAACAACGGCCTGGATTTTACGGTTCATCTATAACCTCAGATCGTCAGAAAAAAGGATGGGACCACTGACCGCCGAGGAGATCCACGTAGCGCAAACACACTGGATAACGAGAGCACAAAGATCAGCGTTTGCCTCCGATATTGACTGTGCAGCAAAGAGAATGTCGCCCCCACCTGGGTCGCTCTTGCGTGACTTTCGCACTTTCATCGATGAAGAGGGATTGCTGAGGATCAGCGGTCGACTTCAGTCATCAAACCTGACGCAAGAAGAACGCCACCCCATTGTACTGCCTAAGGAGCATCGATACTCAACGTTGCTGACTATCGACGCCCATCGCCAGGTACTGCACGCGGGAGCCGGGGACACTCTCGTGCAGCTGCGCGAGAAGTACTGGATCCTTCGTGGAAGACAGCTGGTAAAGAAAGTAGTGCGTGCGTGTGTGACCTGCCAGCGATTCAACGCGACTCCTGCAAGTGCTCCAACGGGACCCTTGCCGGCGGATCGTACAACGCGAGTGGACCCGTTTGAAGTAGTGGGCACAGACTTTGCGGGACCCCTGTATGTTAAGGCGAACGACCTCACCAGCAAATGTTACGTCTTGTTGTTTACATGTGCGGTTACCCGAGCGGTACATTTAGAGTTAGTGACAGACATGTCGACAAAGAGCTTTCTGTATGCCTTTCGCAGATTTGTGTCGCGGAGAGGAGTATGCCGCGTCATTTATTCGGATAACACTTTGACATTTAAACGGGCCTCAAAAGAACTAAGGGAACTGTGGAAGACACTCCGACACCCTGATGTGATTCAGCATTTTGCCAATGCTGGCATAGAGTGGCGATTTATTGTCGAACGAGCGCCATGGTGGGGAGGTTTTTATGAGAGGCTCGTGCGCTCAGTAAAGGTGTCATTGAGGAAGGTGATCGGAAAGAAATGCCTGGGCGCAGATGAATTGGCCACGGTTCTCACCGAAATTGAAGCTGTGGTGAATTCGAGACCATTGACCTTTGTATACAACGAGGTGGGAGAGGGCGACCCTCTCACGCCTGCGAGCTTTCTAATCGGTAGACGGCTGACGGCGCTGCCGGCGGCCGGGGGAGAGCCGCTCGCTTCGACACCGGAGACACTTCGCGGTCTGTGGCGAAAGCGAAAACGGATGCTAAATTTATTTTGGGGGACGTGGGGGGCGGAATACCTCCGAGAACTGAGGTCTGCTTACGCTAGTCACCAAAAGCAGTCCCCTCCGCCCCGAGTGGGCCAGTTGGTCCTTTTGAAAGAGCCACTTCCACGACTGCTTTGGAAGCTTGGAAAGGTTGAGAAGGTATTTTATGGACGCGATGCAAGGGTTCGTTCATGCGAGATTCGCGTACATCGCGGTACAGTATTGCGAAGGCCAGTGCAACTAATCTACCCCCTAGAAATGACGGAACTCTAGAATGTGCTCGCGCCCATTCGGTGGGGAGTGTGTTGGAACTTTCGCGAGGACGGCATCGGATTCCCTCTGCGGAGAGGATGCACGCGAGGAGCGAGCTGAACCTCGCACCACTGCTTGTCTCGGCGGAGACGATTTATGATCGCGCGCGGGGGTCGAGAGGTAAACTTCGTACCCGCAGCGGCCGGATGCAGCCGCGAAGATCAACAGCTGGGAAAGTGGAGACGGACAGAACGAAAGCTGGAACGCTACGGATCGGAGAACGAGAAAGTGGCTCGTCTGTTTGGAACGTGTGTGTAGTGCGTGTAGTTTAAAATAAAAGTATTGAGATTTGTTGAGACTGATCGATATCTCGGAACGCCAAGAAGCAACAATTCCCTCAACAGAAACATCCATCGAGTCAAAACATCCATCGAGTCAGAACATCCATCCGAGCCGAAACATCCATCAAGTCAAATATCCATCGAGTCAGAACATCCATCCGAGTCGAAACATCCATCTGATTCAAAACTATTATTTGAATTGAAAAGACAAGAAAACAATATATATGAATTTTTTCCGGCTCGAGACTGCGAATTTTGGCAAGTGCCAGTTTCGGGCACTTGCCAAAATTGGATGTAGGATCCCTCGTGTTCGTGTTTTATTTTTGTCACTGAGTATATTTGGCTATTTGTCATCTGCAGTCCTGACATTTCAGGATGCCCTTAATTATCTTAACAGAATTACAATCCTTGTAGTTCTTCCGTAGAATGAACTGAACAGCACACATGGGCCAGTTTCCTTGAATAAACCTCTTTGAATGCCTCACGATGTCTTGGTGTCTTATTCAACCAAATGACTCTATTCGAACGATATGCACTACGATGTGTCCGGTAGAAGTAATCGTGACACAAATGAGTGTAGAGACACTACGACGGGGTACAAATACCCACAAAAGTTATAATACACGAAAAAACAAAACTAAAATTTGTTTCAATAGTGCTTTCGTAATTTAAAAACTATTATTTATATACAATTGAGCAAATCCATGTAGAGTGCTTTGTCCGAGAGTGAGACTAACTTTAAAAAACCACGAACTAAAGCTACGATTCTCTCGGAATAACATTACTGATCACGGTGAACGTCTGGGACAAGAGCGACTTGAAACAATTCAGAGGCTTAACACAAAAATGGAAGCAATTGACTGGCGAGGTGAAATAAATTTTTCTGAAGGGCTTACGCTGCATCATTCACCGACAACAGTATTTTGGTCCCTCGAGCAATCGCGCAGACTCGGAGTCAGCCCATCGCGCGCTCTGCATCTCCCACCCATATGTAAAAAAAAAAAGGAAAAAAAAAACAATGTTTTTTTAATTAATGTGGCGAAGCAAAATACTTTTAAAACAGAGCCATTCTGTTTTGAAAAAATGTTTCACCATCTCAAGCATGAGAGTGCTCTAACTTTTCATGTGAATAATAATATCGTTCTTTTAATTTGGATGATTTTTATCACGTTGCTTTTGAATGAATTGCTAAAATTTGTTATCCCACATTGCCTGGAAAAAATACTCCTTTCTTTCCGAACCTCTAAGGAGCGCATTGACATACACCAAGCTAAAATTATAGAATGACTGTCACACTGGTTTCTTCAAAGGCGATCAAAATACCTATCATTTTTATATGAATTCGAAAGGCCTTGTCCATTGTCTGTGCGTCACGTAGCTGCCACGAATGGCAGAGTAGCGTGCTCTCGAGCTGCACGGGTCAAACGACATCAAATAAAACGCCACCAAGACCGCAAAGCAGCGTATTTTCGCTGTAATGCAAGTAAATTACAATCTTAAACCACATCGCGTGATCACGTAACATTACCGATCGCCGCTTCCGAGAGCCATTGCCACTGCGCCGTCGTGTCCTACTTGGTTTTATTACGGAGTGGACCACCAAAATACTTCCTTATTTTACGCTCCGTTATGCTACAAGAAAGACACAGGGTCACTGACGAGCGTACACCCCCTAATATGTGATAAAACAAAAGAAAAATTATTTAGGTCCGTTTACATGCCCCTGACGATATCAACTTTATTATTTTGTTTATTTATTTATTAATAAAAACAACAGACCATTAGTGGATCAAGCAGGGACCAAGAAAAACAACAGCAATGATCTTGCAAAAAAAAAAAGTAACTAACACTCGTAGAGAAAAATTGAAGAAATCGGAATCACAAAATACATATACAAACCCACGTTTATTGAATAGCCTAAGTAACTGACAAGGTCTCAATAAGATAATAAAATCGTAAAGGCAGTTCACAGCTCAAATAATAGTAAAGCAATAAGAACATATCCTATCCACTTCCGTCAAATACCGAAGTCAATTTTGTCCTTCATAAATGATTAAATTTTATTTGGGAGCGTATGCAAACGGTCCTTGCTTACCATAACGTCAAAAGTCGTTTACACAACAGCTAGCACTCTCCTTTCAGGCAAAAAACGATAGAACATTCAGCTTGTCAAAATATTCATGACAGCCATCCGAGTCAAAACATCCATCGACTCAAAACATCCATCGAGTCAGAACATCCATCCGAGTCTAAACATCCATAGGGTCAAAACATCCATTGAGTCAGAACATCCATCCGAGTCAAAACATCCATCGAGTCAGAACATCCACCGAGACAAAACATCCACAAATGGATGTTTTGACTCGATGGATGTTCTGACGCGTTGGATGTTCTGACTCGGAATCACTTAACGACAAACGGAATAAAATTGACCGATTTTCTACGTGGCCACATGGAGTTTGCGATAGTGTATGTGCTCATAACAGTATTTTTCAGACTGTTGCCCGCGGAGTGTACAGTCAGGAACAAAAGTCCCCAGGACGTGTGAACTGCGGCTGAAACGCATTGCTCTGCCATCTGCCGGCGAATCGCCTGGTTTCGAGATCACACAAAAGTGCATGCGCGTCCTACTCTGCCTGCCCAAACATGTGCGTTTTCCCTCTCTTCTGCGGCACAGCACCTAACTAGGAATCGGGCACGTGGTACGGCCTCAGAAAGAGCGCTGGCAGCTGACGAGCGTCTGCTACATATTCCAAAACTCGAGATAAAACCCGGGGCATTGCGCCGCATTTCGCCGTGTCAGCGCACCTTGCTTTATCACCAGTTCATCTTATCGCTCAGTTGAGCTGCCGTGACGGTACTACGCGCCCGATTCCGAGTTAGGCGCCGCGCCGCAGAGGAGCGGGAAAGCGCACATGTTGGCAGGCACAGCAGGACGCGCATGCGCTTTTCTGTGATCTCGAAACCAGGCTACCCGCCGGCAGATGGCAGAGCAATGCATTTCAGTCGCAGCTCGCGTGTCCTAGAGGCTTTTGTCTCCGACTGAACGTATAGGTTTAAAAGTTGCAAAATATACGCGTTGCAAACGATCTCCACGTGCGAACAATTCGAAAGCCTGTTCTTTCTGGGCGAATCATTATGACGAGACGTTAAAAAAATGTTGCGAGTAACCGACCATGTTAATGAGGATTTATGTGGGTGGTTTCATTTGAATTCGATCAAGCTCGTCGGGGACAGTCTTCATATTTATTTAAATTGTAGGTAGTTGTTTTATCTTTTCGAGAAATAAAACTGTCGTTAAAAATTAAAAAAAAAGAAAGAAAACAGTTTAACACGAGAAAATTCAGAAGTGCCAGAAAATGAAATTTGTAAAAGACTTAATTTTATTTTTCCTCAAATTTGCACGTCGTTTTAAGGTTATTGGCTTCATTCGAGCAGCTGATATATCTTTCCGCTGCATGAAATGTTTCCAACCATTTTCAGCAATAAAGCAGTGATTTCTAGTTTTTCCATAGTTACTTTTTTTGTATAAAATAGCGAACTTGCTACCTGAAGCCATTTCGCCTCCAATTTGATTTGGTCCAGTAATGACGTCAAACAAGCATCAGTGCGTACATGTTATCGTAGGTGATCTGCTGGGGTAACATTTGTTGGGCATTGCTGCCGAACAAAATTATATTTAGCATGCAGCTTATTAAAATTCTAAAATATATAAAATTAGTTTTTTATATTTATATATCTAACTTTTTTATAGTTTATAAGGCCTTCAATACTGGAAATAAGTCTTGGGTGTAATATTTGTGTTGTATTTCGGGGACAAGCAGTTAAATCAGTCAATTTTTGCCTGTCACTCAAGCCTCGGCTGAACTATGGCGGCGTCACCGCAGTGCTACTGGCGGTCTTTATAATAACGGATATTTTGGAAGCTACCTTGCCCTATTTATGTGCTGTTGTATTTGCTCATAGCAACTTCTGGAATATCGGGGGGACTGTACGGAGGGATACAATAAACAATTGGAGTGAACAGTAACGCCACTCTTAGTCCGAGAGCGAGGCGAGTCAGATTGTGTATCACAAGCTCTGGCAGTCCAGTGTTCTTATCTTGACAATCGCTGCATCACAAAATGACATGAAAAAATAGCAATTTAAAAATAAACACCACGAGATCTTTCAGAGAGCAGTTCAGTACCTATCTCTGTATTTGTAGAGGTGTGACAATTATGATTTTCACTTACGAACGTACAGACTATTTTTGTTCACAAACTTGAACTGTTTAAACTTTGTAGAGCGTATATTATTTTGTGTATAAGCTTAATAGTTGAGCAGACAAGATGGAAAAAGAAAAACACGCCATGGTTTCACATCATCAAAAACTTCATTTAACGAGTAACATATCCGTGCTAATGAAATACGAATACATAAACGTCGACAACTGTGCGGAACACTACCGTACGTTCACGCAGAGGCTTTTACGAAAAGGTCTGTCGTCTCCCTGGATAGTTTGCAAGATTACGTATATGCGCTCTTTACCTTCCAAGATACCATAAAGACTCTAAAATACCGATTATGCGCCTCGCTGAAGACACACTTTCCCGTTTTCAAATCGCCACAGGTGAGAGAGGCGGATGCTCTTTTGAAGCCGGTGCAGACTCCCATTCGTCTTTCTAGGTTTTAGGAAAAACACTCACGTCATCGTCTTCTAAATTCGTAGAGACATATGTCTTTCCCACACATTCCCAGCTTGTTCACAAGGTCAATTGATGTTCCTAAGACCGCATCCACAGGCGAACGGAGGTTGTTCACCATCGCCTTCCTCGCAGCACACTTCCCCGGCTAAACCTTGGGCGAGTTTGGCGCAAGCTTGTGCCAGGCGTAAGCCAATTTCGCTCTAGCTCGCGCCCGTCTGGCCCAAGCTTAGGCCGAGGAAGCTGATGCTATCTCAGGTGACGCTGATGTTATCAAAGGCATTTTTGCTGTATCCCGAGGCATAAACAACTCTACTTCACCTTCGAAAGATCGGCTCGTTTGAACTCGTAGAGCTCAAATCTATCCTTAGAATGAGCAGGCGCTCGGTCAGATATATACGTTAGTGACGCAGACTGGAATGTACTCCTGCAGCCAGTCTTCAATGCTCCTCAGAGCGAGTACCACGTAGGGAGGAAGGACGTAGCTCGGATCTTCATACACGACACAGAAACATCCGAGACCTTGCGAGATCGACACAACACAGGTGAATAATGATGTTCGCACCGGCGGTGGGCTTGTATTTCACGCGGCAGAATCACCGTCCAGTTTTCTGCGGAATTAAAATGCAATGTGTCTTCAGTCGGCGACATGTTAAGAGTAAGGTGGAAGCTCGTCCCACCTCTTTCCACGTTAGCAGAGCGAACGATAGAGAGGAGGTCGCCTCCTGTCCAGGGTTCTCTTTGCTAAAATAGAAAAAGGGCTGCAGGCCGTGCCATTTTCTACGCTCGAGCCTTTGGCGCGTGCTTTGCTCGATTTCCGAAGCCACGATCACACGCTAAGCTGTATATTCGTAAACATTTGAGAGATGTATCGTGATCACCCTGCTATTCTTGATCCGAACCGTTGGCTTACACGAATGAATTTGCGAGTGCGAAATCTCGTGGCTCACTTTTGCTCCTCTTTCAAAAAGGTGTCCGTGTCCGCAGTCTTATTCACTACAATGACGTTCTATCAATCGTGCAAACTGTACTTTTCTCATCTGAAATCAATTGTAATGCTTGTGAGGAGGGTTAATCAATGATGGGGCACTCCTTGCATTCGCCTCATAAACAATCGGGCGTAGAGTCAGGACAATGGCACAAAGCGACAATCGCCTCCGCTCTTATTTTTGGCTCCCGTGCGTTGTTAAGGAAAGGTTAACTGAAATCAAAACTGATTGCAGCACACGACTGTGCACAAGGTTCGGTGAGGGCTTAGCTTAACCTATTTGTTTCGCAGCGAATAGAACTTGATCAGTCCTAATGTGGAGTCCGGGTGTGTTTTCTTGGAAGAGGTGGGAGGCTTCTCGTATACACCTCGCCATGTAACGTTTGACGACGACTTGATGTTACCTATCCTTCATAATGTCCTCAGCGTCCTTCTTATAAGAATCTGCTGAAAGCAGTCAAGATCATTGTCGGTGTGAAACCGCGTGGCTGACTGCACGATGTCCTCGCTTATCTCGGCGCCTTGGTACGGCTCCAGACGCTCCCATACACCAACACGTTCACGAAGTCGTTGGACTTTCTCAAAATAAAATCCCGATGCCTCATGGATTAAACGTCGACCTCGTTAACAGTTGGCAGACACAAGCGTAAGTAGCTGGCATCTCTCCTGATGAGGCGCTACTTTGACGAAGGCTTCTCTGAAGTTCGCCCACCACATGGTCACAGTCGAGGAATGAGAGTTCATTGCGAGCACTTGATTCACTCGTTGCAAGGCTATTTGCTGTAGCCAACGTTTTACGTACCTGTATGCTGTACAACCCTTCGATTTCCCGCTGTTTTCTTGCAGCGTGAGAGGGAAGGCTCTTTTGGGTTTTAGGACACCCGGCATACGTGAGGGAGCTGTCTGGAGTCCTGTAGCAGATATTAGAGAGTTTTAGTAGATCGTTCCGATACCTCCGATAGCCCCGATAACGATACTATGCATGCGCAAGGGAGGCGGTGGCGGAGTATCGGGATATCGTTATCGGAGTCATGGGAACGATCTACTAAAACTCTCCATTTCTCCGTTAATGTCTTCTACGACTTCATGTTCTTCGACGAATTTAGTCGGACAGCATGAAGATGGGTCAGACACCGTACACGCTGAGAGTTGTACACCGCTGCGCCGAAAAGAGTTCTGAATAAGCATATTTGTCAACAGCACAGCAGCAGCTTTGGATTGAGGCAGGGTTTTCTTCAATGAATCACCGTCGAGGTCCGTTGCGTGACGAAGATTTTGGTTGCGGTATATCACGAACCTTATGTCTCCAAGTAGTAGGCTGAGTATACTTTATTCTTTGGCTGGAAACTGCAGACATGACTGAAATGGGGATGTACGAAATACGAATGATTCTTTACTTCCAAGTTAAAACCAGTGTTAATCCTTTACAAAGTGCAGCCGTTTGCTTCTGAATTATCTCTCTCGCTTTAGTTTTGACGCTGCTGTGGTAGACTCTAAGATTTGGTAAATTATAGTCGCTGAAACTCATCACCGCCAAAGCGCGCGCTGTTTGTCTTTTCATATAAAGGGGACGCAAGTAGAGTGCACGAAAAAGGACGATTATAAAATCAAGGGCTGAACGAGAGGAGCAAACATTAGTTAAGAAGGCAAGTATAAAATCAGATACACGTTTTTAAAAGGGATAGCCGCCGACAAAGAGTTTCTCTTTGGTCTGCTGCTTGCGTGCCCATAAGCAGAGTGGTCATATCTGTAGATAGATTGCGATGCCTGTGCGGATGAAATGGCGTGCATGCAGAAACTGGGCATGAGAATGTCGAAGGTCGGCTCTGTTAAACTCCTTCTGTGATAGCCTTGAATCCACGGAACCAGGCAATTTTTGCGCGCTGAGAAGTGTCGAGCATGAGATCTTTTGACGAGGAAAGGATGGTTGGGGACGGTGCACCGGTACACAGCCTCGGACGGATGCATTAGGTCAACAAAGATTATCGCATGGCGAGCTGTGTGACAAGCATCGCTACCCCTCGCGCTGATCAAGAGGGAAGGGCGTTCACGTCACTTATAAACGACAAAGTGCAACATACAAGGTGAACATTGATACCCCATTCGGCGCAAAAAAGAACACCTGTTTTTTTTTTTTTTTTTTATTTTTTTATTTTGGAGACGACTGCTTTTGAAGAAAGACATTAAGTTGTGGCACAGCTCTACGTGACTATGAGGCGCAAAGAAAACGTTGCTGCCGATGAAATGGTGCCGACTCCGGGTGAATTCTGAGTTTAGAACAATATGAATATATATATATATATATTTTTTTTTTTTTTTAAATATGTAAACAAATTACAATCGGATAGGCAAGTCTCCTGGTTGAACGTCGGCTGCCTTCCTAAGGCTTATGGGAAACTTAAAAGATTAAAACAGCGCAAAAGACAGCGGACAGGGTAAAGAAGGACACAGACAGAGCGCTGACTCGCAACCAAATTTTCATTGAACTGAACGGTGCAGTATATACGCACAATTGAAAACAAAAAGAATAAAATCAGCCTGGAGAACAGCCACAAGCAAAAGCACAAAAACGAAGCATCACCTCAAAAAAGATAAACCAAGCTAATCAAGTGGCTAGAAAATCGATCTCCTTCCTAGACAATGCAACAGAAGGCCTGTTGACACACATGACACCCAATCTGTCTATTTCTAGAGCCTCCAAAATTTCACGTGTCAGCTGGTCCCGGTGGCGTTTTAAGACCTCGCACTGCTGGAACTGAGGCTGACATATGCAGTCACGGCAATGTATGCCGAGGTGACCGGAACTTTTTATTTATTTATTTATTTATTTAAATACCCTCAAGGCCAATCGGCATTAAAAAGGGGAGTGGGAGTAATAAAATAACACACAAAAAGAAACAAAAGCGCAGAGTACATAACATATCATGGCGGCTCAGGACAGTAAAGAGTGTTTATAGCATTTTTAAACATTTGGGCACCAATAATATAAATTACGGAAGTCGGTAGGTGATTCCATTCCAAAGAAGATTTAGGGACGAATGATAGTAGAAATGCGTTGGTATTCCAGTTACAAATTCCAACTTTGAGGTGATGATCGATGCGAGGTAAAATGTAAAACGGTGGGAGGAAAAGACGTTGCTTTAAGTACGAGTTCGTATGATAGACCTTGTGAAAAAGACACAAACGAGCAACTTTTCGTCGGACAGAGAGGCAGGGACAAGGTGATTTTCATGGAGCTAACACTGGCAGTGCGGTGATAGTTACCTAGAATAAAACGGGCAGGACGGTTTTGGACCGCTTCCAGAACATTAATTAGATTAGACTGACTGGGGTCCCAGATAGAAGAAGCATATTCTAATTTGGAGCGAACGAGAGATTTATAGAGTGTTAATTTTAAGGCTGACGGTGCGAGAGCAAAGTTTCTTTTCAGGTAACCTAGCATGCGGTTATCGTTATTGGTGACATATTCAACATGCAGTTTCCATGAGAGGTTACAAGTAATGTGAACGCCCAAATATTTATCAGAAGAAACAGGTGCCAAAGGGACGTTGTCGAGATGGTAGAAGGGCACATTAGGACTAGTACGTGATATTCTCATGACTTTACATTTAGTAATGTTAAGTTCCATATTCCCAAGTTCACACCAGTGGTAAACAGCATTGATATCTATCTGGAGCTTTAAAACATCATAGTCGTTAGTAGATTTAGTATATACTACACAGTCGTCAGCGAAAAGATTAATTAATGATGAGACGCAATTAGGTAGGTCATTGATGTAAATGAGAAACAGTAGAGGGCCTAATACGGATCCTTGAGGAACACCAGACGTAACGGAAGTGAGGGGAGGCGTGTTCTCATTAGCAGTAACAAACTGATATCGGTTAGTTAGAAAACAGGCTATCCAGGCAACTACGTTAGGATCAATACTTAATTTGTTAAGTTTTAATAGAAGCAACTGGTGAGGAACTTTATCAAAAGCCTCGCTAAAATCTAAAAAAACACAGTCAACCTGGGACCCACAATCAAGGATAGAATGAAGATCTTTAGTAAATGACAAAAGCTGCGTCTCACAAGAGACGCAGCTTTTGTCCGAAGGAACCGCTTCGTTATTCCCACCAGCTTCGCTCCTGTTCGTGTTTCATTGTGCACGGGTAGGTAAGAACGTTCCTCCAGCTCTAAAATTTTACGGCAGAATGTAGTAAAAATAGTTACAGTCATTTTTTTCTGCATGTAACGCCTTTAGTAATGATATTCAAAGGGTTTCATTTATCTCAGAAACCTGACTATTGTATATAGCAATGGCTGTACATTGAAGTGGATGAATCGGCTTCACCGATTCATCCGCTAAGAACAATCACCTGCCAGAGCTTGAAACGCGTCTGGCTCGCCCTGCTCTTAGACTGCATGTTAACACGAAGGGTTTATTTTAGCCCTTCGTAATGGTTCTTGGATATTGCAGGAGTTGCTATGAGCGTATATGAGAGCAAATAAATCACGGGAAAGTAGTTTTCGAAAACATCAGTTATTACTATTGAGGCTGCCAGTCGTATTGCGGTAAAGCTAACATATGTTTAACCAAAAATTGAGTGACCGGCTTAAATTCTATAATTTAACTGGGTGTCCCCGAAATACAACAAGAACACTACACTCAAGACTTAAGGCCCGTTCAAACTCTTGCAACCGAGTACGACCGAGAGAGACGAGACCGATCTTTAAGCCTTTTGCGACTTCTTAGGACCGGATGCGATACAGCGGAGCTGGTCCTAAGAGATCGCAAGAGGCTTAAAAACCGGTCTGGTCTCTCTCGGTCTTACTCGGTCGCAAGAGTGTGAACGGGCCTTAAGACTGCGAGAGACCAGACCCGTTTTTAAGCCTCTTGCGATCTCTTAGGATCAGCTCCGCTGCATCGCATCCGGTCCTAAGAAGTCGCAAAAGGCGTAAAAACAGGTCTGGTCTTTCTGGGTCTTACTCGGTCGCAAGAGTGTGAACGGCACTTCATATCCAGCATTGTTAAACCTTATGAGCTATCAAGTTAAAAAGAAAATTCGTTTAAAATAAAAAAAAAACACATTATTCCTCATATATCTCTAAGCTTTTCGAATTGTTACAAATTGGGAGGTACATGTAATTTATTTAGTAATCAATACCAAGACATAACAGAAACCACCACATTGCTTACACCTAGCTATATCCATGTACTGATATTTGTTGCATGTCATTATCTTTAACGGTTAGCTAATGGGAAGCAAATTTGCTCCTGGTAGGAAGTCCGGTATTTTATACGAAAATAACTATGAAACATAGAGACCACTGTTCTATTTATGCAAATTAGCCGTACCATTTCCTGAAGCATAAAAATATTTTAACCGCTTGAGTAAAACCAAAAGTTTTGAAACGACGTCCAAATTTTACAAAATGTCCCATTGACATTATGGCACATATCACCTCCTGGCACCTCATTCGTTTGTTTGTTTGTTTTTGTGAAACAAACTTTTTTTAAGGACAATTTTGTTCAATAAAGGGATAGAACTGCCAGTTATATATTTTTTCTTTAAATCTGAAAACTTAATTTGAAGACGTTTGCTCTAATTAAAATGAGACCACCCTTTTATCGTAAAGGCTCCATTGTGGGGTGATAATTGGCAGGCAGCTATAAGAATTCTTTACATGGAGACCGCGGACGAGGTGCGCCCTATTAAACAAAAACTTACCTTTTACAACAGAAAGTTCGTCATGCATAAAAGTAAAATACTTACGCGTTGCAAAAAAAAAAAAAAAAGGATTGCGGAATTTTTAGTTAACGTTTTTCGAAGTGTGATCTTCATCGGGGCAGCGTGTCGTGATGAACCGTCAGCCGCCATCCCAGTTCAGAAGCGTTCTATGCTCTGTTCATGCTCTAAGCTTGCAGTACGATGGAAGCAACGTGTTCATTGCAACAGTCAAACGCCTACATTTTGCCACGTGATCACTCTCCCGCCCATAAATGCGCGCAGAAAGTGTGGTGAGGAGTTCAGAGGGAGGCAGCTCATTGGTCCAGTCGCATAGCTTCTACTGCACTGCCACCATAGAGGGTAACGAAGTATGTCAGCTTCGACCACAATAGACCTTTTTCCAATAAAAAAATCTAACGGCAGGTTAGTGCTGAGCGCGTTTCCCCGCTTTTAACTACATATTTTTGTCCACTCAGCTGGTTCTATCTATGATTGTTTTTTTTTTTTTTGAGTAATCTGCTGCACCTGCGGACACGCTTGTGAGAATCGGCCCCGCCATCACCGTGGGTGGACGCGGGAACAGGACCGAGCTTCTTTTTCTTTCCATTGCGTGTTGGCGTTTGCACGTGCGCCCCTGTGTGTGGGTGAACTGGCGACGCTCGTGCGAGCTGGGGCAGGGGAGGCTTTGAGAAGAGAAGAAGACAAGGACAGCACGTGCTGTAACCTTCTGCGGCGACATTCGAAAATTAGCTTCGCTTGTAAATAGACGTGTTTTTTTTTTCCTTCCTATCCGCGGAGTCCTGTCTGGTTTACTATTCCGTCAGCGACCATCAGCTGCCTCCGTCGTCGGGTCCCGGCGCAATCTCCAAGAAAGAACATCTTCACTGGCGCAGTCGACAGGATTGCGTCAGCGGACCCCGGCGGCGTGATCTTCACAACGGAATCGGCGGACAGCGACTTGACGCGGCACTGGTGGAGCCTTCTAAAGAGAAGACTGGACCACCGAGCTCCTTGAAGATTGGACCACCGAGCTACTTCGTGGTGGCAGAGCTACCTCTGACCGGATGCCGTCCCACTTCAGCGAGGAACGCTTGAGTCTACAGCTCGGACATCATTTTCGTGCCTGACTATTCTGAGGAGCGGGCTGCGTCTGTGATCCAGCGGCAGTCGTTGACCCTACGGTAAGGTGATTCTTTGACGTGTGCCCGCCATGGATACAGACAGCGCAGAGCGGCAGATGCCGGTTCTAACGCCAGAGCGGGATAGGGTTCGGAATTGGAATGTTGACGGGCCAGGTGAATTGTCACCTTTGAGTGGATTAGTGGCAAACTCGCAGACACAAGGGGATGGGAACGGAGGAGTCCGATCATACAGCTCAATCGAAAAGGAGATTGAACTAGTAAGGGAGAAAGAACAGCTAACACGTCTCGAGCTAGAGCTAGAACATATACGCTCAGAAAACCGAAGGCGAGCCAGTGGAGGCGGCATGGAGTTCAACCTCCGAGATGAAGTTTTTCGCTTTTCGAGATTGATGAAGAGAGTGCTGACTCCCATGCCGTCGTCCGACATATTAGTGCCGAGCTGGTTTGATGGCGTAGAAAACGTCTTCGAGACATATGAAGTCCCTGAGCGGCTCAGAGGATATCTTGTGCTACCTTATTTTACGGAGAGCATGCGTGCACTAGTGAATAGGGTGAACACGGGTGAGAGAAGTGGGTATGGTGCGGTCAAAGAACGGGTCTTGTTAGAGCTCGGACTGTCGCGAGCTGAGGTCTGGAGGCCCTTTATTGAAACCACCACTTCTCTCAAGGAAAAACGCGAGAGCCCAAGGCAGGGCAACGTACCTGAAAATTATCGGGTGAAGTGTTTTAAATGCAAGGAATTGGGGCACTATTCCCGCGAATGTCCCCGGACGAAGACGCCAGACGAAGAACTTCTGTTTGAAAAGAAAAACGTAGACGCCAAGAAAGTCAAAGTGGAGGAAGATTGCAGCCGTGAGCCCGACAAGGTGACGACCGTTGTGGGTAAGACCGGCGGTAACAACTTGGACCACCAAGGTCAAAAGAGGTGGGACCCATCGATCCGCGAGGCGCCTCAAATTCTGTTACAGGCCGACGACACGGAGCGGTCGTCGAAGAACAATCGCGGCTGCATGTCTGTGCAGGCGGACGGTGACGGCAGAAATGAGCTGAACGTCTCGCGTGCCTGGAGGACGTCCCAGCGAGCCGAGGATGACCATGACGAGCAGGTGAACGTCGACGACGAAAGGCCGTGCACTTGGCCTGGGCGGCAGGCATCCCGGCGATCTGAGGACGTCCCATGTGTGAACTTCGACAACGTCGAGGCCGGTCCCGACATCTTACCTGAATTGCACAAGTTCCTACAAGTCAATAACGACCACGTTGAGAACATGGGTGGCGGTTACAAAGAACAACCGAGGGTATCTTCCGAGAGGCGGAAATGCCGGCAAGCCGAAGATGACGTCGGCGAAAACGTGGACGACGACGAAGGACCGAACTTATCGTCTGGGCGGCAGGCGTTCCGGCAAGCCGAGGACGACGACGGCGAGATCGTGGACGACGAAGGACCGAACTTATTGCCTGGGCGGCAGGCGTTTCTTCGACCGGAGGATGATCACGACGAGAACGTGAACGTCGACGACGAGAAAGAACCGAATATCTTGCTTTGGCGGCAGACGTTCTGGCAAGCTGATAGTGACCACGGCAGGGAAGCGGGTGTCGACAAGAAGTCGGACATCTTGTTAGGGTGGCTGACGTCACAGCCGGCCGGTGAAGATGTCAGGGAAAGCGGGGACAGCGACGAGGACACCGTCTTCGAGATGAATATGTCCCAGAATATAGCTAGGAACGCCGATGAAGACTCGACCACCTGCCAGCCGGCCACGTATGAGAGAGCTGGGAGTGTAGAAGACGTCGACAACGGCGACCACCTGCGAGGCCCTTTCCTGATTCGTAAATCAAGACAGAGTATAAACTGTCGTCGCTCTTGCGCGGAGAAATTCCGGAAACAGCTACACACCGTCCGATTCAAGCCCCGCCGAAATCTGGGTGGCTTGAATAACCTGTCGGCAAAGAGGCCTAGGCTAGGAGGCTAGATGCTGCGCTAGTCTCGGCGCGAGATTTGTCGCTGCTTTGGAGCCTTGGCGGGCACAGTAAGAATCACTTTACAGGCGTGTGATTTGCGTTTTGGTGTAAATATTTTTGATAGTTTGGATTCTTGCGGGTCGAGTCACAAACTCTGTGCAAGGTGTGACTGATATGCGTTCGCGTTTGAGTTTAGATGTTATATATATTATTTTTGACATTTCGGGTCTAAAAAATATACTTAGTCGGGAGGTGTGAGAATCGGCCCCGCCATCACCGTGGGTGGACGCGGGAACAGGACCGAGCTTCTTTTTCTTTCCATTGCGTGTTGGCGTTTGCACGTGCGCCCCTGTGTGTGGGTGAACTGGCGACGCTCGTGCGAGCTGGGGCAGGGGAGGCTTTGAGAAGAGAAGAAGACAAGGACAGCACGTGCTGTAACCTTCTGCGGCGACATTCGAAAATTAGCTTCGCTTGTAAATAGACGTGTTTTTTTTTTTCTCCTATCCGCGGAGTCCTGTCTGGTTTTCTCTTCCGTCAGCGACCATCAGCTGCCTCCGTCGTCGGGTCCCGGCGCAATCTCCAAGAAAGAACATCTTCACTCGCTTTCTAATAACTTTGCTTTCCGATATCGCCATTTTCGAAAAGCACCGTGACGCGTGACCAACGTCTTCGGCAACTAACTATCTTTTGGCCTATTTCGTATTTCTTGACGGTTCGTTTTTGTGTATCCGGACTAAAGAAAATACAGGGCAACGAAGACCGGTCAATGGCACGATGCCAATGTGTTCAGACGGGCGGAGGCATGCCGGGCTGTCGTTCACTTGCAGTTCGCAGACAATTCTTGAGATGTCTGCGAAAAAGGCCGCTTGTCCTGTTTGTTCTTCGAAAAGGGGAAATTGTCATTTGCATGGAGGTAGGAAGCTTCAGGAGGCGACATGAGGCCACCGGAGGTGAAGCCAGAAGTGTGGAGGGACACGTCCCCCCAAGCAATCACCAAAACCAAGAGACGCTATTGGGCGAAAAGGCGAGAGCTCTTCTTTTTCCGTCCAATAGCGTCTCTCGGTTTTGGCCATCGTTGAGGGACTTGTCCTTTAGCACCTCTGACTTCAACTCTTGTGGCGTCGAGTCGCCTCCCGAAGGCTTCCTACCTCCATGGTCTTTTGTTTTCTCGACTAACGTGTGCAACCTTATTAACCCAACCATTGTTGTTGTTTTTTCAGAAACCTATTCGGAGACGAACTTGGCGCTTGGTAACTATGCGTCAAAACTTCTTATTCGCTCTAAAAAATGCCCGTGCGTCTGATTTCCCGCACAAAACTCGGAGAGCCAATCACCGCAACTTACGGAGGCAGCTCAGCGAATGACGATGCCGAAACATATGTTTAGACCAAAAAACGCAGTCTAAGTTGTGACATGAAACAATGCAAGCGTGACGTTTTGCATTGTTTCATGTCACAACTCAGACTGCGTTTTTTGGTCTAAACATATGTTTCGGCATCGTCATTCGCTGAGCTGCCTCCGTAAGTTGCGGTGATTGGCTCTCCGAGGTGTTGTGCGGGAAAGCAGACGCTCGGGCTTTTTTTAGAGTGTTCCTTTCTTGGGTCGATGTACGGCTGCGGTGTATCTTTGGTTGAAGGAAGAAAGCTCTCGTATAGACCTTTTCCACAAGGGCGCCGCCATCTTCAATTGTCGTCACTTCCAGTATGGGCGAAAACATTACTTCGCCGTCGCCACGCCAGAAGAAGACATTTGGGATATAAGCCTAACCGTCACACATTCTCGTTTTGGCTCCCCTCTATTTTTTTATTGGTTACAGGTTGAAACGTTTTACTATTTTGCGGTCGCCCATACTGGAAGTGACGACAATTCAAGATGGCGGCGCCCCTGTGGAAAATGTCTATGCACCGACAGGCGGCGCGGCCCTGTTTACCACCACTGCCGGATCGCCGCGCATGCGCAGAAGCTAGGTGGGCAGAAGCGGCCAGGCTCTCCGTGTTTTCGCCATTGCGTTGTGCGGCCTGCTCTCGCTTTTGACTTTGTACAGATGCTTCTAGCGTTACTTGAACGTCGTATTTCATGCCAACGTACGTTGTATGGTACGTCCGGCTATTTGAGCTCGTTCCCCGAGCCTAAACGGCAGCGGTATCGAGACAAACAGTGCGTGTACGGCGTTGCCTTGGATGATCCATACGTCCTAAACAAGGCCTGATGGAGTTTCGACGTGAAGTTGCTGCCACCGACGTTGATGGCTCACATCGTCGTTTATTTAGTTTCTTCGCCAAGCCAGTTCGCGGTCGACACGGCGCAAGCGTACAAGTCTCTTGAAACCTGGGGTAAGGTTTCTTTGAGCCGGTTTCCGCGCTGCCGTCAGGATCAGCAGACTGTGGGACTGCGGAGTGTATTTATTAATTGATTAAAAACACACAGCGTCCTTCAGTCAAGATATGATATATTTCTAGCCCTCATGATCACAAGGCACGACAAAAGGTAACGCTTTTTTTCCGTTCTGCCGCCCATCTCCTTCTGTTTCGTAGCACGGGCGTAGCGAGCCACTGATGATCGCTTGGCCGGTGCAAATAAAGTGCCTGCGAAGGAAAGTAGACGTTGCACGCGCACCGCCGTACGTTTCCCTGCTATTGAGCGCGCCTCGAATGCGCGGCGCCGCTATACGCCGAATTCAGTCACGTGAGGAGCAGGATCAACATGCCGGAGAGGAAAGCCGGCGCCACGGGGATGAATGCCCAACCCTGGCTCCTGTAGGGAGCCTATGGACCTTTCCAGCGGCAGTCTTGAACGAAGCGATTTCCAGCGCGCATCGCTGGTTTTGAGAGTGTACGTCAGTGTTGCCCGACTGCGCTGAGCTGCGGGTTTTCTCGTCAGTAGGCTGTGGCAGCCTGCGTAGGAGCGATTTCGAACGCTGGTGGCGGCAAAATCGCCTCACTTTATTTTTTCTTTTGTGTTCTGTGGCGAAGAGAACTCAAAATTATTAAGAAAGCGTTGAACTATTTTTGAGAACAAAAACAAACAAATGAAAGCTATTTTTGGCGAGTCCATGCGCGACAGAACAAATGGCACTGGAATGTTTGTTTCATTTTATGCTGATCTTTTCAACGGCACCATACACTCAGCCGTGTCAACCTACAAAGATCTTAACTGCCTAACATATTTGACCACACAATAGAAGAGCCGAACTGCATGGGTATTGCCTCCTAAATATATGTAATATATATTTAGGAGGCAATATATGAAATTAAACGAGTCTCTACAATCGAACAACATATATTGTACGTACCCCGCGGTGCTGCGTTATCCGAACAGGATTTGAGAAAGGTCTCAAATAGCACAGCATATCCAATATACAGTGACGACGATAGTCACTTCACGACGACCGGACGGAATCCGGCTTGTCTTGGGGGAAAATAAGCGCCAAAAAAACACGGACAAAGGGTAGATTGACAACGACACAGGGCGCTGTCCCTGTGTCGTTGTTTTTCCCACGATGTACCAACTGGCCCATCTAAGCATATTATTGTCTTGGGGTACGTTTTGGAGGGGGATGCTTTTTTACACAGCACTAAAGCAAATGAACGTACGTCCATCAAAAAGGGAGCATCTCGCTAAGGCCGATAGTCGCATTACGGCCGAGAGTGTTTTAAGGCCGAGAGGGGAGAAGGGGCCGGGGGTGGCTCTGAGGCCGAATGGGGCAAAACGACCGAGAACTGCATTAAGGCCGATAGTCTCTGAATGAGCTGGTGTGGCCGCCTTCTCGGGGGTCACGTTGTGATTGACGACTTTAGTTGCCACCAAATAAGATAGATGGCGCCACATTGAACATGACGGATGAAATTAACATATTTTCAGTCTCGTCAATCGCCCATGGTTTCTTCTCAGATTAGAATGATTGGCGCTCCGAATACAGTAAACTGCTTAATTTCCGAGAAGACCTAGTTTTCGCCAATCGCCTACAATTCACGAAAAATAGGTCCCGCGAACAATTCCGTTAAAATGCAAACACATTAGAATCTATGTTGAGATTTTACCGCGTCGCGAAAATTAGAACCCGCAAATTATTCCAAAACTCCAGCTTTGGCCTAATCGCAAAAAATAAGTCGTTTACAATATTTTTCGGGAAAGTAACCTTATGACATCTTTAAGAGGGCGCGGTACCTATATTTATTCGTCCGTTTCAGCAACCAGATGGCGCGCGGATCGTAACGTGGTTGAACGAGCAACTTCTAGATGGCGCCAGTATCGAAGTGTGAAAAGGTCCGCGTTATCCGCTACGTGAAGCAGATCCCCGAAATGTGTCCTGTTCTCCCGGCGGAGGAAGTTCCTCCCTCCCTCGCGCGCGCTTGGTATGTCTGCGGTCAGTCAGCTCAGTGTGCATTGCATCGGACGTCAGTGATAATACGCGCGGTGGCCGAGTCCGGCCTCTGCGCTGTGTGATGCAGTGGGTGGCGCTCGTTTCTGTTCGGAGGCAGGAATAAAAATGTCGGTCCCCTTTTTTACGACGCTCGTTTCTATAGCTTAGGTTATTTTTATTTTTTTTAAAATCTCAAGTGACCTAGAGTACCGCCTCTTTGAAATCGTCCTTTGCGGCGAGCGATTGAGAGTCAGGTTAGCATTTTATTTTGGTCAGCACTACACGTTCAATGTACACCTCGGGCGGCGATGTAATTATGTATTGCATCCCAAAGTGTGTCCAAGGTGTGCAGTGACAATTGGAAATGGTATTGAAGGCGCGCGACAGTCGGTTGGTAAAATACGTGCGTTAGATTCACTTATTCAGTCTAATCATTTTTGCCAACGTCTTTTATCTGTTTCGACAAATGACATGGTCGAGTCTCTTGATAACCTTAGCTAGGTTGGACGTACGGAGTGTCCGGGGTTTAAAAAAATTTGCTTCGTTTATGTGAATGAATATCTGTTTTCTCTTTTCCGTGCTCGGTGCTATGCAAAAATCGCTTAGATGTTATGGTAGCCTAGTGTGGCGGCGTTTTGCAATACGTGCGTTAGATTCACTTATTCAGTCTAACCATTTTTGCCAACGTCTTTTATCTGTTTCGACAAATGACATGGTCGAGTCTCTTGATAACCTTAGCTAGGTTGGACGTACGGAGTGTCCGGGGTTTAAAAAAATGTGCTTCGTTTATGTGAATGAATATCAGTTTTCCGTGCTCGGTGCTATGCAAAAATCGCTTAGATGTTATGGTAGCCTAGTGTGGCGGCGTTTTGCACGCTGACTCCCTACTGCATTCGCTGTGCACGGTATGTGTTCACATGGAATGTGTCAAATCGTATTTCCGATCGATATGATGGATTTACTTTGCTACAGTGTTAATTATGTTTTCCTGATTTACACTGGTCTGTCCCTGACCTAAGCTAAGTTCAAATTCGAGGGTGCAGCCAGACTTAGCGTCGTAACAGCCGTAATGCGCAGAAATAAATTAGTACCATGAAAGAAAAACAGAAGGATACGAGACGGCTCGGTATTATAGAAGTAATGAGTGTACGATCGAATGATGCCATCGTACGCTTTTTTCTTGTTGAACGGTCTGCATCGCTGGGAAACGCTCAAGGTACCAGCGAAGACAACGAGCTGGCGTGAAATTTCTGAAAACAAGCGTCACTTTCATCATGCGCTGTCATTTCGATATGGCGCAAATTTCGCGCGAAATAGTAACAGGTAAGGCAACAAAATGTAAATATTAGGTCTGGAACACCACCAGACTCAGTCGTGTTGGGAGCATCTCTCGCGAGTCAATACGTGAAAGGTATTGCGCGTCGAACTGTACGTGCGAGTTATTCATTTCAGCGAAACCTTGATTTCGCCAAACTATTGTGTGTTAGAATATGCACCGTGTTAATCAGCTATGACTATACCCAATCTCAAAAGCTGCGCGCAGTACTTGGAAGCCACGAGCGAGAAATAAATGAAAGTTGATATTGTAGGACAATCGCGACGTGGAGACCCATAAAAGAGAGTCCCGATAAAAAGAGAGCTCCGTCTTCCACTTCTCTTCAAAAGCTTGGGTTACGCTTTCATTCCTGCACCTTTGGTAACACCGCGCGCACCTAAAATCGCCTCCTTCCCTGAAAAACAACGCGAAAGCGAGCGACATGTCACGGGAACGAAGGCGAGGTGCGCCGTGCTTTGAAAACGCTCCTGATCGCAACAACATTTTTTTTTGTCGAAGCACAATTTCTTTTTTTTTTTCTTTTCGTCTACCTTGGTACCCCTTATCAGCGCAAAAACTACCATAAACTAAATAAATAAATAAATAATGGGCATACAATGACCACGCACCCACTGGGACCCGAGTCAAGGCAAGAAACACTAACTACTAAAAAGGGAAAAAAATCATGTTCGCATACACAGACAGAACGTCTCCATCGAAAGAAATGAACCATGCGCTTGTTCTGCCAGTCTCGTTGTGCGTCTGTCAAAAGCCACAAAGGAGGAAGACAATCAGCGCCTACACCACTCCCCTCCCCCCCACCCCCCCCTCCCCCCACCACCCCTAAAAAGAAGAAAAGAAAGGTTTCTTGGGCGCACGCGGTCGCCCAAGCGACGACCTTGGAAGGCTATGCGATTGTAGCACGTTTGTCCCGCGGCAGTTCCCCTGTCTCAAATGCCCACGGTCCGTTTCTCCCAAATACCAGTCTTATCTTCCCGAGTAGCAACTCCGCAGCGATTCTGAATCATTCTGATGCTTTCCAACGTTGCAAAACTGTCAGACGTATATTTGCACACAAATATACACTGTTTGCAGAGCTATCTACAGCGCTAAAATTCCAAAGTGCTGTGTTGGATTCGGGAACTGGTGTTGGTTTAGCTAATGAACTTTCCAGAGAACGATAGTAGTTTTCGGGGCTCCAGGCGACCGGACAGGTCGCAATTATTGGTTCATTAAAAATTGTATTTTATAATCACAATCGTATCATCAAGTGCACGCCATTTCCTCATCACTTCTTCTACGAACAGAGTTGCTGTATTCGTAGCACACGTAGACGGAAACGGAGACTGTGCCCAAATAACATCTTCTTTTGGTAGGTACTGCGCAGCGATTACACACAACATAAATATGCTGCTCCACATGTGTATTCACAAGACGCGATACATCGGTCTTCCAACTTCGTTGAAATGGGCATAAAAGCGCGTAACCGCCACTTGGTTGAAGTTCTACTTAGAGGTGAAGCGTTTACCATAAAAAATCGTTAAATATTTGTTGTTGTTTTTTCGTTTCACTACAAAACTGAATTCACTTCACTTTTTTTTTTCATGTCGTCTCCACAGCGTTTCTACCTCGGTACTTTCGCGTTAGAAAACATCCCATAATGTGCAAGAAAAAACTGTACGAACGATGCTGCATAGCCTCTTTTTTTTTTTTTGGACATTAAAAAAACTAGTTGGCTTCTCTTCGCACTGCATGTTTTAGCATGGAAGTTCCTATTTAATTATGATGTCTTCAGCTCCTTAAAAAAATATACGGTTATTTAAATTACCGAATTACAAAAACGTCAAAATTGCATAATTGTTTTTCGTTGGGACGCCATGGCGACAGCGACACTAGCGTTCGCTTGTGCTTTTCGCCAGCATTTCTACGATGAATCGCCAGGACCGCGACAGACAACAGCATGACACTCCGGCTTCTTTGACGTCATTTTTTACCACCGCGGGACCACTTTTAATGTGTGGGCGGGATAGGACGCTAAACACACCAGTCGAAAACGCGCTCCAGCTGCCATAGAACTGCTCCTAAAAGTAGCTGTCACGTGCTTTGCTCCGCGACTGTGATTCCCTCACAGCAGCTCTAACTGAGGTTTGCCAAATTACAGGAAACGAGCTGCGAGCATACGCTAGTCAAACTTACAACAAAAAGGATTGGTTTTTCCCCAAGCTGGACGACATTTATCAGGCATCTTTAGAGCTGCGATGCCCAAAATCACGCGTACTCAATAAGATTTTTTTTTCTCACGTGTTTGTGATTGTTACAACGCCCTGGAAGCAATATATATATATATATATATATATATATCAGTGTGTCGAACCGAAAAAAATACGGGTTCGGTTACGGTTCAGGTTCAGGTAAATTTATTTTGTTCCGGTTCAGTTCCGGTTCGATTAATTCGATCCGCGAACCGGTTCGCGAACCGGTTCGGGGCGCTGAACCGGTTCGCGAACCGGTTCGGAAATTATAAATGTCAAATTGCAACATCAAAATTAATTACAAATAAAACATCTGAAATCAGCACATACGAAACGGGATACATCCTAGTGTAAGGCTCAGGGATTTCTACCAGGAATGGTTTCTTTATGTGCACTCAAAGGTTACCTCACCGACGTTTACGCATTCGGACTTCATCTAATTGGGTCCGACGCAGTAGCTGTAAAATCCGCGACCTCCTTACAAACCCACTTACAAGTAGAACTCGCTAACTATCCCGCCACCTCGGCTTGTAAGCAATTGAAGGAACAGTGTGGGGAAAATACAGCTTTCTTTATTTGAACTAGCCTTCGGTAACTCAAATTAGACCCTTAAAGAAGTTTTCATTAAACAAGATACGGAATATGAAAAACACTTCACCGAACGCAACGCCAGAAGGACGTAATAGGATAAATATTAAAATAGAAGAGTTCGCTGTCTCACAAATATGTTAGCTTCTAAGTGCCTATACGAAACCGGATGCATTATTATTAAACTCCACAGCCTTTTCTTTTCTCGTTCCGATGGAAGCAAGCTTCAAGAACTCGCGTGTTCTAGAAACGTGTTATGAAATGAGCACACAGCAGCATTTAGGATTCACGAGATTGTAAAAAAATGAAATCCCGTGACGCGATTTTTTTTTTTTTTTTTTTGCACAGCTTTCCTATTCTTTTTTTTTTTTTTTTTTTTCGTGCAAGCCGCGACCAGCGCAATACTGGTTCCTATGTCAAGATTCTTGGATGCAGCGTTTGTCAAGATTCATGGATGCAGCGTTTTATATTCCTAAGACTGAGTGGAGAAGAAAAATTTGCAAGCGAGGTGTGTGTCAGTTGGCGGCACTTAAAAAACAAATGGCATTGATAGCACATTCATTGTCAACAGCGCGTGGCCGAACCGTTTTGACATGAGCCGGTAACCGTTATTTTTTTTTCCGGTTCAGTTCCGGTTCGGGTTCATTGCGATAACAATATAACGGTTCGGGTTCGGGTTCAGTTCCGGGAAAAATACCGGTTCGGTTCCGGTTTCCGGTTCGGTTCGGTTCCGGTTCGACACCCTGATATATATATAGATATATATATATATGATGAAGTCCATCTGAAGGGGTACCGATAACTGCGAGCCACGAACATGAAGGATTCGCTAACATCCGTCAGTAGTGCGAACGGTAAATCGTCACGCAAACATATTCTCACAAGCTGCAAATAGTTATTTGGCTTAGCAACTAGAGTATTCTTACGGCACGTGATTATTATATACCCCCTCCCCCCCCCCCCCAAGATACCATTTCTCGGTTCTTCGAGACCATTTCCCTAGTCTTCAACGGCCGCGGCTGCACGCCCACGCCCCTGCCCTCGCCTACGGAGGTGCGTGGGCGAGGGCAAAAAGCCATGCCCTTGATAGACCACGGAGCTATGTCGTGTCGTCTGCTACTGTACCGCCAACAGGAGAGCGATAGCTCTGTGTGTTCCACATCTGCGTGTTGCGGTATGACTCTGTACGTCTGTCCTAGAGGAAGATAAGAACATAGGGTATGTGACCCCCTACTAAGCTAGCAAAAACAAACAGTGTGAGCCAGCCTATAGAGTTCGTTTTGCATTTTATTGTGGTGCAGCACTACACGCTGACTCAAGGACCTAAACATGTGTTGGTCCCCAAAGTGTGTCCAAGGGGCACAGTGGCGATTTATTGAGAAATCGTATTGAAGGCGCGCGAACGTTTGCTGGAAGGTACCCGCGTTGGGCTCACTTTCTATTCTAATCATTTTGGCAATGACTTTTACTTGTTTCAACACATGACATGGTGGACTCGTAAGCTTAGGTGGACTGAAACCACAGAATGTGCGGTCTTTAGATTACTTGCTTCGTGCATTTAATTAAATAACTGTCGCGTCATTTTTTTATTTGTCGATGTAACAACCGTAATGCGAGAAAAAAAGAAACATTTGAACGAGGAAAGGTTAGGATACGAGGTGCCACGATGTAATGGAAGTAATGAATATACGACGGATGCTATCGTACACTTTCACTTATTGGAGGTTTTACAAGTTGAACGTCGCGTTTATATCCGGTTGAAAATAGTATAACATAGACAAGGCTTTTACATCTATTGAAGGAGCTTTTTCAGAACTGGTGCTCCTACTTTGTTTGTGGTATTTAACGAGCTCGGTGGTTTTACAGAGCCGGGCGGGAGAGAAAAGTAGGACTTTGCATTGATGGCTCTTACGAGCATCGCGATGGTCTGCATCGAAGACAGAGATCATATAATAATATCGAGGAAAAGGCCAACATCTTTTTTATGCTTTGCCGTCGTAAACGCAAAAGCTGGAAAAACATCATTTGCAATGACATTATTTAGTGTCCTTTTGCTTTATTTCCGCAGAAACAACCGGCGAAAGTCATTGTATCAAAAACAAATCACGCTGACGAACAGTTGAACAAAGGCAAAGCGTAGATGCAAAGCGAGCGCGCTTCGCCTCGTTCTGTATCTCGGGACCGACGATGTCAGCGTCCACGTTGAATCCCCCCTCTCTCCGCTGCTGTCTGCCCCGCTGACCGAAGTTAGATTTTTCCCTCACTGCATGGCAGCCTTCCGAATACATCACGGCTGGAGAACTGCGGTGGGTTGCTAAGTCCACAGAACAAATCTATTTACTATATAAAAACATAAATCTCGGGACGCACTGCAATATCCTGAGTCATTACCCACCCCAATTTTTGTGTCTCTTCTTTCAGCTAACGTTCAAAATCGAGAGTGAAGTCGCACCTGTCGCCATAACAACCATAACGCGTAGAAAGAAATATGAACGAGGAAAGGATAAAATACGAGGTCCCATGGTGTTGTGAAAGTAACGAGTGTACAAATTATATTATAGAATATTTTTGTGTTGCTGCAAGGGAGCGGTTCCTTGTGCTTCGCTGGGGTTATTTGACGAGCTCGGCGGTCCTACGAGGCCACACATATTGGAGAGAGGTAGAAATTTTCTTATGACTCTTGTTACGAAAGAGGTTGGGTGTGTCACTCAGGTCTAAATAAAACGTTCAAGAGTTCCTTCTTTCTTTTTTTTTTCTCTCTCTCCGTTTTCAGAACAACTAGGCACGAGACCCCAAGGATTAGTAGGCCACTTCACTAAGCGAAGCTATGGAATGTTGAGGGTGCTTAATTTTCTGTTAGGCACACAGAAACTCCCCACTTTGAACTTCTTTGTGCTAACTTCGGGAAACCCATAATCCGCAGTGCGAACAAAAATGACTTATAGCGAGTTCGTTTCACGGCACTCGTGTCCACGCGTGCCCACTCGCGGCGTAAAGCGAGTTCGTTTCGGCAGGCACTCCACGAGTGGTTGCACTCTCCGAGTTCGTTTCAGCGGCGGCACCCCACGCGTGCATGCACTCGCTGCACCGAGAAAATCGGGCGTGCGCCAAAATGCAATCCCGTCATGCCTCGCTCTGGCGAGGCCGGCAAGGAGCGGGAGCAGACGACGGAGGGTTCGTCTGCTACGATGTGTCGCGGAACTAACTACTTCGTTGCGCCCAACCGAAAAGAAAAGAAAAGTAGATTTTTTGATAGAAATCGCGTCCCGCAGGCAACATAATCAAACGCGAGCTTGAATTATGTGCGTCTGCTATTTCATGAAAGAAGCAATCAATAACCCATGCTTTACTTGCAGGTCTTGAGTCGTTCTGTTGCCGTGCAGACGCTGAAAAATACCAGTGTGTCAAGAAATGCTCTGAACAAACGCATCAGCGGCCCCCGAGATGTTTATCCTCATCCGTGTGCGGGTGAAACATTGAACATTTGTCGACAAAACTCCCCCAGCAGAAACCTCTGACTGCCCAATAGGCATACGAGAAAGCTAAACATAGTGACTTTACTCGAGGCTTGGGCAACATCATCATGTTTAACATTTACCTACGTCAGCTAACTTGCCCCGTCGTATTTTGTTCGAAAAAGCTCTCGTTCTCGACGTCCTCACCAAGGCTAATACCTGATCCACCAGCTGTAATGACGACCAAAATCGAAAGTCCCACGAAAAGTTTTGCTGGATATTCTAACAGACTAGTTTTAAGCAATACCATTTCAGTGGTCCACGCATAATACCATGCTCGAACAGATCAAGCTTCTGCTCGGACAGCGTCATCAGTTTTCTTCAGTGTAAACTGTTATAAGAATTGAAAGATCGCAACCAGCTGCTTTGTAGACAGCTGGATGCGGAAATTTGCGCCGTGTGTAACTAACTCTCTTTACGGCAGCCGAGTTGCTTGAAGTCATCGCAACTATAAACCACAGGTTGCAGCGTGCCACGTTTGTAGATAAACGTTGGTAGTGACTGCACTCCCGCATTCCCCCCCATCACTCCAAGCAGAAAGGCCCTAGTTTCGGTTTGAGTTCGGTACTCTTTCTACAACATAGATGGCGGCAGCATCAGTCTTTTGCACTCGGTGCATTGGGCAAGTTCGTTTGAGCCCAGTTTTCCGTGCAACACTCTGCGAGTGCGATGCATTCTGGGAGAGAACTCGAACGGTGCCAGTGCGAGTGAAACGAACTCACTATTATCGGGGTGCCCAAGACATCGCTTTTGACCGCGTTGTAGATTATCATTTGCGTGGGTCAGAGTTTGAAAGGAATCGCGATCGTCGAGGCGTTTTCTATGCGCCGCTGCAAACATAACATATGCACCACCTTCATGAGCGTATCTCGAAAGGAGGTTGATTTTCAACGCCCGGAACGTTTGGCCGCCGTTTCCTCTGCGTGGCGTTACCAGTCAGCTTTGGAGATAGCGAGATTCAGCAGGCCGTTTTTCTCCTCCGTATCGGTATCCTCAAAGAACGCGTCGCAACTGAGCATGCACGCCTCCAGTCTTTTCTGCATAGTTCAAGGTCTCGTGGGGGATGACGCAGAGCTAAACTGGCGCTTAGCGGGTTGCGGAAACTATCTGCTCAAACTCCTTATTCCCCTCACTCTATTCTTCCGAACTACCTTTCCCTTCCCGGCCCTTTCATTCTCCCTTCTTTCTTGCCCTCGTCCAGTTTGCCTTGCGAAAATACGTTTCGAAGTCGAAGTAAATAAATATTGTTGCAGTTCAGGGTTGCCTTCCGGCGCTTTGGCCTTTTAGCAACTTTATTATCCGGTGTTCAGCGTTTCCATGTTTGTTATTTTGATAATGCGAAGTTTTGAACTCAACAAATCACCTCTATTCACCAAGAAAAAAAACATAATTTTAGGGCAAACTTTATTATTCTGAGTTGATAAACATCCGCCGGTGACAAAAATACTAAATTGGTGACAACCGAAAAACTCAGGTGATTCGAAATGTTCTATTCGGCCTGGGTAAAACCAAAACACTTCAGTCGGTGACTGTTCCCGCCCTAGCGACGGCTAGTTTCTTCGAAACGCCTTTTCTGTTGAAGTTTGTGAAACATTTTATCTCGTCAAACCTCCATCCTTCCAGTGCCTATTCAGTGGTCGGTGTGGTTCTTGGAAGACAACGTCAACAAGATTAGTGTCGTCCGGAACCATTGACTTAGAAACGCGCCTCTTCGCTTGGGGAACTGAGATGCGTTGATTGTTATTTGTTTCTTTTGCCTACTACAGACCATTCAAAAACTCGCCTTCTGGGTGCCACCAACTTCGTCTACTGGGCTGTGAAGCGCGTTCGAGCGTGTGCAATAGCTCTCTAGGACAAAAGATTGTACACTGATTATGCGTTCACAGGCATTTTTGGTCGGGATAGATGCTCCCACGAGAAGAGCGTATGAGATATGTGAATAGAATTGGAAATGTTCTTGTCCAATCGCATTTTTCTTCCTCTGTTATCAACGCTTTTTAGCGTCATCACGAGACGTTCAATCATAATAAACTGGTGTTTAAAAAAATAAGCACCGAAAAACATGCACCGACTTTTTGCTCAAAAATAAACACCGGAAAAACATACTTTAATTATTACCCATGTCACCATTTTGGGATATTTGTGAATTTCCAGAAGAACAGCTAGTTATCACCCTCCCCTAAGAATACCCTGACTACAGAGCAGGCGACCCGGCTTTCCCCGCGTCAGATTGCGGTGACCACGAACCGTACGGAGCTCACAGAACGTCCGTGAAAAATATAAAGGAGGCAAAGAAGGATCTACTCCGTGCGCGTTTCATCCCCGACTTCCACGACCCCAAGGCGGGAGGACGTTTGTGTGAAAGATAACGATAAAATAAAATTTTGCGTCAGAAAAAAAAAAGTACAAACAAGCACAACGCATTGACGGATCACGAGGTTGTGGAACACCTCGCGGTCCGCTTGTCATAGGACGGTTGTCTTCGACCCATAGTTCCAAGGCGAATTCGCCACGTGCGAAAACACGGAGACCTATCCACCGAGAACCAGGAAAGCGAGACACGCACGCTGACGCCTCGGCGTGCACAATGAAACAGGATACGGGCGCGGAATACGGCCGCAGAAGAACACCTTACGGCGAGCCTCGCACGGTCGCGGCTTGAGGACCACCTTCGCTCCTCTCGCTAACAAAACCATCCGGGCTGGAAACGATGGCTCGATCTCACCAGGAACCTCAACGTGCGAAGCTTCCACACACTGTCGCTTACGAGTATTCTCAATCAGGCACTTCTTTAGCTTTCGCTTGCCGTAGGAAGCCTGCTTTCGACCCATGACGCCAGAGGCGAACGCAACACTTCCGAACGGCAAATATTCAAACGCACCAAACGCCAAGCGCCGCAGCGTTGAACTGAACCGCGTTCGCTGTCGCTCGAACGAAAGAAAATCGCGTGTAAATAAAAAAAAAAAAATGTGTGCACCGAACTCAAACTACGGACAGAGACCGCCATCTAGCGGGAGAAAAGCAAAATGCAAAACACACGAAAATTTGTTTTGTTTTCTTTTCCGAAAGAAAAAACTCATTTTCGGAAATATCGCAGTAGTTCCGAAACGGATTAACCTACACTAATTATTTTGATACCAATCGATTCCGTATTAAATTTTAGAGGCACTTGCGCGAACACAACTGTTTTCTAAAAATTGGTAGATTATGTAAAACGTCATTAAACCCAAAAGTGTCAAAACTACCGTTTTGAGTCGATTTCACGATTTAAAAATATAAATTTGTGCTAAATACTGAGAAATATGATCTGCGCCAATAAAACAATTAAGTATTAATCTCTTTATCGTAAAAGTTTCAAGCAAATACAAAGAGCGGTTCTCATGTAGGAATGTTTTGAAAACGTCAAAAATCTACATTTATTCTCTATGGCGCTTGGAGGTACTATGCCCTCTTAAGAGTGTATCTGTCAGTGACTGCAAATATTGCGGTTCGGGGTTTGTTTTCACCCTTCACGGCCGGCACCAGCCGGTACGCCGGCCTTGTGTATCCGAATTTTTTATTTATTTATTTGCTTTTCTGCGCTTTATCATTTCTTATTCGTTTGATCAGTAGTTTCTTCATCTGCATATTTGTATTATGTACACACACGCACACGCATTTCCAAATAAATGCTATGACTTTAGGGCACCTTTTTGGTATAACATTCCTATATTTTAATCATTGCCTTTTTAAGAGTTCAGTGAAACATTTATTGTGTCTTTTCTAATTTCAGCACTTTAACTAAATTAGTTATGTCTCTGAATCTACCGGGCGGCTACGAAAACGATGAGGGAGGTTGATTTTAGAATTTTATTTTCAATCTTTTTTACAGCGACACGTTGAAGAAAACACATACTAGGAAATATGGAAAACACATGAGCCACCAGAATGTCAGAACATGGCAATTAACTCACCGTCGGAGTGCATTCTTGCCTTGAAGAAGTTTCACGTGCTTCGTTCCGTCTCTCTAATTGGCTCACGAGGGCATAGCCTTCACCCTTTGCTAAAACATGTTGACACGGATTACTATAGTAAAAAAGAAAAGCTAATCGGAACGGTCAAAGCTCTACATGTTTAATTAATCGTAAAGGATAAAGATATAAAAACAAAAACGCAGAATTTGCCGTCACCGAGATACAATGTGCACTGACGAATAAAATAAATATGTGGCGCCATCTATCTTATTTGGTGGCAACTAAAGCCATCAACTACAACGCGACCCCCGAGAAGGCGGCCAACTAGCCCATTCAGAGACTATCGTCCTTAATGCAGTTCTCGGCCGTTATAGACTTTTCGGCCTCAAAGCCACCCCCGGCTCTTTCGCCCCTCTCGGCCTTAATGCACTCTCGGCCGTAATGCGACTATCGGCCGAAATTACCATGACCCATCAAAAACAGGAGACACGGCGAATTAAAAAAAAAAAAACGAACAACACAACAACAAGTCTCAACAGGAAGAATCATCGAAGAAAGGGTAAAAGCACAGGCGAGCTAGTGAAGAACTTCTATCGAAAACCGGAGACACGAGAAAATAAAAAAAAAAAACGGACAATGTTGTGTTGCCCGTTTTTTTTTTTAATTTTATTTTGCGTGTCTCCGGTTTTCGATGGAAGTTCTTCACCAGCTCGCCTGTGCTTTTACCCTTTCTTCGAACGAACGTGTATATTCAGTTCCCATACCCCGGACCCTATCAGCTACTTCTCGCCAAGACCGGGAACATATCCGGGAAGGCTTTTCGGAGATTATCTCAACGGAAATAATCCTCGAAGAACGTCGAACGGCCCGCGTCGCGGGCTGCTTGACGTTCGCTTTCTAAGCTCGCTCTCTTCGTTCGTTTCCTGCGAAGGTCCAGCAGGCTACGAGCCCTGGTATTCCCTGGTTCTCACAGTGGAATATTACAAAAAACACGCAAGTAATCCTGAACAGGCAAATAGAGTAAACGCTTTCAAGGAAAGCCGGCGAACTTCGAACACACAATGCTGGTGGGGAGTCGCGCTGACCGGGTTTCCACAGCTCAGGCGGGTGGCAGGAATATTTGGCTGGTAGGGGTCGCTCGAGTCGCAAAATGAACTCTATATTGACGAACACGAAAAATGCACGGAGCCCTATACTTCGTTTCAGCTTCGGTCCGAGCGCGGCCGATGTTATGAGCCAAAGCACCAATCAAACAGCGCAAAAAGTGCACCGTCATGGCCTGCTCTCTGCGCTTGATAGGACTAGCCGGCGGAGGAGCACGCACAGAGAGACGGCGAATAGCGGCTGGTCCTATCAACTGCAGAGAGCACGCCATGACGGTGTGCCGCTTTCGCTGTTTGATTGGCCCTTCGGCTCATAACATTGGCCGCGCTCGGATCGAAGCTGAAACGAAGTATAGTCATAAACAGCTTAGCTGTAAAAGGTGCACCGTTTGTGTTTCCGTATTTTAACGCTAGGCATTGTTTCACGTATCCTGAGAAACCCACTGCACGCGCTCCCTTCTCTGATCACGTTTCCTCTTTAAAGCGGCCACGTTCTTTCGCGATTTGATAGGTTTTCTAGGATAAAGGAGGCTATGGTTTAACCTAAGAGAAGTATCAAATACATGTGAGTTATGGCTAACAGTAACTTTTCTTTTTTTCAGAAAACTATTCGCAGGGTGAGGTGCAACAGGGTAATATACTTTGCCTGCTGGGTCGTTTTTCCTTTCTCTTCTGGGTTGTAGATTTGATTTAAAAAGGCAGTGTTTTATTTAGCGCGAAAACATCGACGTTGCTCATTGTATGAACATTGAAAAAATGTTCACAAGGACTCGAACAATTTCAAGTCGTAGTGGCATAAACGAACACGCCTAATCCATCGTCTGCCCTCTTTGTCCGCTTTTCTGTCGCTCTCTTCTTCGTTCTTTCTCTCGCGGCCACCAAAGTGAGCGCCTACAATTGGCGCCCCGTTCTGCTCCCGTCTTGATTCCCTTTGCATCAACATGACGACAAAGAGCAGTGAACACGCGCATGCAGCCTTGAACCTCAAGGTTCCTTCTCTCGTCGCGACTCCAGCGACCTGTAAGGGTCACACTATAGGGAAAATATGGTGGTCTAAACATGCCGTATAGAGTGCAATATGCCAGCTCAACGCGCACCTCTCGGATTTTACTAGGCAAGCATTGGACTCCAAATGGTTTTCCCCGCTATTTTGTTTTATTACGATTCAAACTTGTGGCGATGCGTTGGCGTACCAGAGTCTTGACTTTTTTTTTGGTCCTTGTTGACACTACTGCACATGTGCGCTGCTAGCGGGAAATTAGCGGAGCTGCCGAAGCTAGAGAAGGCGCGCTATTTTACGAAAATTGTGAGAAGCATAATTTTCATAAATTGGGAGCGTAAGCGCTGCCAATTAGCGTGGGTCTCGAGAGAACAAGTTTTGGCGAGATTACGGAGAGCGATGGCGGTTCTCAGGGAACGATTATATCTCGCTGCTGCTAGAATTTGTCGTAACCAATCCGCTCCAGGACTGGAACAGGTAGCGCTTTATGCAGACACGCTAAATACGGCTGCAGAAGGGAAAAATACAGCTTTGCAATTCGAGGTGTGAGTGAAGGGTGCGGTCCTTCTGCTCAGCTGCTTTGGACCTGAGTACAGAACCAGCCGAGGGACTGTGCGAGCAGGCGAGAATTTTCCGTGCCGTTTGAATTTCGGTGCAGTCTGAGAAAAGTAAAAGACCCGATTGCAAGGACGGAACAGAAGCGCTAAGCTCGTTGTCATTCCTAAAGCTTCCCTTTGGTGGCTTTGGTGCTTGACTCTTATCGGATCGGCTCAAAGAGCTTGGCCGTCAGTTGTGTTCGATTAGAGACATAAGGACCATAAAAGAAGCGAAGATTAGTGCTTTATTTGATAAAAGAAAATAATACTCTATTCAGATTGCGACATTCACATCAGCCGAGGTGACACCGCCAGAATCGCGCCAGGCAACACGCTCTCAACCGTGAACACAAATTGAAGCAAACCTGTACCTAATATTTTTTTTATCGGCAGCTGTTACTGGTCCGTCCCCCGCTTTTGCGACGGCGTGAGCGTAAACGAAACCCTTTCCCGCTAAATTTAGCAAAAAAATTCACTTTATGTGACCTAGGGACAAATGCAGTTCCCCGCTAAATTTTGCGGGAGAACGCATCACGCCCTCGCTTCCGCTGTTTAAACGCGCGTGGAATCGTCGCAGACTTTTCTTATATTCTTTTTTCTCGGTTTGGGGGGGGGGGGGGGGGGGGGGGGATTACTTAAAAGCCTCTCTTCCCCCCCCCCCCCCCCCCTCTCGCCCCTATCCCCCAGTCCCCTCCCCTCGGCAAAAACAAATCCTAAAATTGCGCCGCGGGGTGTAAAATCAAGGAAGAAAAATGAGTGTTTCGCAGAATGTTAGGGGATAACCGAAGCTGGTGGGGATTGAACAGGATGAGGGAAAACCCTGAGATCAGGAAGAGCGACAACGAAGAAGGAAAGGAAGACCAAAAACGCATGCGGAAAACAGCGCTAGAGCGCCTCCCCCTTTCCATCTTAATTTTATTTCATTATTATTTTTTTTTTTGGGGAGGGGGGGTAGGGCAGGAGGCCCTCAGTCCCCTTCCCTGGCTACGGGCCTAATTAGAAGAAAAGCACAGTGCGGAAGCGAAGAAAGCCACACCCATTATTGACACTTCTTTCATAGGCTATGCTTCTTTCCTTCGCTTCTACCAAACGAATCTGTTTTATCAGCTGCAATTAATGAGAAGACCGTCATGAATATCCGTTACGAAGAACCATCGCGTCATACTTCCCGCTCAATTTAGCGAAGGAATTATTGGCGCCTGACGTCGATTTTCTTTCCAAGTTTAGCAGAGAAATTCACGTCACTTGACGTCATGTGAGCTCAAGTCACGGGAAGTCAATTTTCCCGCTACATTTAGCGGGAAAAGTGATGTCACGTGACGTTAATTCTTCTCAATTTACCGGGGACACTGAAATCACGTGACCACGCCATGTGAACACAGGTCACGTGATGTCCATTTCCCAACGAAATTTTGCAAAACGAAATTGGGGTGACGTGAGGCGTCACGGCGATTCCAGGGAGGTATTTTGCGCTCAATTATTCTGTGCTCCCCAGACTTTGTCCTCAAAGTCAGGCTTGAGTGTGTTCTTTTTTATTTTTTTTCATAGGGTTGACATTGAACTCCACCGAAAAGTTACGCACTTGTAAGTTCGACAACTTCCAAATCGAAGCGTCCCTCGTGTTATCAACCATTCAATCAAACCTCGATCGTTCTACAGAGTCAATCGGCGATTTCTCCATTAGAAATCCTAGGAATCGCAATCCGGTAATGGCAAATTCACACGGTGAACGTTGAACACAGCAGGAGTAGAGACTGAAACAAAATGCCGATATAGAGCTGAAACTCATAGGTCGATTCACGAGAAATTCGCTGCGCTATGTTAGTGCCCCTAAACTGCTTCTTCTACGGACTTCAAAATAATTCAGGGACGATTTATTTTACTCCTTTTCTTTGCACACGCGCAATTTTATGTGGCCATAAAAATGAGATGTGTGTGGTGACGGGAAACATGTTATTATGAGGTGCTCAAAAGCTCACGTTGATGGCAACAAATGGTTTCTTAACTTTTCCAGCTATCAGGTAAGCACTCAGATGCACTCTTCATACTTCGTGCAAAGCGTATGTCAAAGGTTGTTTTGTAAATGTTTTTAGCCAAAAGGTCATACGTATTTACGCCCATACAGATGAATATTTCCTTCTGAATTGAAACGTTCGGCATGTAGCTTACGGCTTGTATTTGTTTCGCATTGGTCGCGATTCGGAACAGCCCATGGGCCGACAGCAGGGTGAAAATATTAAATGCGCTGCGTGCAACGCGACACAAAGTAAAAACACAATGCAGCCGTATTTCGATGTATCGACCCAGCAGTTACAGGCAGAATGGACCGATCTCAGCAGGTAGTTTGATACGCCACCGCTGTCGCTATGCATCACATCACAGTTGGAGCGCTGTGTGAGCGGAACACGAGCTCTCTCGTAAACTGGCGTCCGCTTCCTATGAACTACAGCTATGGTGGCGTCACACATAAGTGAAAAGCTTAGTGAGATCAGTCTATTGCGTTTCTTGATGAACTTAGCGGTCGCTGACATCCAGTGATGGCCTTTGGTGCACGCGCCACCGTTTCTTTGTACAACGTCGCGCGTTGCATCGGCCTCCTTTCGCGCATTTTTCTTTTCTGGACGCTTCTGGCGGCTGGCGAAATTATTACGAAGTGTCTTGGCGTCCTCTGTCCCAACGTTCCTAGATCAAAATTAGAGGAGAAGCTTCCTCGAAGGTCTGGTGTCGTTTCGTGGCTCGTTCGCTCGGTGCCGCTGGCGACGACATCAGCCTATGGATAGGGTCGACCAAGCCGCGGGAACGTTGAACGCACATTGACTGCGGTGGGAAGCTATTAATGCGAGAGCATTAACTGTCCCCTGGAGCGCCGCCTGCGTTGTTTGTGACCGACGAGAACGGGCAACTAAACAGAGGGTGGCGCGCGCTCGGCAACCCTACAGTCACTGGATCCTGGGAAAGTCGCGCCAAGCTCCCCGTATGGTCGCCATCTTGATAAATGAAATAAGCAATTTCTCCTTGACCCTTCCGTTCTTCGTGAGCCGCAATAGCTATACCACTACTGTACTTCGTCTAGGCTTAGCATGAATGGACTGGAAAGGCTGTGCAACCGCGAGCGCGTAGCCTTGGCTGCCTTGACTGGAGCACTCGCTGCACGAGCGCTCGTGCAGCCGCCGAGGCTTCGTCGAAAGCAAATAGCTCGCACTTATAGCATGCGCGGCTAACAAAAGTCAATGATAAATATATAGAGTTTGAGACTCCTACCTTAAGTAGACACCAAAGAATCTGTGGAAAAAATTAATCCATGTAAAACACCGCCTGATTTAAAAAAATTATCCCCCGAAGTTACGGAAACCTACTTAAAAATTATAGAAACAAATTTTGGATCTGACTTGTTAGTCTCAGGCTCTGCCCAACATTACTGTAGTTCCGATAGATAAAGGAAACAGAATGGCGCTTGAGTACAGTCAATGAATAAATCGAAAGAGAGGTAACCTCATGCTAAGAAAACCTGTTATGTTTTTGCTTTCTCCTTTCCAGCAACAAAAGATGTGTCGCCAACTTCTCCGTAATCCTCTTTCTCACTATCGTCGGTCCCACAGCAGTCGTGGTGGCCCTGTCTTTCTGGTCATGTAAGAAGTGCTCGCTCTCTTTCATTGCTGGCTCCTTGGAGCACTTTCCAATGTCTAACCCTAGGATTCTAGAAGCCGAGAACATTCTAAACGCTGATTTACACATTTGCGTTTCCATGAAACCGAGTAGGTTGTGCAGCGCTGTGCTTCCTTGTGGCGAGAAACCACACTGGGGTCATCTCTCGGGTAGCCCTGGACACTTGCGACCGACGTCCCTAGAGAAAAAGGCGATTAAAATCGAACCGGAAACTGAAATCCAGTTTAAAATCAGTTCGGACACAATCCGAAGGAAAAAGTCCGGTTCGCACAGACCAGACGTTGCCCAATCCGGTTAGAAGGCAAAACGGTAAAAGTCCGGTCAGACAGTCTCCTGTTTAGAGTAAGCGGACTTTTCCAGATCCGGTTAGGAGGCAATTTTGAAACACATTGAATAGACAATATCTGGCTTACAGTAACCAGACTTTCCTAGATCCGGTTGGAAGGCAAATTGAAAACATTGTTGTCAGATAGTCTCTGGTTTGCAGGAGATAGACTTTGCTGAATCCTGTTAGAATAAAAATTATAGTGTCCATGTGTATTTACTTTTTTCTTTTTTTTTTTTCTTTCTTCGTGTGCATCATTCTTTACGGATGAGCTTGAAAGGCTATGCCAATGTTGTGAACAAAAATTTCTCATTGATCACACGGTCCATTCCAAAATCATTCTGAACACGCCAACGGTGTCCTATCTGATGGCAGCGCAATCCTGGTGGCCGCCGAAGAGCCTCTGCATGACGTAACGCTTTATGGAACAGCCCAAGCAGGCGAGGCTGCTCGCTAGATCGTGGGCACCGCAGCCATTTTTGCCGACCGTTCAATATATATTTATCGCCATCTTATCGAATCAGGATGAATGCGTAACTGTCGAAACAGTCGGTGATCGAATAATTCAATCTGAAGCATTTGATTTTTCTACCGAATGGGGCGAAAAAATGTAAATCGCCTCGGAGGAAAGGTTGCTGTGTTGTCCTCGGTCCAGCAGCGATTTCGGCCTTCAGCGAGCTGCCTGCCCTGCTCGGACTGCTTCATTGAGCGCTACCTGCCATGGAGCAGTTCTTCAGCTGCCGACTGAATAGTACTACAATGGGATAAGGCACCGGTCGCGTGTTCCGGATAAGTTTGAGGAGCACTGTGCACGCAATTGGTCGGAAAAAGATTGCAGGGCCGTCGCTCTGTACTTTGTTTTACTTTAAGGAAAGACGCAGCCGACGTAAAAAGCTGATGGGACATAACGGACAGCATAAAATCGCACCATCATTGTGTTCGTAATGTTTGTGTACGTGTCCCATCATCGCTGAACAAATCATAAACAGGAAAGGCCCAGTTACATGCGCTGCTGAAGCTGCTTTATTGGTCCCATGATCTCGTAGCGTCGGCTGAGTCTGGATTTAAGGCCCGTTTACACACTTGCGACTTCTTAGGAGCGAGTGCCTTGAAACTTCCTACAATGTCTTACGACGGGAGTAGAGTGCCTGTATAGGTTCCCTACGGGAGCCAGAGTTGCGTGTTCATCCCCTTAGCGCCGTCTTTCCTCACAGTATGTTGATCCTGCTCCTCACGTGATCGGATCTCGGCGAATAGCGGAGCGGCGGCACGTGGAAAACAGACACGCAACTCTTGGCTCCCGTAGTGAGCCTATACAGAAACTCTATAGACGGGAGAACAAACTGGCGCCACCTATTTGCTAGCAATGGAACACTTTACGGTCCCGTATCTTTCCTACTTTTTCGCTTATTCTTTCTTTCTTTGCCTGAAAAGCTTTTATCAATGTTATACGCGGCCTTTCCTTACAAATAGTACGTACCGGTGACCTCTCCACTACCGCAAACCATTCGCTTTAGTGAAATGCAGTTCCGGAGTCACCGCATAGATGGCGCCATTGTGCCAGCCTCTCCTCGTAAGAGGTCTCAAGGAGTTTTAAGGCACTCGAATCTAAGGAGTCACAAGTGTGTGAACAGGCCTTTAAAGTGAAACGATGTACAGTCATACGCAGTTAGAAAGCTACATCATAGATGACGCCGGGAGCCAGTGGGTTTAAAGACCCTTGTTCTCTCGTCGCAATGGGGCACAAGGCTGCATAAAGGCCCGTTCACACACTGGCCACTCCTTAGGTACGAGGGCCCTAAGACCTCTTCAAATCTCTGACAACGAAAGAACACAACGGCATTCTGGCCCAACCTATACGGCACCCTGGAACGGCATTTCACTAGAGCGAAGGTTTGCGGTATTTGCGAGGTCAAATGTACTATCGGGTTCAAATGGAATGCGAACAGCAGAGCGTGTGGCCGTCGGTACATGCCTCGTTTTCTGAAGGCCTCTTGAAACTGACGAAAATGCGCGTTGTAGAGTAGGGCGCTGCGAGGGTGTGTGTCCTACTCTGATGTGTTTGGCCCTCGCCCAGTACAAGCCAAGCTTCGACGCTGCGCTGGTGGTGCGATGGAAGTTTTCTCACAGCCACTTTCGTTGGCTCTTTATTAGCCATGCGAGGAAGCTAGCCGCTCGCAACAGGATCAGGCTGCTTGCGCGCGCGTTCGTTGGAGCATCACCGCGGCGTCATTCCAACTTGTGTAGTTTTTTGTGTTTTTTTCCCCAATGCGTTCTGTCATTTTCTTGTGAACAGTATAGCCGAAACTTTGCGAAATTCAAGACAGAATAACAAGAGGGGACCCAGGATGGCTGTTGACGCCTAAGTAAAGTCAATTATTTTGCAAATTTGTATATATCAGCTCCCAACGCTTGCCTTCGGTCGCTTCTAGTTCTTGTGTCTTGTGTGTGGCACTGGTATTGCCAAAATGCAGTTCCGCCAGCTCCTGCATTCACCGAACTATTTAAAAAAAATGCAATAACTTTATGATTGGCATTTTGTAGGCAACCAGAATCTCGCTCAACGCGCGCCTCAAATGATCACAACGAGTTTCAAAGATTCTGAAGTACGAGGCGTGGCGCCAAGTTTGCATTTTCACTAATTTTTTTAGAGTGAAATGTCTCAGTAACAACGCTTTTTCAAACCACATGACCGTGACAAGATACACATCGGAGTACCTTTGAAATATGTGCTTTCTCCCAACCTAAAAACAACATCTAGAACGAAGAGTCAAGACGGGACCCAAAAGCTCGCCACTCCAGTTCATCGGGGACGTTCTTCTTTCGGCACCAGCCCAACGCGTGCTTGTACAAGGATTTAAGTTGACTCTCCCACCAAGAAAAGACGCCATTGATAAAGTCCTATTTTTCTGGAAATCGCATCTAAATTGCCTTAGGAAACATGCTCACAGATCATCAATGACGAACTCGAATGCCTAGCCGGCCTACGAAGCCCGGACACTCCAATCCAAAGATGACGTTTGCCTCAATGGCGCATAACCTACGCCACCTAAGGCTATGCCTCTCAGACAAAAAGGGAGAGTTTGTAGTTCTGATTTCTCGGAGAATAGCCAAACATGCCATATCAAAGAATTTCAGACCGGTAGATAAAAAATTAACTTAATCATAAAAAAAAGAAAACATCTTAACATTACTCGAAAAGGAACATCGCCGAAGCCTCATCACCAAGATCAAAGGATCGTAACAAGCTGAATTGTGTGTCCTTTTCTCGGCAAAATAACACAAAGACGTGGTGGAGTATTTTTTCGCACCATCGTATCAAAAAGACACAGATGGCAAGGCCACGTGTCACACGTTTTGGCGAAATTTCTGTCACAAGTTAAAGTAACCGACTCTTTAAAAATACCAAGCTCAGAACAAGTGGTTTGCTTCCTTAAAAAAAAGAAAAAAAGAAGACAACGTGACATTTTTTCGCTTTTTTTTTTTTTAGATATTCAGAACATCCCCATGTCGCCTTCGTGCTCATCCTCGAAAAAACCATCGAGGAGCAGGGCCTTCAACGCTTGTAAAATGCTGCTGGTAGGAACCTCGATAGCTTCTTGGAGCAAGGTGGAAAGTTGGGCGAGTTGGTTGATGGTCATATTGAATGGGTTAAAACAGCGCAAAAAAGACGAAGGACAAGTAAAAGGAAACACACGCGAAGCGCTGTGTCTGGTGTTTCCTTTTACTGGTCCTTCGTCTTTTTTGCGCTGTTTTAACCCATACAATATGAGCTTCTTGGAGCTTCTTGGTGTCTACCTAACTGCTACTGTGGCATCAACGCAGGAGCAACACTATGTTCAAAAACGTGGTGTCTGCATAGTATCTCGAGTAGCCCCATACTTACGCGATTTGTACCTTGCAGCATGCGGGAAGAATATCCAAGAAAACCTAAAAGGTCAACGCATCGAGGCTATCTTTGCGTATGTAGATGACTTTCTTATACAGTGTAATTCCGATGCAGACGAGCCGATTAACGGATGTTTAAACGCTGTCCCGCGCACTTCTAAACGCAGCTGCCCAGGACTATCTTTCACCCATGAACTTCCAGTAAACCGAACCGCACGGTTTCTCAATCTCTCCTCAGAGTTCAAAACTAAACCCACGTGTGCTGGACGTATAAAGCCTGCTCCTGTAAAGGATTCCTTCCGAGTAACTCAGAACACTCAAAAACTGTAAAACGAGGGTTGGCCACCAAAGCTCTCGTCACGACCTTACGAGAATCTTGCCCCCCTAGGGTCGGTCGCAGCATTCAAAAACAGGTTTGTAGACTTCAGGACTTTGGCTAGAAAAGCACTCTCCTTATACTGGTATGCAGAAAACTCTGCAAGCAAGTGCGACAAAAACTTAAGGAAAATGCACAATCAACGGAAAAGAAACCCCCCTATCCTTTCGTGGTGTTGCCATACGTCCACGGGCTAACAATCGCCTAAAATCAATCGCCGGCCGACTAGGCATATATGCCGTTTGCTCAGCCCCCAACAAGACATATGCCATGTGTCGTGGGGTGAATCGTAGGACTGACAAAATCAGAAGACCACCTGCGGCACCGCGCACAGAACACCTTATGCCCCATGCGAGAAAGGAGTTGTTTACAATATTCCATTGTCATGTGGCAAATGCTACAGAGGGCAAACTGGGCGTTGTATTGATGACCACACCAGGGAGAATGCAGCTTCCGTGGGCGCACTAACATCAGTTGGCCACCTTCCGGCGCATTGTCGAGTATGCCAATGTGCTCCTGATTTTTCAAACGTCATCATCGTAGCAAGAGACAAAAGCAGCTTGCAAGGGAGATCCTGGAGTCCCCGGCCATTGAGGCAAGCGGGGACGACCGTGTTAGTGCCGCTTCCATTGCGCAATTTCCCAAAGAAAAGCTGTAAGTGCAGGGAGCGCCCCATGTGAGCAACAGTGCTGGACAAAATACTCGAGAAAAGTACTTAACTTACTAAATATCTGCATCATAAGGTATTTAAAATACTACTCAAGTTACTTTCACTGTAAAGTAACTTGAGTAGGATGCAAATGCTGTGAAGTGTGATTCAATTGCTTTTGAAGATACTTCCAAATTGCGTGATTTGTATCGAAGTCAGTGCCAAACGCAATTATACAGTTGCGCAAATCTGGTTTACCAGAAAGGGTTATTAGCACGCAACAGGTGCTGATTCTCGAGCCTCTCGCCGGACATCCGTCGTTTGCGCTGGAAGACATCATCTCAGAATTTCGGTTTACTGTAACAAAAGGAAGTAAAATCGCCACATTCAATACTAAGCACATTAAGTTCCTTATCTTCATTGCAGTTGGAGCGAAATAAATACACATAGGGGTTGTCTGCAATGCAAATGCTTTGAGGTGACTTTAAACAATTGTACATGTACAGCTGAAGCCTGAAAGCAAGAATGAAAGTTCAAACGTACCTTTAGGTGTTTCCGAATTTGGGAATTTTAAGCTACACCCATGGAGAGCACTTTTGTCCTGGGGAGGCATAGCTTGCATTTCAATTGCAGAACCTTGCCTTTCTCGGGCACACGTCCAAATTAAGGTTTTAGATAAGGCCATAGTAAAACAGAACCTTCGTCTTCCATCATGGTGAGTATGACAGCTTGAGTAAGTGAGAATATTGCGGAAGGGAAAGCTAAGGAAGTGTTTCGAAGCACATGGAGTTTCTAGAAGGTGGCTTTTATAATATGAGAGTAGTCTTTTATGGTGTTAACCATGCGGATGCGGCCGCCTTGAGTCTCACAGTGTTTTGTGTCCGCCAGCCGGCAGATTCGTCGCTAAATCAGAGTCCAATGCTTGATAGGATCGACTAACGATCGTTCGAGAAAGTCTCGACTGGCACCAGTTGTCAGGCGAGAAGTCACCGTAGCTTATCGGAGCTAGGTTGCTGGAAAGATTGTTCCCGTTCCTTAGTGCCGCGCCGATGACACTTCATACCGAAAAACTCCGAAAATTGCGGAATGGCAAAAATGTATTCGAGATAATAAGTACAAGATACTCAAAAGTGTAACTAAAATACACTATTAAATACTCTCAATCATAAGTATTCCCAAGTTACCAAAACAGTTCAAAAAATAATTTAAATACAGTATCTTGAGCATATGAGATAAGCACAAGCCTGGTGAGCAACCAAGTTGGGAATATGTGAACGCTGTTCCTGGTCCTGGTCCTGGTCCTGTCGACTCGGCTTATTCGCTGAGGTTGATCCCAGCGAGTAGTGAATCTAGATTTATCAGTGAACAACACGTCCTGCCAGTCTGCTGAAGTGAAAGCTGAATGTTTTGAAGCAAACAAAAACCGTTTTTTCCTTGTTGACTGCCGAAAGCATTGGCTTTCTTGTTTGGAGACGGCTACGCTGACCAGCTTTGTGCAGTCGCATTCGCAGAGTCTTCACGCCCACGTTCAAGTAGAGTTCATGTTTTATTTCTTGGGCGGTTAGTGTCGGATCATCGTCTACTGCGGCTGCAATCAATCTGTCCTCGTCCTCCATCATCGCCCTCGGTCGTGATCCACGAGAGAGGTTGTCAATCCGCTGGTTGTCCCGAAACGTCTGCCCTATTCTCTTAATCGTGCCTAACGGGCGTCCACTTAGTCTCCCTATTTCCCTTTGAATATTGTCCTGTTCGCGCAGGGTGAAATTCTGAGGCGCTCGGGAATGGCAACGCTTAGACACTGTCTACCAAGAGGAAGAACATAAGCAAGCGATCCCTCGCTTTTATAAAAATCTATAGACACCTTTACGTAATAAAGTATTGCTCTAGTTCATACAGAAAGCGTGGTATCAGCATTGACCGGTTGCAGCATTCAAGTTCTTTCCCTAAAACGTTTTGCACACGTGTCGTAAACAAATGGCATTTCCCTTCCGCGCTGTTTCAAAACGTTGCAGTAGACTGCGCTCTTCGTCCTTAACCGGGACATCTGCTGTGTGCTTCTTGACGTCAATCAAGCTCCCCAGATTTTGTGGGCACAAACAAAGCGCTTTTGCGCGCTCAACGAGATTACAGCTGTGCTCTGGGAAAGGTCGCTTGTTGGTCAAATACAGTGTTGTACACGTTCCTCGAAAAAAGGAACGAAAGCTCGTACCTCGTTCCTTCTGATATTTGGAACGCGTTGCCGTTACAAGTTTCATATCTAAAAAGAAACTCGTTCCCGTTACAGTTAAAAAAATGAAACGTATCGTTACATATACGTTACATTTGTATTTTGCTGATTACCATACTGAGTTGTATCGAACCAAGTTTTATATTTTTTATCTATCCCATCAAATGCCAACATAAGAATTTGAATGCCGTGATGGAAAGGCACCTGGAGAAGAAAACAAGCGGAAGCAGAGATTTATTTCATAATATATTCTCGATTAAAAATCTCAGGTTTTAACCATATTCATGTTTGTGGTGGGCTATGCAGGCGAGTCAAACGTACCATTGCATTGCACAAGCGTTTTACAACAACCTTGTAAGTTTCAATCTAACAAAGTCCCGTTTTCGAACCTAACAACAGTTGCTGATTGATGTTGCTGTCTGCAAGACGAGCATGTGCAGAAGAGGGTAGGACTTTTGGGAGGTCAGTCTTGAAAACTACAAGTCCTTCTTCGTGTAGGTTGGATTCGTTATTCACTTTGAAGGAGAATTTGAAGGAGGGGAGAAAGGAATTACGGTAAATTTTTGTGTATTTTTTAAGTGACCAAGGTTCGGGATAGAAGACTGCGTTCAATGTCTAGAGACTAGTAACCTGTTCGTTTTTTGTAACTGTGGTTCTTTTTGAGCAAGTTCAGTGGCAGCTGTAGTCGGCCTCAGATTTCTGCGAGTATGAGGATTTGTGGAAGCAAACCAAGTAGCTGAGTTTGAAACGTCCCTCTCTCTGTGCCTTTTTTTTTGACTAAAGGTTTTAGGTTTTGCTCTTTGGACTGCAGCCTCGGGCACTAAAAAAAGAATTAATGTCCACTAGCTTTCATCTACCCAACTGTTACCAAGCGAGGACCACACGAAATAAACCCTAATATAAGTAACCAAAACGTTAAGGAGATTCTGCTCTTCGTAAAGATATTGTTTTTATACTTTTAAAATTTCCCTCTTAGAAATAAATTAGAAATTACTCCACTGGACGAAAGGAAGGAACGCCGTTCCTTTTTCCGTTCCAGTAAAAATGTAACGAGTTCCCGTTCCAGTTCCATTGATGCAAAATGGAACGGCGGCGCTCCTTCGTTTCTCCTAAAAGGAACGCGCTCCAAAAATGCCGTTCCTTGGAACGCCGTTCTGTACAACATTGGTCAAATATCAAGTTTCTACATTTCGTTAACATTTTTGGTGGAAGCCGGAGCTAATAAATTTGCATTTCGGCAATTCTAGTGCCAGTCTCCTAAATACTGATGAGGCGACATATTTCAGCTCGACTCACCACTCCTTTTCCTGCATTGACCTATCCATTGTTTTTTCATCCATGTTCACAAATTTTACCTGGACTGTCCTGGGGTGCTACGTTGCGCTTTTTGCACTCCCAGGAGACTTGGAAGAAGGAAGTGACGTCAACGACTAGAGCAAACGCAGATTGGATGTTGACAAAAGAAAACAAAATCAACATCCAATCTGCATTTGCTGCGTTGTTGACGTCACTTCCTTCTCCCTAGTCTCCTGGGAGTGCAAAAAGCGCAACATAGCCCCCTGAACGACCCACGTGGCAGTGACCACTCTCCTATCCGTCTCATCCCCACAGAGCCCCCACCTATTCTCCCCTGTTGCCCTCCTCGATGGAAACTGTCTATAGCAAACTGGGAACTTTTCCAGGAATGTGTAACGTCTTCTGTCCGGCATGTAGCACACTCTATTGAAAAAGAAAATGAAATCATCACAACTGCCATTGTTGATGCAACTCGTGCTGCTATTCCACAAACCTCGGGTAAGCTACCCAAGCGCCCAAAGCCTTGGTGGGATAGGGAGTGCCGAAAGTCCAGAAATCGCCAGAATTGAGCTTGGGCAAAGTTTCGGCGGTATCTCACCCCCACCAACCTTCTCGCATTCAAGCGCCTGCGAGCAGAAGCCCGACACGTCAGGAGAAAAGCGAAACGCCGTTCCTTTCACTCGTATACTTCCTCCATTAATAGTTTTGCTTCAGCCAAACTTGTGTGGGACAGGGTAAGATGAATGGATGGTGATTACGCCCACTTTTCAATCCCCCTGCTGTCAGCCGACGATGAAGAGGTGTTTTCATCTGTGCAGGAACAGGCTGATGCACTGGGTAGACATTTTGCGCAGGTCTCCAGCTCTAAGAATTATACGGAAAACTTTTTACGCTTTAAAACCAAAGCTGAGAAGGTCCCAATCCGCCGATCTGATAGCTGTGCTGAAGAATATGACCGGCCTTTTACTCTTACTGAGCTGCGTCGAGTCATCGCCACAGCAAAAGCTACATCTCCCGGGGTTGATGACATTCATTACACTATGATTTCCCATCTGCCTGAAGCATTCCTCGTCATTGTCCTCCAGTTTTTCAATAGATTGTGGGCAGAGGGGAAGCTGCCGAGCGTGTGGAAAAGGGCTGTTGTCATATTCTATTTTCAAACCGGGAAAAGACAGAAGTAAAGCCTCCAGCTACAGGCCTATAGCCCTGACTAGCTGCCTGGGAAAGACATTCGAGCGGCTGGTTAACAATAAGCTTATCTTCATTCTGGAACAAAACTCGCGTTTAAGCTATTTACAGTGTGGCTTTCGTGCCGCCAGGTCCACTGCCGACCATCTCGTACGATTGGAAACGGCCATTCGAGAGGCCTTTAAACAAGCAGTTTTACCTTTCAGCATTTTTTGACCTTGAAAAGGGTTACGATACCACTTGGCGGTACGGTATCCTTCAAAACCTTATCAAGATTAATATTGGCGGGAATATGTTTAATTGCATCGCAGACTTTTTGCGGGATCGCACCTTTCAGATGCGATTGGGAACAACTCTTTCGTCATGTTTCATCCAGGAGAATGGAGTCCCACAAGGACGTGTTCTGAGCGTTAGCCTCTTTCTTATTAAAATCAACTCTCTGTCCCGAGCAATACCACCTTCGGTCTCCTACTCGCTTTATGTTGATGACGTCCAGGTCTGCTTTTCCTCATGTAATTTAGCTATCTGTGAGCGCCAAATCCAAGTAACCATTAATAAAATGAGTAAATGGTCTGATGAGAATGGTTTCAAGTTTTCTGCTGAGAAGACCGAGGCTGTTTGCTTCTCCCGGAGAAGGGGAACGTTTCCCGAACCATCGCTTCACATAAATGGCACACCCCTTCCCGTCCGATCGGAACACAGGTTCCTCGGTGTGACGTTTGACAGCAAGCTTATTTTCGGCCCCCATATCAAGGCGTTGAAGCTGAAATGCCAGCAGAAACTCAACATTTTAAAAGTTCTTTCACATCGCACCTGGGGCGCAGACAGGGTATGTCTTTTACGAATTTACAGGGCTGTAGTGCGCTCTACCCTGGATTATGGAAGCCTTGTTTACGGATCTGCGAAACCATCCACCCTCAATATGCTTGATCCTATTCACCACCAGGGTATCCGTTTAGCAACGGGGGCATTCCGTACGCCGCCGGTACTTAGCCTGTACGCTGAATTGCATGAGTGCTCGCTCGAGAGACGTAGACGTTTTCTCGCTGTTCAGTACTTTCTAAGACTCCGTTCTTTTCCGCAAAATCCTGCTTAAGAAATAATTAAAAACATAAACTATGAGCGCTTATTTCTGCACAAACCATCTGTAACCCCTCCCTTTGCACTACGTGTAAAAATTGCTACAGAACAATACAATTTTGATGCTCTCTCTCCTGTTCTTGAAATTCAACAAAGAACTGCACCCTGGAAAGTTGCCAATACTTGTTGTAATCTTTCTTTGACCGAGCACAAAAAAGATACAGTTGACCCTAGTGTTCTCAGGCAAGAATTCCTAGAGCTGTGTACCTCGTACAATGGCTACAAGCACTTCTTTACTGGATCAAAAACCAGAGACAACCTGGGCTGTGCCGCTATCGGCGAGGGCTGCAGATCTATAAAAAGGTTAAACAAAAATGCCTAAATTTTTACTGCCGAGCTTTATGGTCTGATAACAGCAGTTGACCACATTGTCAGACATCGATATAAAAAATTCTTTCATTTTCTCCGACTCTTTGAGCTCACTGAAAGCACTCAACTCTCCAACATCTTGGAAGCACCCTCTGCTTGTGCAACTTTGTAACACACTAACACAAGCACTGGCAAAGACGAAACAGATAGAATTCTGCTGGGTCCCTGGCCATATTGGCATTGAAAGCAACGAGCTAGCTGACCGTGCAGCTTCTGCGTGTGTAGATAGGACAGTTGACCATAGCAGCATCCCTGCTACTGATTACCGAGTACCACTAAAAAGGCAAATAAAATATACCCGGCAGAGGGAATGAGATTTCCAGCTGCAAAACAAACTCCATGTAATTAAGCCCATCCTTAACGAGTGGCGCAGTGCCAGACACCGAGAGCGTTTTTATGAGATAGTTTTATGCCGATTGAGAATAGGACATACCCACCTTACCCATAGCTACCTCTTGCGTAGGGAGAGTGAACCGACCTGTGACTTCGATTCTGAACCATTAAGTATACTTCACATTTTGATAGTTTGTCCACACTTTAAAGAGAACCGTCGAACCTGTTTTTTTTTTTATATTCTATCGGGAACATGTACCATTTCACTTGGCTGTTTTACTGGGTGACGAGCCTCTTGTCCCAGTCTCACAAGTTTTTAATTTTTTGGAAGAAATTAATAATCTGCGGAAATTATAAGTCTAGTTCCTCGTAAGGTCCGCCCTGGGGCTTTAGTCAATCCTTAAAGAATGTAGGCTTTTTTTACATAATGTTTCTGGCGCACTATGGCCCCGATGCTGCTGCGCCAAAAAACCCCAAAACCAACCATCTCATCTTGAGACAGACTAATACCCCAGTAAAAACCTCTAAGGAGTTTTACGGTCCCAAATTATCCCATGTACAGGGTGTCACAAATAAAAATTTACACGGTCTTTTTTACCGCAAAAATAAACTAGGCATCGCCGAACGCTCATTTTCCGCCCAAAGGTAGAGCTAAAGGTCGCAACCAGATGCCGAAGTTTCAGCCCGATCCCATAACTTAATAAGAAGTTATAAGTGATTTTCTGAAAATTTCAATGGGAAAAGGGACCCCATTTTCGTTCGTTTTCGGTTTCTGGTGCCATAGAGCCCCATGTCTTTGAAAACTCCGTCGGCCGCGATTTTCCCATTGAAATTTTCAGAAAATCATTTATAACTTTTGATTAAGTTATCGGATCGTGTTGAAACTTTGGCACCTGGTTGTGACCTCCAGCTCTAAATTTGGGCAGAGAATGAGCGTTCGGCGATGCCTAGTTTATTTTTGCGGTAAAAAAGATCGTGTAAATTTTCTTTTGTGACACCCTGTACTTCGTAAGGGCCATCAATTCGAGCCCAGCTCGGAATGACCCAGTATTTGCAGGAACTGATAATCGTTGAATGAACGACAACGAAGCAACAATTTTTCTGAACTTGTTTTTTTTTTTTTCCTTTTTTTTTGGGGCGGGGGGGGGGTGCATATTCACCAAGGAAGACTTCCCTCTCCCCTCGTATGCCGACTTCCCTTGTATTATAAAGCCCCCCATCGAATTCAGTAGGGTCGGTATCAAAACATTAATCCAAACGCTTCCTTCTAAGTGCACTCCTGGAGAGAATCCCATCTCAGGAACGTTTGTGAAATTAATAAAACGTTTTTTGACACCCATATTTTTAGAACAATTCAAATAAAGCTTTCTTTCGGAAAATGTCTCACTCGATTGGCGTTTCGCCATTGTTAAGACGATCGTCAAAGTAGGTGACTAATCAATCAATCAATCAATGTTTATTTTTCCCTTGTGCTAACCAACAGATCGAAAGCCTACTGTTTAGGGGTTAAAAGCGCTAAGAGCGACGGACGAGTAGGAGAGACACACACCACAGAGCGCTACTTGCAACTGGTTTATTATTGGAAAAACCACACGTACCGCGAAACCAACAAGACACACATCCGATTCAATTCCAACCGCCGCTTATCACATTTCGTACTCGTACACCGTGCATGATCGTAAAAACGATAACTCCGATTCAAACAGGGTTATCGATGGGGCACTTACACATGTACCTTCGCCACAGTCGGAAATAAAAAAACGCTTCCGTTATCTCCTCTGTCTTTCTATTTTTGTTTCGTGCCAAGATCACGGTATTGTCTAAATAGGGTAAACACTTACAGCTATTGCAATGCACCACGAGATTGCCAGAGGGGGCTGACCTCAATGACAGGGCATGTTTCCTCATGGAAGAAGAAAGAATAAAACAATTAAAACAGGGACAACACAACCACATCTTTCATCCACATTTCATCCACATGGATGAGCACAGTGCTCGAGTACTCGATGAAAAAACATTCCGCTTTCATCCATTCACAACCACATCATTAAAACAGGGACAACACAACCACATTATGAAAGATGTGGTTGTGTTGTCCCTGTTTTAATTGTTTTATTCTTTCTTCTTCCATGACCAAAACCAACACGCTCTTCTCCCAAGCATGTTTCCTCAGTCTTTCGTTCACGCATCAAACCGACTGCCCCACGCACACCCTCCCACAAAACAGAGGAATTCTGTACACATCCCCCACTCTGCATCCTACGTATTTTGTTGCGTGCTTTTTCTGACAAATGTCCAACCGTGTGTCACCCCGTTCCACTTTCCCACATAGCTTGCTTAATTTCTGTGGAGCTGAAAGGAGAACCGAAATGCCATGCTTTTCCCCCGCCTTTTTTATGTTATGGCTAACGTTATGTATATATGGTATTACCACTGGTCTCTTATCTGGCTTGCCCCTCTCTTCCCTCTTCCCCCCTCCACGAAACTTCTTTAGCAAGCCCTCTACCACCCCCTTAATGATCTCACAGGGGAAACCTCCCTCCTCCAGCTTCATTACTTGTAACCCGAAGCTGTCGGCTGCGCTGTGCGTACAAGACTTCGTTAAGGCCGCGTTCAGGCAGGTTGAGGCTATCCCCCTCTTAATAATCTTGGAGTGGTTAGGGTCATAAGGCAAAACACCTTTTTTCGCCCTAGGACAGTATGCCCGACATACATGCGACGGGAGAAGTAAAATGGTTTGTTGTTGGGCGAGTTGGTGAACGTTTGGATTCATGGTTTTGCGCAAAAAAGACGGACACAAGAGAGAGAAACAAACACGAGCGCATCATGGTTTTGCGCAAAAAAGACGGACACAAGAGAGAGAAACAAACACGAGCGTATCATGGTTTTGCGCAAAAAAGACGGACACAAGAGAGAGAAACAAACACGAGCGTATCATGGTTTTGCGCAAAAAAGACGGACACAAGAGAGAGAAACAAACACGAGCGCATCATGGTTTTGCGCAAAAAAGACGGACACAAGAGAGAGAAACAAACACGAGCGCATCATGGTTTTGCGCAAAAAAGACGGACACAAGAGAGAGAAACAAACACGAGCGTATCATGGTTTTGAGCAAAAAAGACGGACACAAGAGAGAAAAACAAACACGAGCGCATCGCGCTCGTGTTTGTTTCTTTGTCTTGTGTCCGTCCTTTTTGCGCAAAACCATGAATCCAGACGGGAGAAGTGCCAACTTCAGATCCAAAAACGCAAACTCTTTCCACCGGGTTCTCACTTGTGAAACTCAAGCCCGAGGCGCTAGTTTTGAAAATCTCCAGCATGTGTGACCCAAACACCGCCCTTTCTGACTCAACTTTTTTCCGGAACCGAACAAGATAGTCATCTACAAATCTGAACACACGGACGACTCCTGCCTCCAATCTATTCCTAATCTCCCTATCACATTTGGCTAAGTACAGATCACTAAACACTGGAGTGACACTCGCACCAATACACACACCTTGCTTCTGCACGAGCTGTACGTCTCTAAAAACAACATATGTGAATTCCAAATGAAAGCCCAGCAACTCTAGAAAACCTTCCGTGGCAACCCCACATTGATTTTGGAACTTGACCTCCCCAAACACTTCAATGGCCTCACGAATAGCTACAAAGAGACGGTCATGTGGGATAGAATAAAAAGGGTTTTCAACGTCAAATGATACCGCATCACAGGCACCAGGGTTAGAATATGTCAGAAAATCCAGCACACCTTCTGGGTTGTTAGCCCCGAAAGGATCGTTCAAGTGAAGCTGGGAAAGGTGACGCTGAAGGTACGATGACATCTGCATCTGCCACGACCCCCTCTGTGTCACAACAGCCCTAAACGGCATGTCTACTTTATGAGTCTTTACTGTAAAAAAACAAAAAAAAAACAACAAAAAAAAACCACAACTTTAGGTTAAGATTTTTAGCCCGTATGATCGACGCTTTTAAACTGTTCAGGCTCAAGTTCTGGCACAGTTCAACAGCCCTCTTTTTTACCCTCGCGAGGCAAGCCTTCTTTGCTTCCTTACAATTCTTCTCTACTGACTGCTTGCACCTAAATAAAAAAAAATAAAAAATAAAAAAAACTACCTCGTAACACCCAGACTTTGGAACTTGTGAATGATTTGCATATTACTCAGGCAGGAGCACCTCCGGATGTTATGTTAATTGATTTCAACACGGCGTTTGGTGCGGTGCAATATGAACGAATAATTTCAATGCTTTCTCGCCTCTAAATTGATCTATTCCTAGTAAATTAAATTTTAGCCTTTCTCACCGACCGAACCCAATCCGTGATTATTAACATTTCAATCTACTCCCGAGTTTCTGTAATTTCTGGAGTGCCCTATGGGAGCGTGCTCAGACCATAACTTTTTTTGATATATATTAATGACCTGCTTCCAAACATTCAATAAACCATTAGACTTTGCTGACGATTGTGCGCTATAGCGGAAAGTTTCATCTCCAGCATATCATGCGATCTTTCAAAATAATCTTAATAAAATCAGCGAATGATGTGCTACGTGGTAAATGAAACTTAACTCAAGTAAATTCCGCGTATTAAGAGTTACGAATAACAAAAAACACACCTTTGCAGTCCTCTTTCTTGAACCAGGTAATATATTGTGTAACATATCATATAAGCACTCAGGTACAGTGAACTGTCTCAGGAGTTAATTTCACCGACAATTTGTCCTGGATTGCGAATATAGGTAGTATAGTGAATAATAGATTTCGCAAACTAGGTTGCTTTTTAGAGCTCAGCTCTTAGCAGCCCGTTTCCGGCTTGAGTGGCGTCGCCGTCGCCGTCGGGGTAACCGCGCGTAACCCTCTTAACCCTCGTGAGGGTCACGAGTGTCACGAGCGTTACTTTCACGAGGGTTACTCTCACAAAGGTTACCCTCGCGAGGATCACGAGAGTTACCCTCGTAACCCTCTCCAGAGTAACCCTGGTAACACTCGTAAACCCCACAAGGGTTATGAGGGTTACTTACCCTCAAAAGGGTTACTCACACGAGGGTCACGAGAGTTACCCTCACGAGGGTCACGAGGGTTATGAGAGTCGCCTTCACGAGGGTCACGAGGGTTACCCTCACAAAAGTTACTAGGGTTATACCCTCATCAGGGTTATTCTCACGAGGGTCACGAGGGTTACCCCCTGAGGTCACGTGACCCCCTTGATGTCACGTGAGCCCCCTGAGGTCACGTGAGCTCAAGGAATCACGTGTCCTTTAGTACCCTTCCATCCTCCTCCTCAAGAGCTGCGCTCTAAACCGGCGTTACAAAAAGTGGTAAACGGCTTTCATTTTTGTTGTATTTTTAACGGAACATTTATTTTGCTATTTAGGAAATTATACTCGTTTTCACCTCAAGAACCATAGTAAAAAAAAGTCCGGCGCCTCGTGGATCATTACTTATTTCCCCCTTTATGTGGACAATTAAGAGATATGCAGGTGAATGTTAGATTCGATATATGTTATCTTATCTAGAGGCACACGTTCAAAACGCCAAAAGCATCGCTTTTCCTTCGACAACCAAACCCCGTAAGGACTACTTCGCGCCGTGTATGAGCAATGCGTAAAACTCGCTTTTTTCTTCAGGTGAAAACGGGTATAAACTTCTTGCTTGTAAGTCAATTATCCTTCCGAAACTCGAATATCCCAGCATAATATCATTAGTTATTTAACCCTGAAATTAGAAGCTTTAGAGAACATTAATACCGCCCGTTTCATCTGCCGTGAGTACGCTCCCCTAACAGGTGTATCATAGCCGAAGAGAGACTGCAAGAACTGACTTGTTCATGTTCTCTCCACTATTATTTTGTACAAAATATTGGAACAGTTTCCCCGCACACGTAGTGGCTCCACCCGATCATATATTGTATAAGCAAAGCTGCGTAGATTCTTTTAGTTAGTTTTCTTTTTTTCCTAATTTCAATCACAGCATGGCCATTCAATTTCCACTCGAGCACTGTGCTCATTCTTCTACTGCTGTAATGAAATCTTAGTACATTCAATTTGAAGTTTGGGTTTTAGTAGTCTGGCGTTGGGGAAGTTAGTATCAACTGTTCGTCTTTTTTTTTTTTTTTTTGCTTTTGTATGTGTCATTACTATGACTATTCCTCCCTTTTTGATTCCGCCCTCCTCCCCCCTCAAGCAATACATCATCAAATCAAATGCCTTTGAGGTAAATAAATGAAATTAAATAAAATAAAAAGTCTAAGTAAGCTTCTGCGTTCTTCTTTTTCCCCCACTCTGCAGCCAGCAAAGAGGAAGCGACGGAGCTGACCGAGCTTTCTTCCCCAAGTTACCTCAAAATCTCCCTTCCTGCACCTGCGCCGCGGCCATCCCGACCACCTGCGACAAGAACGACCCTAAGTACGCTATATAATAGCTGTGATTTTTCCGATGTCTAATCATGAGAAAAATCGGCGCATATTTTCCAAGGTTTATCTCTTAAAAAAAAAAACTCTATTTCGGTGATTTGTTTCGAATAGACTCTACAGGAGGTAATTATCGGTGACGACTTTAGGTGAAAAACTAACAGTTCGAGCAGAAATAGGAGGGTACTGACTAGAACAGTCCTAGTGGAGCGAAACTTTCCAGAATTCTTACGAGCGCCCATGTTTTGAGAAGAGCGTTTGAACCGCCCAAAGAAGCACGCCGCGTGTCCTTCTCCAACGCATGCAACATCTCTCACAATCGTTCCACCAAAGCACACATCTCAGACACGTCTCGTACATCAGTTCCACTGAAAGGAAAGGACACATTAATAACATTGTGTATAGCACACTATCTGGAGACAAATCTCCTTCAACATGATCTTCTCCAACGCAACAGCTGCCGGTGTCAGTCGCAGCACACTTGTAATCGTTTGCTTCTTTTTTTTTTGTTGTTGTTGTTGTTTTTTTAGTGAATTCTGCATGTTGACATTAATAGCATCTTCGATCAACTCGCGCCGGACTCACCCTGAAACCAGGGCAGTGCACAGCGCTCCACGGTCGTGCAGCGCGATGTCGGTGCTACATCGAGGACAAACTGCGCCGTGCCGGTGCACCGCGGCGAGCTCCACCTTGCGTCATTTCGCATTTTGTTCGTTTTTTCTTGCGTAGGTCAGCGCACGGTGCCCGTCTGCTGTCAATTTCTTCTATTATTTTACTCGCGGATTTGACGGTCCCACAGAAATAAACATCGTGGACGTGATTGTCGATGGGGTCATGAAGCGGGTGACAATTCCACATGTATATGTTGGCCATCATTATTGGTTCAAGACGAAACACCAGATAATAGCCGTACCTCGCTGTCATCGAAACGCCTCGCGCCGCTTTCCACGAAGTTCGTGCTTTTCGGGCGCTCCTTGCCACCGCAGCAATCGCCAGTAATCGCGGCGATGGTGAGAAGCTCGTCGTCTCGCCGTTAGAAGACCCGAGGAAATCATCTAGTGCAGCTGCGAGGCGTATTCGTTTTTGCAAGATCGCCATCTCGATAGTCTGCGCGTCTGCTACCCCCGCCATCTTCTCGATTCCCGCTCCTGGCCGCAATGTCTGATGGGACTGCCCCCCGGCGCACCGCCGATTTTCTTGGTGCGCGTTGGGGCAACGAAAAGCCGCACCGGGAGGGTGCGCTTCGTTGATCGAGGACGTCCGGTGCGCACCGGTGCATTTGATCGAAGATGAAGGGGCGCACCTCAGTGCCCCGGTGCGCACCGGTGCGGATGATCGAGGATGCTATAAGAGATGTTTATCAGTTTCTTTTTTTTTTTTTTTTTGTGGTTAACTCTTTATTTTATTTTTTTGGTGCAGTTTCTGAACCTAAACTGTTTTTTTTTTCTTCATTTATTGCACGTGCGGCCACGCGTGTCTCCACAATCGGTCGCCATCCTTAAAAAAGGTGTGCAATAAGAAAACACGTGCCGCCATCTGTGGGCAGCGCTGCAAACGAAAGCTAAGCTATGATCCAGCCTGGGTCCTCGAAAACAACTAAGGGGCCATGTAGGGAACGCGGACGAGCTACACTTGTGTTACACGATTTGTGAACGGCTCTAGGTGGACGAACTAGGCTCGTCCAAAGCGGTCAAGAGGTAAAAACAAAAACGTCTACGACCTACCTAGAAACTAGAAGAAATATCTCACATTTATGAAGCCTGGAGCGCTTTTAACGGAGCCCACTAGTTCCAAAAGTTCGTCCGTCCGTCCATTCGTCCGTCCGTTAATTTCCCCGCTAAACTTAGCGGGGAAATTGACAACACGTGACGTTGTCACTTGACACCATTTATTTATTTAGTTACATACAGCGCCTAACCAACAGCCAGAAGCCCAAAACGGTAGATCACAGAGTAAGTTTACAAAGGTTAAAGACAACAAAGCAAATCCAGAACTCAACCCAATGACAACACACTATATCAGATGGTTGATGAAGTCACATAACCTGATGTCACGTCATAGTGTCGAGCCGTGGTGTCACATGATGTCAATTTCCTCGCTAAATTTAGCGGGAAAATGGATAAACAATACGTTCGCCTTCACTCCAACCAAAAACGAGTTTAATGTGTTCTGAATAAAAATGTAACCGTGTTAAACATCGCATTTTATGCCTTGTAGGGACGGAGCGGATGTAACTCGAGCGCTGACCAAGGCGCCCCTAGCGGCAAACAGATCAGATACAAAACTTGAAAGTATAAAACAGAGAGGACGAGGACGAGAACAGGACATCTTTCATTTAGCAACAACATAGAATGGCACAACGATAAAAAACCGCCCCCAAGGGTCTCAGCGTTCTCAAAGAGGGAAAGGAGATACTAGTTATGAAGGAAAGGGAATACACTAAAAGAAAAGTTTGAAAAGCGCATCAGTAATCAAGTTATTTTCGATTAGTTAGAATTAACCTTGGTCATTGTCAATGATAATGCAGAATTATTCTTGTTTGCAGTCCAAAAAGGGAATTGTACTATAAATATAAGAGTCTAAAAATCTGTAGCGTCACGACGAGGTGTCAATATTCTAGTTATCTCTGGTGTTAAGAATTCGACCTCTGTCTTTGTCAATGATAATGACGGTGCAGAAATGTTGTTGTTAACAGTCCCCATGGCAAATGACTCGATGATTTCTCTCCCAAATCTGTTGTTGTGCCCTCCCAGTATCTTAGTATTAGAAAAATGAGGAGTACAGTCATCGCATGTGCGGCTGTGAACGACAATGGGGTGATACGACTCGGTTGAAGCCTTTGATGCTTCCAAGTTATGTTCTCTGAGTCGGTGGTTGACGCATCTCCCAGTCTGTCCAATGTACTGACTGCCACAACTTAGTGGAATCGAATACACCTTCCTTTCTTCGCATTCTACGAACTTTTTTGCATGTTTTACATTGCACCCTCGGGGACTGTCGCTCCCATTAACCTTTTTGCACATCTGTTTGAGGCGCATACGACAAGAAAAAACCACACTCGTGTCGAACTTGGACGCAATAGACCTTAGACGGTGCGCGGAATTGTGCATGTAGGGAATCACAGCAAAACGACCTTTCTTTTTTAAAACAACTTGCGGAAGTTGTGGTTTGATAATGAACCTCTCAAGGGTGGAGCGAAGTAGGTCAGCAGGAAAGCCTGCTTTTTCTAACCTCTGCTGTTGCAACTTGAGGCTACTTTCGTTGAAATGCGTGCATGACTTGGAGAATGAGGACTTGAAAAGTGACCTTACTATTCCATGCTTAACGGACTTGGAGTGAGCACTGGTGAAAGGGAGGACTGGCTTCTCCGACCTCTGCTGGAAGGCCCAACAAACACCTGAGGAATGAGGATGCAATCGTAAATCCAGAAATTGTAATCCTTCCACTGAAGGATTTTCCCGGGTAAAAGTAAGCCCTGCCGCACAGTCTTTGAAAACTTCAAAGATGCTGTCAGCGGACGCAGCATCTGGATAAATGACCAAGTAATCGTCAACATACCTAAAAACTAGGCAACCCTGGAAGGACTTTTTCAACTGATCGTTGATAGCCCTGTCAACAAAAAGAAGAAATATTTCGCTAAGAACAGGTGCGAGGCAAGAGCCTATACAAACTCCTTTCTTTTGTCTGTAAATATTTCCTTCGTACTCTACCAAAGTGGACTGTAAATAAATATCTATCAGGTCGATGAAGCCCTCAACCGAAACACCGGAGGAATTTTGAAAGTCGCAAATTCCGTGTTCATGGATTGCATTAGTCACAGAATCTAAGATGAGTTTTGGTTCTAGGCTGTAATACATATCTTCAATGTCGAAGGACATAACTGAGTGCGGGATGGAACAAAAATGAAGCGAATCGAAGCGGGGGATTAATTCAAGGGAGTTTTGGACTCTGAAAGGCTGAGGGAGGATGATATTAGACAAATGTTTTTGTAGATAACGACCCAGGGGCTTTTGCCAACACCCAATTTCTGAAATTATGCTCCTGAAGGGAACTCCATACTTGTGAGTCTTTGCAGTAAAGAAAACAGACAAATACTGTTTGGCAGGACTACCAATGACGTTCTTAAGAGAGGTCAAGTTCAAGGAGGAACAAAGTTCCTTTGCCTTCGAACGCAGTCTACCAGAAGGCCTAGTTTTTAAGCGCTCAAAATTCTTTGACAAGGCATCAAGAACCTTATCATTAAAAGCACTTTCCTCCAAAATTACAAAAACACCCGTTTTGTCCGATTCAAGTAATTTTAAGTGTTCTTGGCGAAGCTCTTGCACAGCCGCACGTAGTGGAAGCCTGCTTGGCCGAGGTGGTGGATGGTGACACACTGCACGCACTGCCGGGCCCAGAAAGTCTTGCCGTTGATGTTCAGGTATAGACGACGCTACTTGATGGACAGAGGCTAGCTGGTCTACCTTCAACGAAGGAAGATCTGGAGCAAACTTTGGTCCCCTCGACAGAAGATCCATTGTGGCAGCGGAGAGCTTTTTTGTAGAAAGCATCACAGGAGGTTCAAACTTGGTGGTCTTTACCTGTAGACACGAGGTGTTGACTTCCTTGAGCAATTTATTCCAAGGAAGTCAACACCTCGTGTCTACAGGTAAAGACCACCAAGTTTGAACCTCCTGTGATGCTTTCTACAAAAAAGCTCTCCGCTGCCACAATGGATCTTCTGTCGAGGGGACCAAAGTTTGCTCCAGATCTTCCTTCGTTGAAGGTAGACCAGCTAGCCTCTGTCCATCAAGTAGCGTCGTCTATACCTGAACATCAACGGCAAGACTTTCTGGGCCCGGCAGTGCGTGCAGTGTGTCACCATCCACCACCTCGGCCAAGCAGGCTTCCACTACGTGCGGCTGTGCAAGAGCTTCGCCAAGAACACTTAAAATTACTTGAATCGGACAAAACGGGTGTTTTTGTAATTTTGGAGGAAAGTGCTTTTAATGATAAGGTTCTTGATGCCTTGTCAAAGAATTTTGAGCGCTTAAAAACTAGGCCTTCTGGTAGACTGCGTTCGAAGGCAAAGGAACTTTGTTCCTCCTTGAACTTGACCTCTCTTAAGAACGTCATTGGTAGTCCTGCCAAACAGTATTTGTCTGTTTTCTTTACTGCAAAGACTCACAAGTATGGAGTTCCCTTCAGGAGCATAATTTCAGAAATTGGGTGTTGGCAAAAGCCCCTGGGTCGTTATCTACAAAAACATTTGTCTAATATCATCCTCCCTCAGCCTTTCAGAGTCCAAAACTCCCTTGAATTAATCCCCCGCTTCGATTCGCTTCATTTTTGTTCCATCCCGCACTCAGTTATGTCCTTCGACATTGAAGATATGTATTACAGCCTAGAACCAAAACTCATCTTAGATTCTGTGACTAATGCAATCCATGAACACGGAATTTGCGACTTTCAAAATTCCTCCGGTGTTTCGGTTGAGGGCTTCATCGACCTGATAGATATTTATTTACAGTCCACTTTGGTAGAGTACGAAGGAAATATTTACAGACAAAAGAAAGGAGTTTGTATAGGCTCTTGCCTCGCACCTGTTCTTAGCGAAATATTTCTTCTTTTTGTTGACAGGGCTATCAACGATCAGTTGAAAAAGTCCTTCCAGGGTTGCCTAGTTTTTAGGTATGTTGACGATTACTTGGTCATTTATCCAGATGCTGCGTCCGCTGACAGCATCTTTGAAGTTTTCAAAGACTGTGCGGCAGGGCTTACTTTTACCCGGGAAAATCCTTCAGTGGAAGGATTACAATTTCTGGATTTACGATTGCATCCTCATTCCTCAGGTGTTTGTTGGGCCTTCCAGCAGAGGTCGGAGAAGCCAGTCCTCCCTTTCACCAGTGCTCACTCCAAGTCCGTTAAGCATGGAATAGTAAGGTCACTTTTCAAGTCCTCATTCTCCAAGTCATGCACGCATTTCAACGAAAGTAGCCTCAAGTTGCAACAGCAGAGGTTAGAAAAAGCAGGCTTTCCTGCTGACCTACTTCGCTCCACCCTTGAGAGGTTCATTATCAAACCACAACTTCCGCAAGTTGTTTTAAAAAAGAAAGGTCGTTTTGCTGTGATTCCCTACATGCACAATTCCGCGCACCGTCTAAGGTCTATTGCGTCCAAGTTCGACACGAGTGTGGTTTTTTCTTGTCGTATGCGCCTCAAACAGATGTGCAAAAAGGTTAATGGGAGCGACAGTCCCCGAGGGTGCAATGTAAAACATGCAAAAAAGTTCGTAGAATGCGAAGAAAGGAAGGTGTATTCGATTCCACTAAGTTGTGGCAGTCAGTACATTGGACAGACTGGGAGATGCGTCAACCACCGACTCAGAGAACATAACTTGGAAGCATCAAAGGCTTCAACCGAGTCGTATCACCCCATTGTCGTTCACAGCCGCACATGCGATGACTGTACTCCTCATTTTTCTAATACTAAGATACTGGGAGGGCACAACAACAGATTTGGGAGAGAAATCATCGAGTCATTTGCCATGGGGACTGTTAACAACAACATTTCTGCACCGTCATTATCATTGACAAAGACAGAGGTCGAATTCTTAACACCAGAGATAACTAGAATATTGACACCTCGTCGTGACGCTACAGATTTTTAGACTCTTATATTTATAGTACAATTCCCTTTTTGGACTGCAAACAAGAATAATTCTGCATTATCATTGACAATGACCAAGGTTAATTCTAACTAATCGAAAATAACTTGATTACTGATGCGCTTTTCAAACTTTTCTTTTAGTGTATTCCCTTTCCTTCATAACTAGTATCTCCTTTCCCTCTTTGAGAACGCTGAGACCCTTGGGGGCGGTTTTTTATCGTTGTGCCATTCTATGTTGTTGCTAAATGAAAGATGTCCTGTTCTCGTCCTCGTCCTCTCTGTTTTATACTTTCAAGTTTTGTATCTATTAACCAACACGCTCGTTTTCAATTGAAACAGATCAGATTTGTCGAGACTCGAGAGCTGCCACCACATTGAGAATGCGTCCTAGTGATTAGATATTTCAAATTGGAAGATCCATATGCCTTTCTAGAAAAGCGAAAATATATATGCTGTATAGTTCGATGCAGTAGTACCCAACTTTTAACTGGTGTGAAGTTACGCAGGCTTGAAGCGAATCCTTCAAGTGGTTGCGAGTGGCGTTTTTCACCTTGCAGTTCGTGTTGTGTTTTAAACTGTGTTACGCATTTGCAGTGAGCTTTTTCTATTTGCACTGTAGTAAACTGAACACACAAACGCTAAGTTTCAGACACTTTAGAGATGATTTTGTGGGCAGTGGGCACGTTCATGGTGGCTCCTTTGAAATCCAACAGCGCTTCTCAGTTTACGATCGAAAGAGCAGATGATCGTAAAAGCCAAGTTTTTGCTCGACCTGTGCTGGCAGTCGGTCTTCTAGTAAAATAAAACCAGCTAAAGCCAGACAACATTAAACGCGATCGCTTTTTTTTCTCTTTGCCCTCTCGGGCCGGTCGTTTCAAAACGGGCGTTGGATGTAGACATCACCGTGGGTTTTCGAAACAATGGACCCTTTCGGCTGACGAGCAGAAGAACTGCAATATCAATGACCAGTAGATCGCTTTGTCAACATATGGGGAGTACGAAAAGCAGTGTGTGGATACGATACAGAGAGCCACGCAGTTCACACTAACGTCTATGTGATATGTACTTGGACGTCGAGCGTAGCAAATGAAGCACAGCGCGCACAGTTACTGACTGGTCGCAGATATCGAGTTTCTGCTCGCCGGCCAATCAAGGTCCCACGCTTTGCGCTACGCTACGTTCGCTGCGATCAACGTCAGAGTATAACAGAGCTTTTGTAAGCGATCGCCAATAATACAGTTTTTTCTTCGTCTTTACGATAACGAGAGTGTGAAAAGTTGATGGCATGGTGGAATACTCCAGCCAGACTACATCGAAATCGACGCCGCGTAGCGGCAACGCCAAGAAGCTCAGGCGAGGAGGTCGTTTCAACTCTGTCGTCTGCTAGCGCTGCTGGGTTCTCGTAAACAGCATGAAAACAAAGCGTGTTCGAAATAAACTTTGCAGCTGAGTTTGAGACGTTGCCTCCTCTTTTACTACCTTCTGTTGTGTTCTCTTCCTGCCCCGGTCTCAGGTTTACAATGATGTTCAACTAACACCAGCTCGCCTGCACTCTGACTATTTTTTCGATAAAAACAAACTTCGTTTCCAGTAATCATTTTTATGCTTCCGTTTGTCATTCTTACGCACCGACCAGAAGAAGGTTTTTGTAGTCGAAAAATCGCACCGATTTTACGCTGCAGTGCAAGAAATGTATGGTGGTCCGTGTGCTGAACGACGACAACGACCTCCTTTCGTCCGCCATTTCGCCTGACCAGCGCCCCCCTATAGTTCGCTGGAGTCGCGAATAGCGGATCAAATTAGTATTGGTGTATATCAATTCCTGTCTGAGCAGGAGTGCGAAACAGTGTCGATGTGCTCACGTGAACTGTTGGGTGTAGACGCAAATGGGTAGAGAAACATTTCTACAGCAGTACGTTTCTTCTGCTCCTCTTTCCGAACTTCCCGTCCCATTAATTGCTAATAGATGCGTGAAATGAGTCCGAATCGGTGATGTGTGCGGTTGCAATGTGCAACGGCGCGAACGTTCGTTGACAGCCGACATCTCGCATGTATGCAACTTTGATCTAGCTACACACTTGGCAGAAACAATCGTTCTCTCGTTGTCAAATTTATTCCGTCCGAAAAAGAATGTTCTTGTGTTGCATCGCTCATTCCAAGGCTATCAAAAAACTTGACGGGTTGCATGCGCCCAAGTGCACTGAGTTTTGTCCGCGGAGCAGAAAGCGCCGTGCTACTACACTTGCCTGTCAAAAAAAGAAAAAGAAAATTATTGTGCCACATATGTGATTCCATCCATAGAACAGCTTTGTCTTTGACAAAATGTGTCCCGGGACTCAAGCTTTCCAGAATTCTAACGATTAAATTTCGCCATGTGGAACCCGCCACATTGGCCGCAGTTTAGCTTGCCGGCGTTGTGTGCCGACCGAACAGACAAACTGTCGTGGTCGAGATAAGATTGATTGAACTACGTAGGTTTATTCTAGCATAGCAATACAGGTACGTGTGAGTCGTGCGGTGTCTGGTCGCGATCTGCTGGAGAGAGGGTCCGCGCGCGGAAGCGGCGGGCATAGTCCAGGGCATGGAGAATAGAAGGGTAGGAGAGGGCATGACGTCGGCCGCGTAGCCTCCACAAGCCATGTTCCCTTGACGCTTCGCCTCTTTCTCATTTTCCTCCTTACTCTCCTCACTCACTATGCCAACGTGACCACATCACGTGACCGTAGCTAGCCTTCGTCTTACTATAGCTACTAGAATACACCACAGTCTGGCCTTCGATCTGATAAAACCTACCGGACGGAGCGCGCGCAAGCCTGCAAGGAGTCCTTCTACAATCAGCCATCCACCTCACACGTGACATATCACGCGCACCAATCGCCAGAGAGATCTGCGGTCACGCTGGGCACAGAATCGTTTAAACTTTTTATGACTAGGCTTCACCAATATTGCAACGTGCCCCCTCCTAGTACTTCTAACCTCCTTGGTCCAGGGTCACCCGGCGGCTGTGGCGATGATGACGACGGCGGCGGCGATGATGATGATATCCCGACACAAGCAAAACAAACAAAGCCCGGATGAGCTTTGTTCATCAAAACCCGGGGAAGAACTAGTGCTTTCGGATCTTATCTCGAGTATTCGATATAGTTTTGAATGTTCCCATTATTTCGAATATTCGAAAAACACTGAAGACTTTGTTTACAAATCGAATACGAATAATCAATTTATATTTTCAGTTTAGATTCATTATTTTTGTTTTAAATATTGTAATGTCCTGTTTGTACATGAAATTTCAAATATTCGCTTACCCCTAAACGACCCTTTTCAAACGTGCGCGCCATCGAATAACGGCTGCGCCGATTCTCCGAGACCGCCATTGTTTGGGAACGTACTCTGAGCATACATGGGACGCGAGGGCTGAGTCAGCGTTCGAGGAGTGGACGGATCCAATCACAATCGGCGTGTCAAAAAATGAATGGATAGATGCTAACGGCTCTACCCCTTATAACGGACGGTAGCTCGCGCCAGCTAGCCTAGGAATGAAGAACCAAAAGTGTGATTTCTCTCCTTCGCCAATTTGCTTACCCTCTGCAATTTCAAGACTATCACCAGGCGGTGTAGCACACCACCAAAAAGAAATGGCGACCTCCAATGTTGCTCAATGAAGTTGCGAAAAGGGGGTCTATTAACTACGAAGTATTGCATTGCGTTGAAGTAGGTTCCGTTGAATTGTTTGATCTTTGGCAACGTGCTAAGGTCACCCGAGATTGTGTTTGTTCGGGTTGAACGGTTTATCTCGAAGGTTTGTCACTTTTCCCATGTGTTGTATTATATTGATGATGTTTGTCTATTTTGGTTTAGCACCTACTACGAAGAAGCCCAAGACCCACGACGACATGCTTCTTTGCGTCGTGGGACGCCGCGCTGTCTCGCAGAGCATGTTTCCTCCGGATGGCGTGTGCAGCCACACGTTCTACGCGCACGTGGTCTTGAAGGACGGGAACATCTCGGACTCGCGAGCGAATACCACGGCCGGTCTCGGGGCATTCTTGGACGTCGCAAGGACCTCGAACCGCACCGGTTTCGGAATTTCGTTCGACTTCAGGTGAGAACTATACAGGCTTCCGTAAGAGCCGATTCACACGATGGACCGAATAGCGAGTTTCACCCGCGGACCGTGTACCAGGTGACCGTCGCGTCACCGATTCCTGCGACCTGCGACTCGTCCGCGGGCGCGTGGACTGATAAAGTCGAGCGCCTTTTCACTCGTGGACTTTTGGCGGGAGATGGACTTGAAAAGTCTTTAGTGTGGCAACGGTATACAATGTTTTCTTGTTTCTTTGTTTTCGGAGAGTTAAAACGAAAATGGCGCATCGCTGTGTTTTGCGTCCTCGCTGGTTTGTTTTGTCGCTCGACTGTTGGTTCCACGCGTGAAAGAAACTGCAGAAACTTTGTCCGGCTGACGCGACAGAGGTTCCGGTGCTTCTCCGGGTTCGTGTCAAGAAGCTTCCATCCAAACACGTCTAGCACGCCGCGATAATTCTTGCACGTCCAATAAGCCTTTCACCGAGCAAGACCTTTTTTTCGCTGCGGTGTGCTTGAGTTAAGTGTTGTGCACGAGCGCGGAGTGCGTGAAGGCATCTCCAAAGCCCCCTCCGCAAGCCCAGACCTTCGTCGTTCCTACGCCGATGCCTTCTTCGTTCTCAACCTTGCCTGTATCACTGTCATCATCATGAGTTGTGTTAGTGAAGCTAGTGGCGCTTCGCGCGAAGCGTGGATGCGTTTGGGAGACGGACGAACCGCGGGACATCTCCTCACGTGTTCAATCCGTTCGCGGATCAGTCCGTCGTGTAAATCGGCCATAAGATGCCGTCTAGAAAAAAATAAAAAATAAAAGGACGAAAAGAGTAGCAACGGCGCGTTTGCTCCCCTCTACTGACGGACACGAGAAGAAGGGGGGAGAGAGGCTGTTTTTTCCTTTCCCAGGCAGACAGGAAAAAATTTCCGCCCTCCCGCGTAATCTTCTTTAGGTTTCGTTTTACGGGCGCGTCGCACGCGTTGATTAATAAGCGTTGTCGAGTTGATTGAGCTCCAGCGGCAGCGAAGGCCGCCTGTAATTCCGTGCCCCAGTCGAAACATGCAGAACGTCTCGGTTGCACTGACGTTTTTACCACTAATTTCGTCAAACGCACAAACGAAGCCGTTAGAAACAACGAAGTTCCGGAGCAGTGCCAGCAGCGCTACGTCGCCACGGGCTGAGATGGCCGCCTCCGGATTACGGAACGACGTGTCAACGTTGACTATGCGGAGAGCAAGTCACGTGGTTCTTGCGCAGGAGTTGCGGTGACGTCAGAACGACGCCGAGCTCTTGTTCGCGGATTCAAAAACAACATAGTGGGTAGACCTCAAGGCGTCTACGAATGAGGCCTACCCACTATTCTTTGAATCAAAGCCAGTTAGAGCTTGGCGTCATTCTGACGTCAGCGCACCTCCTGCGAATGAAGCAGACGACTTGCTCTTCGCAGAGGTTCACCAGACGTCCCGTTTTCACCGGCGCAGTCCCGCTTTTGAGGGTCATTTTTGTCACCCCGTCATTACGTCTCAATGAAGCTTCATGCCCCGTTCCGGTAAAAACGTGCACAGCTGTGGTTCCAGAGACAATTTTATTAAAATGAGCATACTCTGAAAATGCAACTTTTAATAGAGCATGCTTTCGCGCCGTTTCTGTGACGGCATATTCCAATACATTTTTATTTTGTAGGCTCGCGTACAGCATACATCCTCTCAACATTTCTTCCCCATTGTCTACAGGTGGGAAAGTAAGGCAACGGTCTTGTCGAGGACAAAGTGGAGAAAACATTGCGTTTTTATGTCCCACAGAATATTACTGGCGCTTTTCCTCCTGCCTCTCTCTCCCCTTGCATGTTTTTGTATCTTGAAAAATATGGTCACCCTAATATTGCAGCGCGCGTAGCTGGCCAAATCGGCAGCGCGGCCGTGGCCTAACGGTTATCGCGCTTGCCTCCCACGCGAAAAGCCAGGGGGAGACACGTCTTTTATTTATTCTTGCAGTTCAGTGTTCTGGTAAATTCGATAACTCTGTTGCATGTTCGAGGTCAGAATGTTCTACGCGCCGAATCTTCTACGCCGATTGTTCCAGAAACCCCCGTGTGTACAAAAAGGGCTTCATGGGGCGAGCCGGAGTCAGTCTCGCCCCAGCGTGCGATCTTGCTGTTACGTCGCCATCGACGCCCGCGACGCTCTACTGTTACCTTCTGTGAATTTTTGGTTTTGGTCGCAGGTCCTGCCCATTAAACGTTTAGTTTCTTCAGTTATAATCGCCTCATCAATTGTCGTTCGTGACAATATCAGTCCAAAGGGGGTCGATGGCTTAGCGTGTTTACACCTCACAGCTTGCAGCACGTGGATGGAAAGCTCAATCTGCAGAACCCACGAATCTTGACTTCATGTCCCCTCCGGCCTGTTTCGACCGCAATGAGCCTAGGACCAGGTCGCGGTCGTGTAGCACTACTGCGTGATGCAAACCAAAGACCCCAGGCTAGCGGCTGTACTTCACTGGCTAAAGTTCCCATTTAAAGAGTAAACAAGTGTCGCCATAGCTCAAAGGCAGACACAGCTTACGCTGTCTACACACAAACGTCAATATCTATATATTTTTTTTTTACGTGACGGCATGGCGGTGTTGCCGCCGTCGGCACTGCACTTGCGCAGAATCTTCACCTTTCGCAAATCTTTTTTCTGTGCCCGCGCAGTGCCTTCACTTGGCGTTATGAAACGCGAGATAGTTTAAAAAGAAAGTATTATCCTATACAGATTTTTTTTTCAAGTGGATATTTATAAGGAGTTGAGAGCAGCACGAGTGCCGACTATACCATCTATTTATCAGGCTCAGCGGTCATTACATAAGGAAATAACCGTCACCCTCGAGCCAGCTAAGTAACTAAAACCTGTTGAACAACTTTTGAAGTATTGGTTTTATTGGTTCGGTTGCAGTGGCATGTAGTGAAGACAATTTCTATTTCAGTGGGTAACAATATCCTTCTTCCGCTTTATATTACGATCTCATACTGTATGACGCGCCATGGTACGAAGGCGGGAAGGGAAGGGCAGATATAGGGTCAGGGGGTTAAATGGGACGAATCGTAATGAAATCGTAAGGTGTCGCTCCCCGAGTGTACTGGAGAGAGGAATCTAATATGGACTTTCGGTGCTGCCGATTGCTGCTGGGATGAATCCATTAATCCATTTCTGCACACTTAAAATTTTTACACCCTTATTCGTGTAAATGGCTCGTCCTCTGGCTAACGCCTTTCTTCGTGTAAGGGTGTTAGCCGCCGGAGGTGGTGAAAATCGTGTTAACTGCTAACACCCTAAAAACAATATGGCGGCCAGTATGCGACAGGCGATACGAGCCTGGCGAGCCGTACGCGGCTTCTCGCCGGAGCAAGAGCATACGGCTCGCACGCTCGTTTGGTGTCATCTGTAGGCGCAAAAAACTTTCCAAACTATGTCCAAGCGCCAACACCACAAATAATACGAGTAAGGCCGAAACCGCTGGAGAATGAACAGCCAAGACTGTCGCCGAAGTCTCGCTCGGCCTGCTCAATGCCGGTCGCATTTTCATCGCATCAGAAGCGCTTATAAAGAAGGGATAGCTTTACAAAACACTGACAGGCTGGCTTTATTGAACAAAACGCCCACTTGCCGTGGACGACAAGTTGACAACGAATGGCCCCGACACCCTCTGTCGACAGCGGCTAGGAGGTATCGCACTCGCGCTCCGTGTGGCTCTCGATTAACTATTGCCTGTGCTCACCTCTGTTACGTGCGTTATCCACTCATGAACGTTTGTGCGTGAACAGCGGCATTCAGCACCTAGAACACGCGCTGGGGAAGCCGCCTAACCTCCTTTTGTTGCAATCAAGCAGCATAACACGACGACACAGCTACCAGCGGAACCGAACAACTCGGAGCGATCAACACGACGGATGGACTAATGGCATCCAGCACACTTTTCGAATTGGGCGGCGACAACCCCCATCTAGCGACGAAAAAAAAAAGTGATCAACATTTGAAAAAAAAAAAACAGCATTTCTTTTGCTGCCCACCGCGAGGTTACATTCACTTGCGGCATGGACACACACACAACACTGTACATACACACGGGCATACAAGCACTGATCAATTGCACAATACACAACAAATAGTACATACATCCTACTTATACAAACCAACAAGTGCCCCGAGCAATATATATGCCCTCCTATTTCGCGCATCGGTTAGCCCAGTGACCACGCTAGTCTTAATCAAGATATGAAAAGATTACGCCAATTTTATTTTTCAATAATATTTTTTCTGCATTTGTCTTAGGTAGGTACACATATCCCTTAATAACTTCTTACAGCATAATGTATTATAATGATACGCGCCTAACTTCTAATAACTCAACGTGAGTGACGAGAAAAAAAAAATCGTGTGAATTCTGTCTGGCAACCACACTCGCGGCGTGGTTGCTATGGCGACGCTGTCGGTACGCGCGCCGGCAGCCGTCCAGCTGGTTCGGCCGTTCGGCTACGGCCGAGTGCGCGAGTCCACGGTGAACGCCGCGAACGCAATCGAGGAAACAAAGCGTCGACTACTGAAGCTGTACGTAATCGAGTTTCCGCCCGTTCGCTGCCGAATTCTTCGTAGTCTTCTTCCGCCCGCTCGCAAGGGAGCAGCCTACCAGTCCGATTACCGCCGTGGCTTCAGTGGCTTCATCTTCGGAGGGAACTGTCAACTGAATTAGTTCCAAAACGCGGGTGCATCAGGCAGCGCAACGTGGCGCGGTCCACGCACAAAGTCGGTAAGTAAACAAAACACTCAATGCCGTTCCATTCTTTTCTTTTTTTTATCTACGGGGGCGCGCGGTGTTTCTGGGTGGCTCAAGGGATGGGAAAGCAACCGGAAAAATCGGCGCCTGATCGACCATGGGGTGAAAATTTCAAGGCGTATCGTATACAAACGACAGCGTTTGCCAGCGGAAGACTCGGTCATCCGTGGCGAACGCATTTTTAGCATTTTTAAGGATGTTCTAACTGCAAAAGAAAGGAGCGCCTTAAAATTTCACAAGGTAAAATACATTGCTGAGGAAACGATGCAGGCGCCGATTTTTCCGGCAGTTTAGCGCGCTGTGAAATGCAGTGTGCATTTAGGGAGAGTTTTGGCATAATATAATGTTGCTCATTGGAAATAAAAAAAAAGAAATGCTGGCATCATATGTTTACACACTCTTAGTTATTTTTGGAATCTTAAGTACCCTTTTTGTGGCTGGTATTGGACGCCAGCACATTTTACGTAGGAACGAAGAGTGGAATCCGGCCAATTCCCTTCCACATTAACATCAAATGAGTGCTGTGAAAGCAAAGAAGAAAGTGAGGGTGAAACAGTTCCTGCAGTAGTAAGTGCCAGAAACAAGAAAAGTGCCCCGAAGTGGAAAATATTCTCCCTTGAAAAGGATCCAAAAGAAATAGAGGTTATCAGGTATACCGCCGAGCGTCACAGACCTGGACACTCCATTTCAGTTTTTTAAATGCCCATGCCCTGATGAGCTGTTTACAGCGATATTTGAGGGGACCATCCTGTATTGAACTCAATGCCACCATGAACACCATTTTCGGGTTCTGGTCACACCTCCACGCAGGATGTCCTGCTTCAGATCAAGGAGGATATCCTTGACAGAATCTCCTGTACGACAACGCGGGCGGTCCTGGCCCTGGATATAAAGGGCGCCTTTGACAACGTCAGTCACACGCTGGTGTTCGAGAACTTGGCCTCAACTGGGTGCGGGCCCCGGATGTATGATTATGTGCGGGACTTCCTGAGCAACTGGATGGCCACCATTGGAATCGAGTCCATCCGCACAAGCACCATCCCGATACCGAGCAAGGGCAATCGGCAAGGCTTGGTCCTGTCACCCACCTTGTTACCTGGCGATGTGCAAGCCGCCTCCTCTACGGGAATGGATTCCCCGGATGAAGCATACACTCTATGCCACTCTATGTGGACGACCTGACGATTTGGGCTACGTCGGAATCGGACAGCGGGAGGCAAGACTTCCTGGAAGAAGTCATTGAGACGGTGCAGAACTACCTCGAGGCCGGCAACCTCCAGCGCGCCCCCGATAAGTCTCAGCTGTTGCTCCTCTGCGCGGGCAAGCCATTTCCCGAAGAAGAAGAAGGCGGACATCCGCCTCACGTTAAAGGATGGTACCCCCGTGCCGGTGGTGAAGCGGGTTCGGATCCTGGGGCCTTCACCTCCAGCAGGACGGCGGAGCCAAGTACACGGTCGACCGACTCGTCAAGACAACCACGCAAGTCATGCGCATGGTGAGAAGGAGAACGAGTCACAGACACGGGCTCGAGGAGTCGGACCTGATCCGGCTGACCCAACCACTCGTCGTGAGCCACATCGCCTGCGCAAATCCGTATCTCAACCTGCTGTCGAGAGGTAAGGGCAAGCTGGACGTGATTATTCGCAAGGGGTACTAGCTGGCACTGGGAGTGCTGCCGTACGCGTCGAACGCCAAGCTCCGGCGGCTAAGTGTAAACAACACCTTCCAGGAACTCATCAACATGCACCTAGCCAGTCAGTGGGAGCACCTGGCCCTCACACTGAGTGGGCGGCATGCCCCGAGCTCGCTCGGCATCCCCATCCCCGCATCGCAATGCGAGGCTATCCAGCTGCTGCTGGCCCTTTGGGACAAGATCCAGGTGGCACCAATCCCGTGGAAGCTGAACCCATCTTTGCATCCAGGTCGCTGGATGGCTCCCGGTCCCTTGATTCCGCTTGGTCCCGTCGTGTAGCATAGGGTCCCTGGTAGCAATTGGTTGCTAGCCCAGCATTTAAGCATACTCCAGCCTTCTTGTATGTAAAGCAAAACAATTACTGCAACGGAATACTTCTTACCTGACAATAATCGTAGTTTGCACTGCTCAATGCCCTTCTGTTTTATCTAAAATACCGCAACTAAATACTCCGAGTACTGGTCGGAGCACTGCGGTGCAGGTGAAGTTTCTACTTCACCTGTTGCCCTTCTGTTTTATCTAAAGTACCGCAACTAAGTACTCCGAGTACCGGTCGGAGCTCTGCGGTGCCAGGTGAAGTTTCTGCTTATAAAAAAGTGTCTGCACAAAAGCTTGCTTCGGTACCATGAGCTGCAACAGGAAGCCTGATGCAGAGGCTTTAAGAGCAAGCTCCATGCTTTGAATGTTGCTAAGCATGCGCGCTTGTGCAGTGCAACTGTCGTTCAGGACAACGTGCTCATTCTTGGCATTTCAGTTTCACTTGCACTTAAAGGGATGTTGAACCGAAATCTGGATTCCATAAAACACGGCGGCAAAAGCGTGTAACAAGATGCTACAAACACCAAAACATCACTCATACAGCGATATTTCGAATGGAGGACCTTATTTTTAAAAATAGGAGGCGCATTTGACAGATTTGTTTGTCTTGTTTCTCCGAGAAGGAAAGGGAACGACCTCGCGTCTTCTCCACCTCGCCGCCTTGAGGGGGCGAAGCAGAGAGAGGAGAAAACGAGATATCTCGACGTCACGCGCCTCATCGGCCTCGTTCAATCTCAACCTCTTTCTCCGAAAATACGGCCGTCCATTCGAGATATCGCCTTGTGACTACGAGTAGTGTTTTAGGGATTGTAGCGTCCCGCCTACGGCTTCTGCATCGTTTTCTGAAATCCAAATTTCGGTTCACCAGCCCTTTAAAGGGAAACGGAGTGTGGCAGCGATGGGATAATTTCTTGTGTCAGCCGGAGTTGCCTACCATTACCCCTGTAGGGCAGCAAAGGCTACAGGCATGCAAGAGCGACCTTGCGAAGCGCTTTCGCAGAACAAGAGCTTGCGATAGAGCGTGTACTAGCTCGCACTTGTCGCCTTCGACCGCGCTGTCACCCTGGCAAGCCTTCGGCAACACCTTCAGAATGCCCGCATTCTTCAAGAAAGCCACAATGTTATGAATATACCACAACAATGCCTGGCTTTTATTTTTTTCTAAAAAAGAGCATCTCTGAAACTTTGAAAATGCAGCAGTGCACGCTCATTACCTTCGGTACTGCTTAGTACGTGCTCACTCACGCTCACCTTATCCAGGCTGAAAAGCTTGTGCTCGGACGGGGCATATTGAACACTGGTGGTGTCCTTTGACTGAAGTAATATAAAAAGTATGAACAGGAGTGATAAAGAAACACAACATTTAATGCCGGTCATCTCCACTTTTAAAAAGTATCTCAACGTGAGATTAATTTGACATTTCGTAGTAAGGGTGATGAATTCCAGACAGGGTGACACAAACCGTTTTGATAAAAACGTAAAAACAAAATGTAACTACTCCATACAGGTGCCTAATACCTAGTTTGATGACTAGGAAACAACACGGAGGACTAGAGAAATGTGATGAATATAAACGAATAAAGCTGGTCATGAATTGAAGCATACTTAGGTATGTGAGCCACAGAACTTGCAGCTGCCATCTCAAGAAAAACAAACAAAGCCTTTAATGATTTCGAAAATCGGAACAATCCTGGCAGGAGTTTCACAGACTTTGGCGATTGCACTATGTGATCAGCAATCAGGCTACAGGTGTTTTCTTGATTGTATTAATCACCTTGATTGCACCTGGCCGTAGCTGTGAGTAGATTAGAATAAGACAAAGCCTCTCAAGAAGGCAGCTCGTATTGTATGTCTTCTGGCCATGGGCGAAGCCGAAAAGCCAGTAGGCTGCCATGACCACAGTAAAGCCTTCGAAAAGCCAAATGGTTCCCTCCTGCATATAAAAGCAGAATTGATTCAGTCAGAGAATAATAAAGGCCGCGCTGATGAGTATGATTTTAAGCATGAAATGCTTTTAGCTCCCGGCCACCAAACTGATGGCATATCTTTTTGGGGACTAATGCCAAAAATCACTTCAAAACATCCCAGGTTTCGAAGTTGACCTTTGCGTTGGTTTTCTTATTTGAAACCGGCTTTGAAACCTACTGGGTCTCGAAGTCAGTTTTTGATCAGAAAGGTGTGCACTAGCAGGGTTCAAAATTTGCTGTCAAAATTTTGTTTCCTTGAGACAAGGAAACAAAAAGGAAGATACACACCACCGTCTCAAAACCAGCACAGCATACAGCTGTCATTTATTTCCACAAGTTTTCTTCCTTGTCATCCCACACGCTACACATGCTATGGAACCTATTTCTATACACACTATGAAACCTATTAATTCCGAACTACAGCTTTAAAAAAATTATCCAACATTCAAATTACTTTTTTGTATGACATCTCACTACCGAATTCTAAACCAAGAGCGCATCATTCGTTTAAACCGTTTGAAGCAATCGCCTGACGAGGAGCCCGTTGTCGTCACGCTTTGACGACGCACTTTAGTTCACCTTTCTGCCGCCGTCTTGGGCGGGGTCTCAAGCATCGTCCCCGCGCAAATATTACCACAACTGTTTAATTGATTGGTGCGGCACACAAACGTCTGTTCGGGCTGGAACTTGGTCAACAGTGTCTGAGATGAGCCCGACGCCCGTTTCAGACGTCAAATAAACTTTCGAAATTGCTTTTATAATCTCTTTAAGAGTTTGAATGCAGGCGTCTATAATTCGCAAAATTTAGTGGCCGCGATTATGTCCTCTGTGACCGATTTGCAAAAATAAATGGTTTTACAGTAATGATTCAGATTGTGATTTATTGGGAATTAACCAGTGCTGTTAATAACATGCTCTGTATTGTCCGCTCTGCTGGTGTTTTTTCTGCCGTCATTGCATCCACGCAGCTTGAAAGTGCACTGCTTTATGCGACAGGTGGCACGCACACACCGTGGCACTCCACTTCATAGCGTGGCATGTGGTGGCAGAAAAAGCCTCTGCCAAAAACATGCTAAGCACAGCATTTGTGGCGGCAGAAAAGATACTAGGCTATTATCTTGTTCCCGAGAGTATAGTATGTTGCAGGTTAAGACGGTATGGTGAGGGGAAGAAGCTCCGTCTACATTCTTTCCACTTTAGCAGAAAGGATGCTATAGAGAAAAGAAGGAAACCGCCAATCCTGGCAAGCAAACCCTTTTTGGACTGGCAGAAGTGATGGGAGACGCCAGGCAGTGTAAAAAAAGGGGAGGGGGGGGGGGGTGGACTGCAAACGTGTTTACCAAGAATAAAAAGGGGGAAGATTGAAAAGAGGTATTCTTCTGTAGATTCCTTTTTCTCCCGGAGCTGTGAATGTGCCATGGCCGGACTGGGCTCAACTCAATGCCCCAAATCATATTTTAAAAGAAAATTATTGCCGGCAAAGTTTTGCGGACTCCTAAAATGCCTTTACGGAGAGGTTCCACAAACCCTCTTTAAAGAACCGTTGGCCTAGATTGCGGGCATGGGCATCTGCAGTACGTTTTGCAGGAAAAGGAGGGGGAGGGGGGCCAACCTTGTTTTCTTTCAAAGTTATAGGTTTGAAAGCTACACCCCTTCAGAATAATCCCCCCCCCCCTTTCCCGCCACTTTGCTGACGCCCATGATTGTGGGCACCTCATCACTTACAAAATGTTTCCTAGGACCCATGTGTAGAAAGTAGGAGCCACCATTCAAGCCCCTGTCATGACTACAGTGCAGACATATCACAATAGCAGGGAAGAACAATAAATAATAATGGACAGTCTGACCGGAAAAAATATTGGTACAGTTTCAGACTCGCTGCACAGCTTGCCAGCTGAGCAAGGCTAAAAAAACGAAATTGGCAAAGTGAATGAGTTGCGAGTATAAAGATGCAACAACAAAACCCTATCGGCATTCTTAAAAAATGTTGGGGCCTTCTTGTCAATGGAAAAGGCACTCAGTAATTAAATCCAATACTCTTTCGGATAGTGAAATTGATATTGCCGCGCGCAGGGCTGAGAAAGCAACGCTCGGCCACGGACCCCTAGAAAGTTCCCGTTTATTCATGTAGCGCACGTAACTTCTATTATTTATATCCATGTATCTTCTGCTTTTGTTTTCTAGAAAGTGCGTGTTCATTCTCGCCCCGATCACGCGACGCTCGAGCCGCTTTCGCCGAATCTTCGAGATAGCGACGCACTCTAGATAAGAGGCCGCCCGCGACATTGTCGAGTCAGTCTCGCCCCAGCGCTCGATCCTGCGGTTTCGCCGATTTCGACGCTCGCGACGCTCTATTATTATCTTTTGTACTCTTTTATTTTTGGCACAAGTTCGCCACATTAAACGTTTATTTCTTCCTGTTTATTTGTTATTTTTGGTCACTACCCGTGACAATATTGTGGTAAGGTGGGTGCTTGTCCCAAGCTCTTGTTTTAGCACCAGTGGGTGTAAAGTTACACACAGCCAGAAAACAAATCAGCATAGCCAAACGAAGCACAGGACAATTGCATCCGTAAAATAGCCGATGTTCCATATTTCGATTAGTTTTTGATCTCACTCTGCGCAGCACACAATTCATAGCAGACGATTGTCCCTTTTTGGCTCTGTTCGTAGATGACTTGCCAGTCTGTTCGTCGTTTTGTTTCTGTCAGAGAATGATACCCACCTAGTAGCAAACAAACTCATTATTATTCCCTCATGTTAGCAGACGATGCGTCTGGTGCGGTATTTTATAGCGAGTTCGTTTCACACGCACTGGCACCGTTCGAGTTCTCTCCCAGAATGCATCGCACTCGCAGAGTGTTGCACTGAGAACTGGACTCAAACGAATTCGCAAATGCACCAAGTGCGGAAGACTGATGCTGCCGCCACCTACGTTGTAGAAAGAATACCGACCTCAAACCGAAACTGGGGCCTTGCTGTTCGAGTGATGGGCGGGAATGCGAGAGTACAGTCGCTACCAACGTTTATCTACAAACGTTGGTCGCTGCAGCCTTTAGTTTATAGTTGCGATGACTTCAAGCAACACGGCTGTCATAGGGATAGTTACAGACGGCGTAAATTTCCGCAACCAACTGTCTACAAAGCAGCAGGTTGCGATCTTTCAATTCTCATAACCGTTTACACTGAAGAAAATGGATGATGCTGTCCGAGCAGAAGCTTGATCCATTTCAGCATGGCATTATGCGTGGACCACTGAAAGGGTACGCCTTAAAACTAGTCTGCTGGAATACCCAGCAAAACTTTTCGATTTCGATCGTGATTACAGGTGGATCAGATATTAGCTTTGGTGAGGGCGTCGAGAACGAGAGCTTTCTCGAACAAAATGTGACGGGGCAAGTTAGCTGAAGTAGGTAAATGTTAAACATGATGATCTTGCCCAAGCTTCGGGTAAAATCACTAAATTTAGCTTTTTCTGATGCTTATTGGGCAGTCAAAGTTTCTGCTGGGGCAGTTTTGTCGACAAATGTTCAATTTTTCACCCGCACACCTTGGTGATAAACATCTCGGGGGCCGCTGATGCATTTGTTCTGAGCATTTCTTTACATACTGGTATATTTCAGCGTTTTTATGGCAACAGAGCGACTTAAAACCTCCAAATAAAGCACAGTTTGTCAACTGCTTCCTTCATGAAATAGGAGACGCTCACAGTTCAAGCTCGCGTTTGATTCCGTTGCCCGCGGGACGCAATTTCTATCAGAAAATCTACTTTTTTTCCTTTCAGTTCTGCGACACATCGTAGCAGACAAACTTTCGTCATCTGCTCCAGCACCTTGCCGGCCTAGCCGGAGCGAGGCACGACGGGATTGCATTTGGGCGCAATCTCGATTTTCTCAGTGCAGCGAGTGCATGCACGCGTGGGGTGTCAGCAATGAAACGAACTCGGAGAGTGCAACCACTTGTGGAGTGCCGGCTGAAACGAACCCGCTCCACGCTGCGAGTGGACACGCGTGGGCACGAGTGCCGTGAAACGAACTCGCTAATACTTCAGTGCAAGCCGGTTGAGACCTCAATGACCAAAATCGGGCTCTCGGTGAGATGGGATGGCAAACTGAGAATGATTTCATGACCAGGGGCCAAACAAATAACAGGTGCATTGTATGGTGAGAGTATTAGCACCGAGAAGTTTGGGTGGCGACCTTTTACAGCGAGCCGGGGTGACGTCCTGCCGAGGACAAAATTTACCCCCTCACTCGCCCTACAAAGGCCGAGACGGCGTTTGCTGTCGGCATATTACTTTCGGTTTTTTTTTTTTTTTTTTTTGTGCGCATTTTACGTAGGAAATGTGAATTATTATATGCGGCCTTGTTGAGGTATGGTCTGTACCTGCAGGCGAAACTTCAACCAACATTCCGAGCATGGTTTCCAGGGCAGACAGTGCATGAATCACAGATGGTATATGAAAAGGAAGAAATGCCACCACACTTGCAGGAGCATTGCAATATATTTACATCCCGCACAATCAACGCTGCTGATGATTTGAATAAATTAAGAGGTTTTTTTCAACTTTGTTTCTAAACAAAAACGTCTCAGCGAAAAAGCTGCACTCTGCTCGAGCAACATGTTAAATATATTCTGGGCCATGGGGAGAAAATTACAAGTGAGACCGCCCAAAGGCCTTTGACTTAAATGCCATTTGTATGCCCGCAAAGCGGGGTATGATATTCTCCTAAAGCGCAAGACAAATGGACGGCAGAATCGTCCGATCCGACAGTCCGAACGCCGCTCCGAATTGAGACACACGCACACACTTCCGATCTTGCAAGCGACACAACGATCCGTTCGGCTCCGCCCAGGAGATCCAACTTCCAAGCACTCCAGCGGAGGTCCGCGTTCATAGATCTCTGGTTCCAGATTGATGGTTTAGCTCGCACAAGCGAAGCTAGGAGCTCGTTCTTGTTAGCGCGTGCATTCTTTGCCGGGGCCATCTTTCTCGAATGGATCAGCGGGATCCACGCGTCCGGCTTCCCGTCGCCCATCCCGTTTTCTTATTCGTCCCGACAGACCAAGTATGTCATCATGACGTTCGCGCTAGCTGTGCTGTCATTGGCTAGACGCATCCGACAATCCGTCCGCCGTGCAAAACTATCTGGCGCGTTTGACGCATGTCGGATCGCCGATCTGACGCCTGAAGCGACCAAATTTTTCGGATCAGGCAGTCGTACTGTCGGATTGGACGTCGGATCGGATGGATTTTTCGCGCATGTGTCTCGTGCTTAACTCATGAATCTGCAAAGAACAGAATTTCAGTGTCTGAAACAATTACACCGCCACTTCCACAACCCCTTGCACAACCGCCTTATATCGTGTGGAAGGGGCGGGGCAGGTTCATCGACGGAGTTGCCTCCACCGATAGCTTTCCATACTCATAACCCAATTATAAGGGTAAACGTGACAAACACGGTTGGAAAAGCTATGAAAATTCTGTCGGCATAAGTCTCACCCAGCGCCTTTTACACTGGGTAAACGAAGCCCCGCTTCTCAACGTGCTTGCACCACACAACGGCCGATGTTGACGGTGCCTTTCCCATCCTTAGTCTGACTGTCCATGCTCTTTTTAATCTCGAAGTTTTCGGGTGGTAGAATATGATACCAGCTTCTTTTTGGAAATTGCATTGCAGCGCTGAACAGTAGGTCAGCATGATCACAAACCTCCGATCGTGAGGAAACAGGCGCAGGGAAGCCAGCCAGATGCCAGAACGCGAAGCGGAGTCCGTCACCAGACGTCACGGTACACCTGACCCAATCAAGACGTGGCGACCGCAGCGACACTTGTGTTTGCTCTGAAGACTAATAGTACGCCGTGCAAGCGATACCATTGATCTCCACGACAATTTACTGGATCGGGTGTCTCCGCTTGGTCGTTGCAGCTCAGGTGCGGCCACCGGATGGCCACCTTGGGACAAAGATTATCGGTCAACCTTTTGGAGCGTTGCGGAGGCTGGGCGGCAGTAAGCTGAAGACATGTTTTCTGCTCGTTCGTTGTCATTTACCGAAGAAGTTTGTTAAAACCCCGAACGGTGAGAATTGCGTTTGAGAACACGTGGAAATTTTTACGAAAGCTCAGCACCGCAAGAAAAAGGGGCAACTCGTCTAACGCAAGTCTTACCGTTCTGGCGGCATGATAAAAGCTTCCTTGGCATGCCAAAGTGCTGCATCTTTGTCTTTGCACGCTTGAATACCGATCAAGAATTAACGCCGTGTGGATTTGTTTCATGAGTGCAAAGAGCATGAAGACGCATGTGCCTCTGGAGCAGCATTTTACTTTACTCTTACGACTGTATTTGTAACTTGCGGCACTTGCAGTCCAGAAGCGGGCATGATCCAGTGGCGACAAAGGAGGGGTAGGAGGCTATGGCGACGACGACAGATTGCACACAACCATATGGACGGGCCACGTTTGAAAAACTTCAGATATCGCCGCTTCATACTTTTGCCTTCGAAAACCTACCTTCTTCCACAGCATTGCTCTATTTGTGCTGTCATGTGATCCATTTGAGTAGATTTGGAGCATAGCCATGGTTAATCCATAATAGCAACCACCGATTTCGTTTCCTATTGATAGCAACTCGCTGGAACAGCTGGGTGATAGAGAAGACGCCTATGTGCGACATACCTTCAAAGCTCTGCCATGGCATCGATTCCTGATAAGTATCCGAGCGTGAAAAGGCACAGAGACGCAGCAGTTTGGCAGGCCAAGGAAGATTTGATCACGCCGCAAGACCGGCGAGACTCGACGTTCGACAAGTTGTGCCTTTTTCTTGCGGTGCCGCGCTGTTGCAAAAAATTTTATGCGATTTCAAAGGAAATTCTTATTGTTTACACATTGCGAGCGTTTGGCGCTCCTTTCACTAAACAGAGGGGAGCGCCGCCGGAGACTGACACTCGAGCGTGCTCTTCGTGCTCCGAGCATTTCTTGGAGCACAAGTGACTTCTTTGCGCTCCGTGATGTCACGTCCACAAACAAGATGGCTGTGCCATTGTTGAGATTGTTGAAACAAAAGGCGTAGCCGGACAGCTGCTCCTTTTCAGTCATTAGTGGTTAATCCAGCAGGTAAAAACAATTTGATTTGAAAGCCAAGACAGCAATTAGCATTCCGGAAAAGGTTTGTTCATGTGCCTTGCCTGAGAACAAAGTGATCTATCGAACGAGCGTGCTGATAGCTCGGCGACAGAAAAGTTGCCGAGAAGACAGTGGGACGGCTGCCCTTTTTAAACTGCTTAGTCCAGCTGCAGCGAATAAAGATACTTAGATTGGAAAGCCGAAGCATCAGTTAGCATTGCGGGAAAGGTTTGTTCGTGCATCTCGCCTGAAAACGAATTCATCTATTGAACGGAAGGTTAACGACAGCACAGCGACAGAAAAGTTGTTGAGATGAGAAGACAGTCGGAGCGCTGCCCTTTCTAGGATGCTTTGCCCAGAGAATCAAGATACTTCGAATGAAAAGCCGAAACATCATGTTCATGTCTCGCCTGAAACGAATTGACGTGCTATCTATTGAACGACAGTGTTCCGGTATCGGCATAGCACATCAACAGCTTCCATCGCATTCCGTCTCGCTGCAATACGGAACCACGAAATATCTGGCAAGTGTGAGGGTTTCGTGCGTCGACAAACGGGTTCAAGAATGTTGTCTTTAATTCAAATATAAACAGCTTGCACGGTCAATAAATAGATCAGCCAAGGTGCCTTTCCCCGCACGTGCTCGAAGCGAGTCTCCAAACCTCTCAGAAATACTTAAACGTTCGTAGAAACTTCATAACGTCGCCGTCTCTTTTACTTTGTACCCTGCCGCTCTACACTGGCTTTAATTAATTTACCACCGAAATAATTTTGGCTTCTCCCACCCGTATCCACGGGATGCCAGGTTCGTCATAACCGTGCGGTGGGAAGGAGCTTGTGCGGCTTGTCAATAGATTCGGTGTGTCGCGCTCCTGTACGCCATGCGCCGTTTAGTTGCTGTGCCTGGAGTATGAAACTCGGAGCGTCAGAGTAGGAGTAAAGGAGTGTGGACTTAAACGGGAGCTGCATTCATACTTAAGCGTCTACCTCTTTTGCGGTTTCCACATCTCTTTGGGTTCGGGCAAGCCAGCGGGCACGGAGAGAATAACTAAATATCAGTGAGTCATATTTTAACCGGACGACGCGGAAACCTCCTCCACCTACGAGGGCGACCCGCGTTGCCGAAAGCGCGGAATATGTGACGTCTTTGGTCCTGGGCTTACTACTGGTCAGAGCCGCTAAAAGCTTTTTTTTTTGTCGATACAAAATATAAGTGTCGCGAACCGTTTCAATTATGTATGAAAGTAGTTTTTGTTCAGTATTTTAGATCAGAAAAGAAACAAGTGCAGTTTATAAAGTACGGAAACAAGAAAAGACCCGTCGACAAACCCGCCACCAAGCGGTGAAAAAAACGGCGCATACAGTAAAACCTCGTTATAATAAAGTTGAAGGAGCGGTCGTAATTATTTCGTTATAACCATTAGTTTGTTCTAGCCAATGTCCATTTCTTCCCACTATTAGCAAGCAAGGGGAATTATGATTGATTTGTTATATCCCGTTTTGTTATAACAAGGTTTTACTGTACTAGAAAGGCGCAGTGGGATGAGGCCCCGACGAACAATGGGCTTAGAAAGGTCCCGGATGTACGCGGTGGCGCTGCGGTCGTATACCGGCTCGAGGATCCGACCGGTTCCGAGCGTTCCTAAGGGCCGGTTGCACCAACGCCGCTTATCTTAACCCAAAGCGGCACTTTCCTAAGCCGGCTTAGCGCCCTAAACCGAGCTCAGGTAAGCACGGGTTTAAATTCCGGTTGCACCAACGTTAAGCCGGCTTTAAAGACGCGCCCGTAGCTAAACGCTGGATTTGCGTAGGGAATCTAGCGACAAACAGAGCGAACTAGGGAACGCTCAGAGGGACGAATACGATTGGTGGAGAGGAATCACGTGATGTAAACAAAAAAAAAAAAAAAACTGCCGTAGTAGTTGTCGTCGGCGTCTGCTTTTCGCTGTATTTCTTCGGTGAGTAACAAATTAAAGGTCTCCAAATTCAACCATTTTTTTCGTTTAACTTTCAATAACAGAAGTCAAAGCTTCAAATAAACACGAATGCTCTTTACATCTGTGATTGTGTGTTTAATATCGGTTGATAACAGGTTATTTTGACAGTGATAGTAGTTTTCGTGCTCACATTTTGAGGCGAAGGAGCCATCGGGGGCCCCAAATCTCACGAAACGCGAGAAGGACACTCTACTCGCTACATCGCTGAAGACAAAACATCATGGATATAAGTAGGCAGGTAAGATGACTACTAAAATCAAGTCAAACCTGAGACCGATGAAGTTCAAAACAGTGACGAACTCGCCACGGCAGCTGCGAAAATGCCCGGAAATCGTCGAATAGAAGTGGTCTAGAGGTCAGGTCACGAGACCTTGCATCGACGGTACTCGTTGCTATCAGCAAGGTGACAGAACTGCACTGTACCGTCGTTGAACATCCGCTGCAGCCTCAAACGGACTTCAGTTTCACACTGTCGAGTTCAGAAAAAAAAAAAAAAAAAACTCCCACTGGTACATCACATCGTGCCGATAAGAACAGTCGTCTCTTCGCATCGCCTGCCCCAGCCTGCCCCGATACAGCAATGAACGAATCTAGCATAGTAGTCGTTACGATTTGTCGTCGCCACGAATGAAAGATAGAAAGCAAAACATTCCTAAAAAATCGCGATCACCAAAAAAGTTACGGTTATGGAACGATACAGTTTTCTGAAGCCAAGATTCTACTCGCGAGGTTAGGAAAATTCACTGAAGATTGTCTCAAAACTTAGAAAACGAAAGAAATTGAATTTTAGTTGTTTTATTACTTAAAAGCGCCGCAATCTAATGCGAACGGCAGAGGTGTCGACAATCAGCTGATCGCCGAGATCATGTTTCAACGCGCTGATCGAATTGAAGGATACGCGCTGCAAGTGTAAATAAACAAGGTGGTAAATAACAATACGTTACGGTTATGCGAAAATTAGTGAGTACATGCGAATAAGCTCGATGACAGAAGAACCAACGGGAAGACAGACGTGAGCCCCGTGAGCCCACAGACACACAGCTCCGTACGTATCTCGGTTAGGGCTAACACGCCCTAAGAGTGGAGAGCCAACTTGAAAACAGGGGTCGATAAACACTTCACGCGACAATATTTTGCATCCTTGTCACAATCGAAGGTCATTTTGTCGAGACTGTCACGCTGATGTAGCCTAAAACACTTTGCACAACCAACTTCGTCCACCGCGTCGACCGCGACAAACCAGCCGCCATGTTTTTAATCCAGGATTAAGAAACAACCAAAAGCAAAGCGCCCAATGTTGAGCGCTTAAGTTAAGCGTAGTTTAGTGCTAGGTTTAGCGATAAGCGAGTTTGGTGCAACCGAACGAAACCGAAACTAAGCTTAGGTTCCCGGCTAAGGTCCGCTTTGCGCTAAGCGGCGTTGATGCAACCGGCCCTAAGGCTTTCGGCGCGGGCTTGGCTGGCGATTTGACCCTTTGGCGGTATGGCAGCGCGAAGTGGCTCCCGTTCTAAACTGATCTTTACCCTGTGTTTACCGTCGTTTGTGGCCAATGAAGTGTTATGCCGAATTAGTCTTTAATCGCGCGGCAAATGCAATGCGAGCTGCCCTGGCCGCCCGCTTCATACAGCCTAGTCAACACGTGCTTTAGTGGCACCCTCTCGAGCCGTCGACACTGAGTGCGGCAGCCGTGAGCGCTCGTTGAGCTCACTACTTCACGGCCACTCAAACCAGGACCTACGACGTCATGAAGAATGTTATTTTTTGCTTGTTTTTGTAAGTCTAATTTTCCTATAACTTTTAAAATAAAGCGAAATTTGAGAAAAGTTTCTTGAAATTACTACGTTCAGTGCGCTCAGGTTCGGTCCAAATTAAAAACCAGTCAAAAAGGTATTGCAGGGCCACTTTAATACTCCCAATGACGACAAACGAGCAAAAAACATGTCTGCAGCACGCTGCCGGCCAGCGTCTGCAACGCTCCAAAAGGTTAATTTTCCGTGTCCCAAGATGGTCGTCCGGCAGCCGCAATCGCGGAGCGGGGAAGCGCAATTTAGCAATTGTTGTAGAGATCAGTAAAAAAATATGGAATGCATACCCTCCTAGCATCCATCAGGTAGGGAAAAGCATTCTGTGCAGTCTATATGCCCATCAATAAGCCATTTGCAGGCAGTCGCATCCTTTCAAAGATCAATCTGGCCTTCGTCAGGCACCAGCTTTCGCTCTCAGCACACAGCCACTGTTGGTGGGCTTCGAGGCTGCTCGCATCTTCACCCTTCACAGGCGGGGCAGCCCCGGTCTGTAAATGTAGAATATGAATATGGCAGGTATTATTTGATAACACTTTATGTTTTGGCCGTGTAAAGAAAACCTGCATTCCATTTTCTAACATATCTGTTATGAAATAACAAGGTCAGGTGGAACGGCTCCAGTTCGCTGACTGAAAGACAGAGGGCTTCGCCTGAACCAATATCCTAGCAGCCTTCGATATTGGTGTGGGGGGAGAGAAGGCTGAATCTCTAAAGATGTCTTCAAATGATTCTCTAATTGCTTAACTCCAAAGTTTCAGGCTGCTGCACTTCAACGTTCTGAACTTTTTCCAACGTATATTTGCGCTGTCGCTAACCATGTTCCATTTGCCAATTTTTTACACGCCCCTTCTCCTCCAATCAGAACAGCACGAGAGTCCGCCGTGAACAGACTTGGCATCATCGTGTGTCATATATCCCCGATGATTGCCTTCCCCACTAAGATGCATTAAAGCCAAGGCTCGAGCACAAGCTCATAGCATCGCTAGATGGTCGCACTGCACGAACCCTCGTGCAGCCTGAGTATCTACTAGTACAGGTAAAAGCGAGCGAGTTGAAAATTAATACTTAAAATCGAAAGAATAAAGCGCGAGGGACAAGCCCAGGACAACCACGTAAAGCCTGGTTCAAACAGCTGCGTTTGACCGCGTTGCGGCTGCGAGAAACCAGGACATCCCTGCTGCTTATATCGCGTGCCAAGATGATTCTTTGAATTGGAATCCACGCTTCATACGAAGCACAGATGTGCCGGTGACTCGTTTTCGGTTCTAAACGCAACGCAGACAAACACACCCAAACGCAAGTGTCGGAACCGACCTTTACGGTACAGGCTCACAGTAAAGCTGCGAGCCCGAACCGTCTCGCACGTCTAGCCTTCGCTTTAGTACATCTCAGGATGAGACGGAATGTATCATAATAGAACCGATGTGGTCTCACCATTCTGAGCAGAAGTGCGTGAGTAACCGATGTTATTTTCGTGGTCGCTTGCACGTAAACAACCAAGGACCTTGTACACAACGCCGGCATTCATCTGGCTTGAAAACAACTTGAGCGTTGGCTTGGCTTGGATGTCAGCTGCCCATTGTGCTTACTTGAACTTCACGAAATCCTCTAAATTGAGCAGGCTGCTTCTTGACTTCTGCTGTCGGTGCGCATATCTGCAATTCGGCGGTTTCCGAGTTCGACGATTCGGAAATCATGGGTGTACCACCGCAACACCCTCTTAACACGATTTCGGTAGCCGTAGGGTGTAAAAAGAATGTACGAAGGGTGTAGGCCTTTCTGTACACCCTTGAATATTCAAAAATCATGTAAAAATGGTGTAGGAAGGGTGTGAGCTCGGAAAAACACCCTTTTAACACGAACATGGGTGTTGAAATTTTTAGTGTGTGTGGCGTCGTGGGTCTTGTCGGCAGAGAGAACAAGGTTTGCCCCTATGAGGACGGAGACCCTGGCAGTCCCAAATCACGTGGAAGCTGGTCATGCTCGACCTTGGTGAAGCGTCGTCGGCACGCTTTGTCTTCGGTATATTCTTGGCTCCTTGTTTTCGGCGCTGAAAGAGAACCACTCTGCTGGCGTGATTTCCGCGCCTGTGCGTTGCCTCCGGAGTTGGACCACAAACCAACGGCTGTAGTCGTTTGGAGTTGAAAAGTTTTCTTCGGGGACGAGGGCCTGGAGTAGGCGGGGCGCTTTTAGTAAGCGAAATCCTTTTACTCTTCGTAGTTGGAAGAGTCCTTCAGGTCATTGGCTAGACCAATATACACATTTCGCGAAAAGGTGATAGGCAGCGATACATTGATCAATCAAATGTCGGATTTTTACACGAAATAACATTTAAAAATGCGAAAATTTGCATTCTTTGCGCATCCACAAAGGACGCGCTGCCGAGATAGTGATGACGTGTTTGAAATTAGTAAGTCACGTCTTGTAACTTTCATTCTGGCCAAGAACTGCGCGCTCTTTTTGCGCGCAATACTGAAATCGGACAAGGGCGCGGACGAGTTGATGTAAGTTTACCTTTTTGACCATTACAAGGTAAGCCGTGGTCTTACTGACTCGCCACACGGGGCGAAGAGAGGCTAGGATCCAGGCCTTAGAGAAAGTGTACGGCCCAGAGCCCCGAACATGGTTCACAGATGCTGCTCTCCACAGCGAACGAGTTGGAGCAGAAACCTTCGCAGTGACAGACAGAGACTGGCACCTGCCACAGCACGGGCTCCATCTCAAACATCGCATCAATCCAGGAAGCGGAGATGATGGGCATAGCGCTCGCCATCTCACACGCAATTCTACGCAGAGACACCACCGACCTCAAACATAAGATAACTATCGTCACCGACTCGCAAGGAGCGTGCAGAGCGTTTGCGGGCAACACTCTCTACCCACGGACAGCACACCTCATCAACGCCATAGGTACCGAATGGTTACAAATACCGGTCATCCGGGTCATCTGGGCCCCTGCACATCTGGGCTAATCCGGCAACGAAAGTGCTCACGCACTAGCCCGAGCGGTAGCGACGAACCGGGCTTGGTCGGATGGGATGAGGATACAGTGGAACCCAGAGCCAAACGCACCCGCGGACTCCCAGTTCCCTCCCACCCCAACCGACACACACCTTAACAGCTACCACCTGGTGACGGAATACTACCGAACAACCTGCCGGGTGCTGCCCCCTCCGCACCGGGAGCTATCCCGGGCAGAGACAGCGGACTGGTGAAGACTTCAAACGCTACCCTAACCTCCACCAGCGACATCGCTGGTTCCCCAACCGCCACCCAGGCACCTTTCCGGGATGTGGCAGCGATCACCCTAACATGTACCACTCTATCTCGGAATGTTCCCTCCCCCTCGGTGAGGGTATCACTCCCATTCCTTGCCCAACCCTCTCCTCCTGGGAGGCGGCCCTATCCGGCACAGAGCTCGATGACCAGCAGCGACTGGTTGAGCGAGCCCGCCGAATCTGGGCGGCCAACGGATCCCTGGACTAAGGGCACCGACCAGAAACCGCAAGGTTCTTTCACTCTATCGCTTAACGAAGTTTACCATGATGATACTGACTTTTTCCCTATCTCCTCTACTTTTAGTTTTTTTTCGGGATTTCGTTTCACACCGAGTCTCAGGTGTTTTAACGAAGTGTTTAAATTAGTCTGACCTTTAAGAGAAATGGCCACCAACACTTTAATTGCAACATGTCCCATAAAGCCAAAAATTAAAAAAAAGCTCATTAATATATTTTAGCGAAATAGTTACCGTGACGGCATTATCTAATGTCCGCCAGCCTGGTAAATACCTGGTGAAGATAGCGCTTGTTTAGCTCTTACTTTTGTTTAATACAAACATGTCCCAATGAAAATAAAAATATGTATAAATATATATGAACGGGGCTCAACCTTAAAAAGTAGCCTCCGATGCGGTTTTATCAACATCGGACAAAAACCGAGAAAGTCCCGAATTGGAGCTGTTTTTGAATACTATAAAACTTAAGGGGAGGGAAGTAGCTGCAGCTTTACTTCGGGGTCCTCCGTTCACACTGCCTTCCCTGAAGTGTCTGCGAGGCTGAGTTTTTAATCGAAAAACACAATCATTATTTTGTTTCCATCTCTTATCACCATGGGGACGATTCGCAAGAATTCGAGCAAGTGAACTTTTCCTCGCGGTTGCGAAATCTCCTCAACGAAAACGACCGAAAAATCTCTATCTTTTATTTTTGTGTGTTTGTGAGGTTTTAAATCTTGTTTGGGGGTCTAGTTTTTTCGAATGAATGAGTTTATTAGAGGGGTTTTTTTCTACTCACGGATTTAGTGTTTCTAGGTACCAAGTTTGATATCGCAGGAAAAATATCGGGATTTATTGTGACGTCTTCTTCAAGAAAATATGGCAGGGGTAGTTTTGTACACGTTACTCGATAAAAACGTTATTGAGGACAATTACTCTTGCTTAAAAGTATTAAACTAGATTACTCGATTACCCGAGAAAGAGAAAGTAATTGGCCGTATGTTGAATCAGTATAATCGTTGCTTCTTCACTTACCTCAGATTTTGAAAACGTCAGATTTTCTGCCAGTTTCAAGACTGGTCTCTCGTCGTGTTTGTGTTTTTGGGCTTTGAAGGTACAGAAGGAAGACAAGGCATTATAAATAAAAATGGCGTTCTGACAAGAAGCAGCCGGTAGCTCTTAGTTAGTAACGACAAATAATAAATGGTGTCAGAAGTTCAGGACCCCAAGCTGGGATAGGAACGGGGAGCGATGGCAACCATTAACTCATTCCAGTACCAACCGCACAAGGAATTCCACTTCACAAGCCCAGATAAATGGCCTCATTGGAAGCGGCGATTCGAATGCTTCCGCATAATCACCGGCCTTTCCACGAAGCCTGAGCCAGAACAGATGAACGCTGTAATCTACTTTACGGATGATAAGGCACACTATGTCCTGATATCGTTGAACCCTAACACAGAAAAGATACCGAAGTACAAAGAAATACTTACAGCATTCGAACGACGCTTTTTCGTCCGTAGTAAACATAATTTTACGAAAAAGCGAAATTTCACAAGAGAAGCCAGCGAGAAAGTTAATGCGTTGAAGAATTCATCACTGACCTTCATAGCCTTGCCGAGACTTGCGACTTTGGAGTGCTACACGAGGAGATGATTCGAGATCGCATCGTCATCGGCGTTTGCAACAACCAGCTGTCATACAAGATGAAACTAGACCCGGAGTTGACACTGGACAAGGCTACGAACCTGACTCGACAGTCAGAGGCTGTCAAGAAAGAGGAAGTGACTCTCCGCACTTCACACGAAGAAAAGGTTGACAGAGTAGTAATGCCGCTTGAAAATAACGGGAGTCAAAGAAAAGGGGAGCAAAAAGGGGAAAGACGACACCGTTTCGTTTCAGATTACAAACGAACAAAAAAACTCTATTCGAAATGCGCTACGGGCTGCATCAGAAAGTATTGCCCCGCACGTGAAGCTGCGTGCAACAAATGTAGAAAAATTGGACACTATGCGCGTGCTTGCAGACGCCCTGTCACACTGCAGGAAGCAACGACTGCGGAGAAAGCATACCTTACCACTGTGTTAACTTCAAGGGAGAGCGGTGGGAAATCAAGGTCCGAGTCCGAGATGTCTCCATAACATTCAAGGTTGACAGGGTTGCTGACGTCACCGCGGTCCCTGACAGGATATACAGAGACGTTTTCAAGAACATTTCTCTGCAGATTTCCCTAAAGGTCTTAAATGGTCGAAGCCAGAAGGCCCTGACTGCTCTAGGTGTCATGAATGAGGCACTTCACTACAGATACAAGAAACTCAGAAGGGATCTGTCTATTGTGGAAGAATTGAAATAGCCGCTGCTCTCGAGAGATGCAAGCGAACAACTTGGCATCTTTCAACGTCTTGACCAAGTTGACTCCTTGTGGAGTAGTACCGTCGACTCAAAAAGAATATTCTAAGCTGTCTTCTGAACTGGGCCACATCAAGATACCATACATGATCAAACTGAGGCCCGACGCTGAGCCTTTGCCGCTGATGACACCTCAAAGAGCGGCTATTCTACTTTTCGGTGAGACCAAAACAAAACTTGATGAGATGGTTAAAATTAGGGATGTCGCGAACCACCCTAGGTTCGATTTCGAAAGGTTTCGATATATGCGAAGCGAACTGAAGTTCGATTTCGAAAAATTTCGATATTTTCGTACCGACCGAGGTTCGCATTCGAAAAATTCGCAACTTTTGACCACAGCGGAGTTTCGAATTCGAAAATTTCGAAGCTTTCACGGTTTCTAAAATTTCGAATTCGAATATTTCGAATATTTTTTTACTTCAGGTTCGATAAGTTCGAAAATTTCGAAATTCTTTGAAAAAAAAAAATTCGAAAACTTCGACCGCTTCGAATTTTTATAGACATGAAGTTCGAACAATTCGAAGATTTCGGATTTCTTTCTGCATAAAGTTCGAAAAGTTCGAAGGTTTAGATTCTCTTTCAACGCTACATTAAAAAAAAAATTTCGAAGATTTTGATGTTCTTTTTAATCCAAGTTTTCAAGGTTCGAAGTTCGATTTTCAAGTTTTTCCACAGTTTCAGTTTCAAATAACGTTTTCACGACTCACTGGTTTTCACGAAATTAAGTTTAGAAAAGTTAGTGTGATATCTAGATTCTGCGCAGTTGGTCAGGCAATTAAATGAGACGGCGAGTGCCCCGGGCGTGCTAGAATATTTGCCAGTGCAGAATTGTGACCGCCAGTCCCGGGGGGGGGGGGGGGGGGGGGGGTCTTTAACCTGCATCACGCAGTAGTGGTTACATGAACACACTGTTTTACGAGACTCATCCAGTTCGAAACGGCCAGGGGCGAGCAGGAGGTTGAGGCTCAGAAGAACCTTGAAGCGACCTGGCAAACTATCTCGCGACCCCTTGCACGCTGGTAGTAATCCGATCCGGTGAAGTTTATAATTGTCCTGGAGGTTTATTTTCTGGGACGGAGGAATCGCCTCGAAAAAAGCACGAAAGCCGACACAACTCGAGGTCGAGGAGCGTTCTACCATACAAGTGGCGTCGGAAGAGGAAAAACGGGGGGAAAGAGGGTAGCGGGGGGGGGGGGGGGGGGGGGCGCTTTAGCCTCCTTTTCCCCCGTGCAGGTATTTCACACTGTTAAAGAAAACAATACGGGGAAAGAGGGCGTGGTCGAGCTTATTTTAATCTGAAATTATTTATGCATATGTGTAGCTACTGTCGCTCTTCACTGCATAAAAGGTTGCGCAGATTGTCATTGTTAGAAACTCGTTGTCAGAAGGCACTACTCGTCACATGCTTAGTGGTTCGGAAGTTCAAAGCTGTTTTTTCAACCTAAATACCTGTGCCGATAATAAAAAAAAGAAAAAAAAGAATAAATGCGGGAATAAAAAGCAGGAGAAAAAAAAAACTATCAAGAATTCGTCGGAAGTGTTCTATTCTTGCATATTCAGATGTTCAGAACTTCGAAACAAGTTTCTTTTACCAAAATGTGTACAGGCTAAAAGAAACACGTCCCAGGAACGTGAAGCGAAAAAAAATGTTTTCTTTTAATGACGTGCTGAACTTAAACACTATTAGATATGTACTGTCTGTGGTGTTAATTTAAATGCGATACCTCAAACAACTTAGACGAAAATAAATATCAAGTTTAGGTCATAATTGCATGCAGATACATGTTTGGACATTTTTTCGAAACTCACGTTGAATAACAATATTCACATCTTAAGACGGCACTTACATAGGCTATACATAGATCATTCTTAAAAAAGTATATCATAAATAGCTCCGGCTGAGCGTGCTTCAAATCTCTCACAAATGATAATCGTCAAAAACCCGTCGTCCTTCCTCGCCCCTTCGGGGATTTATTACTTTAAACCTAAGCATGCCAGAACATTGAAATAAACGACATTGTCTTTCGTAAGGAACGCAGCACCGCCTGTAAAAGTTCGAGAAAAATAAATTACGAATGTACCCCACTACTTGAAATCAAATGAAACCGTCCGCCGGTCTTTCGAAGTTCGACGAACGTCGAACTTTTACCCTAAAAGGTCGAAGTTCGTCGAGCTTCTGACATTTCAGAATTCGAAAGTTCGAAACTTAGCGAATTCTCTTGATAAATAAGTTCGAAAATTCGAAATTCATCGATTTTTGGTCAGTCAAGTTCGAAAGTTCGACAAGCATCGAACCTTGCAGCGCAATAAGTTTGAAAGTTCGAAAAAGATCGAATTTTTCAGCGTAATAAGTTCGACGGTTCGAAAAGCGTCGAAGTTTTTAGCTTAACAAGTTCGAAAATTCAATCCGTGTCGAATTTTACGATATAGACAATTCGAAAAATCGAAATCTTTCGAACCTTTCGAACCGCTTGATTCCATCATCGAAACTTCGATTCGAAAAACGTTCGCGGCATCCCTAGTTAAAATGAGAATGATGGAGCCCACTGAAGAGCCGACTGAGTGGTGCTCTGGCATGGTGATCGTTCAATAAACCAACGGAGAAATCCGAATATGTGTAGACTTGACCAGACTGAACAAGTTCGTTGAGTGGGAAGTTCATCCCCTTCCAATAGACGAATACGTTCTTAGGCAGATTGCTGGAGCAAGATATTTTTTCGAAAGTCGACGCGAACTCCGGATTTTGGCAGTTCGAATTTGCTGAAAACTCTCAAGCTCTGACGACTTTCCTCACGCCCTTCGGAAAGTTCAAGTTCTAGAGACTGCCTTTTTGGAATATCACCCGCTCCAGATTTTTTCTGAAAGAAGATGTCGCAGTTCCTGAACGATCTCGAGGGCGAATTATGCAACATGGACGATGTTCTCATCTATTGCAGCTTTCGACAAGAGCACGATGACGTTCCCAAGCCTTCAAGAGAAAGAAATGACTCCAAACCCGGACAAGTGTGACTTCGGTGTTCGAAGAGTCAAGTTCTTGGGTCACATCATTGATCATGATGGAATACGACCTGACAGCGCCAAGGTCAAAGCTATCGTTGACATGAAGCCTCATCCGAATGTCTATGAGCTCAGAAGCTTTCTGGGCATGGTAAACTGTTTGACAAAGTTTATACCGAACATGTCAAACAACACCGATCCCCTGACTTCTCTATTGAGCTCAAAGAGCCACTGGGTTTGGGTTACAGAACAGCAGAGAAGTTTTAATCAGCTCAAGGGTGCGCTTACAAGTACAGTACTTACACTGTCTCACACTGAAAAGCTCACACTACTCTCAGCAGATGCGCCATCCTATGGTTTGGGAGCTGTGCTTTGTTAACGTCAGGAAGATGGATCCTTCAAACCGGTTGCGTACGCATCACGGACACTCACAGACACGGGAAGGAGGTATGGACAGGTGGAACATAAGGCCTAGCGATAGTTTGGGCATGCGAGAGATTTCAAAATTTTCTAACCGGTCTTCACATAGAAATTGAAACCGACCCAAGCCGCTTGTCCTCATCTTCATATCAAAGAACCCGGCCCATATCACTCCTACTCTTCAAATAATGAAGATGAGAATGATGCGGTTCTCCTATGTGATGAAACACACCCCAAAAATGCACTGATTGCAGCTGACACGTTGTCTCGACCGCCTCTGAAAGAAACAGGAAACCAAGACCCAGAGCAAGAAGTGATTCCATAAGCCAAGGGGTGACTGCTGATCTACCTGCGACTTAAAAGAGATTAAAGAGATCAGAGAAAAACAGGCCAAGGACACCACACATAACCAGTTTGTATGGTACAGGAAAGAGGGCTGGCCCGATCGGAAAAAAGCCCTTACGAACTGTAAAGTGTACTGGCAACACCGGTCACAGATTGGAGTTCCAAGATGGACTACTTATGAAAAGATCAAAGTTCATTATTCCAAGTTCTATGCGCTCCGATATTCTACAGAGTATGCACCAAGGACACCAAGGAATAACCAAGCGCAGAGCTCGAGCACGGGAGTCTGTATGGTGGCCAGGACTTTCAGCAGCCATCGAGAGCATTGTACGCAGGTGTGTGAATGCATCAGGGAAACCTCCAACCGTCATGAACTTTTGATGCAATCAAAGTTCATTGAGCGTCCGTGGCAGAAATTTGCAATGGGTCTGTTCTATCTACCACAAAAGAACTACCTCCTGGTGACAGATATTATTACTCGATATATCAAAAAATTTTGCGTCTCGCCAGTATGACTGTGACGTGTGTCACAACACACCTAAAGTCAGTTTTTGCACGACATGGAACGCATGAAGTTTTGTTCAGTGAGTTTAACATGTCCGGAGAGTAACGGATTTGTGGAAGTTGCTGTCGGGATTTTTAAGAAAAGTCTTAAGGAGACATCAGACATCTACATCGCGCTGCAGTCTTAACGTGCAACACCATTAGGCACAGGATATAGTCTCACCGAGTTGCTTAGGGGCCGAAAGTTGAGAACGTCACTGCCAACGATTCTTCTAGTTTGGAACCAAGACTTGTGGATCCCAAACGACTCCAAAAATGGGAGAAGAATAGATGGATAGAAGGCCAACTATGAGAGACGATGTAGTGTACGACAGCGCAAAATTATTAAAAAGAGGTGACGTTGTCTGGGTTACCGATCCCCGAAAAAGAGGAATCGTACGGTGTCCAGCTGAAAGTCCGAGATCGTACTTAGTGGACACCAACACAACTACACTTAAACAAAACTGCTTCCATTTGACACCGATGCCAGAGGCCAAAGTCATGAAAGAAACATCGGCACCCGACATCGGATCAACTGCGTACACTACGCGCAGTGGAAGTCGAGTGAAACCTGTAGATATACTTTATTTTTAAAAGGGGGAGATGTGCTGCCGGGCTTTGAGGGTAGAGAAAGAAGACGAGGCATTGTAAATAAACATGACGTTCTGACAAGAAGCAGCCGGGAGCTCCAAGTTAGTAACGACAAAGAACACAGTGTTCAATATTGAATTGAATTCGCCAAATTACAAGCCACTTTTCCACTCAACTCACCAATATTGGTGAACCGTCCTCGTCTCGGAGGCTTGGTCCGAGGATGTCTTGCTACGAAACTTGTCCAATCAAAGGGTGCCATTAGGAAGGGGAGGAAAAAAAACTAAAGGTAACAAGTAATTTCAGTGCTTACAAAAGGAATCGGATTACTCTCTCAGTTACTTTCTAATAAATGAAATTCAATGGTTCCAAAATTACGCTAAAAGTTACAAGTAATTTAATTATGTGTAAATGTGTACCGTACAAGTCCGGAAACAAGCGCATGAGCCATATGCTTGGCCATTACGCGCCGAGGTAGTAATGAGAGAAGGACGCGAGATAAGGGGTGCGGTGCCCATAGAAAGAAACAGTTTCGCCGACGTCCATTGGTGGCTCTAGACAGTGGGAAGTTAGCCCATGTTCACAAGTTTTATTTACGGTAAAAACGATATGAGCCACCACCTTGCTTGACTGCAATCACCTGAGACGGTGATATCAAGAAGAGGGAGATTGATAACAAAGGCAGAAAGCTACAAATGGGAGGGGGGTGACAGTGCACGAGGGATGGCTCGCTGCCTGCACGAAGGCAAGCGATGAGTGTGAAATATTTTCGGGGGTCGGGTGGCGGTGTAGCGTGAGGGAGTGTCAAGTTTGCGTGTGGGCCGGTGTTCGGTGGAAGTGAATTGAGGTGTGGGAAGTCCCTGTGTGTGCTTAGGGTAGTCCCAAACGATGTGAGGGCATATCGCCGGTACTCAACATGGAGGGCATCATCCGGGAGAGTAGGCCGGTAAAATATGGCCACCCACATTGGTGTTAAAGCCACTCATGTTTGGAGTTTTCCGAGGCATACCCTCTTTAGTATACTGGAAGTAGACGGGAGAGGGTATTCCCCCGAAGGAAGAAGGGCAGCGAGTCGCGGCTTCCCATCAAGGTGTGCGGCCTCATTGTGTTCTAAGGGGTTCGGAACCTGGGCTACGCTGGGCCCAGAGGGGCCAACAAAGCCTTGTGAGGGGTCAAAGGTACGTAATGAATATGCACCCTAGTAAAAAAAATCATTTGTATGAGAAATTTCTTGTGTCCAATAAACACATATGAATCATACAAGATATATAAGAACATATAAGAACGTATATGAACCATACAATAATTATATGAGAACTATATGAGAATTATATAAGATATATAAGAACCCCATAAGAAACTTATAAGAAACTTCCCACTAGTTTCTTATATGGTGCTTGTATGGTCTCATATATCTTATATAGTTCTTATATAGCTCTTATATGGTTCTTATACGGTTCGCATATGTTCTTATATATCTTGTATCATTCATATGTGTTTATTGGACACAGAAATTTCTCATACAAATGAGAATTTTCAATAGGGCAGTGGCTGTGTTTGCCCTCTCGTTACCCGGTATGCTTTCATGGCCGAGTATCCACGACACAGCTATTTACCCCCCCCCCCCCCCCCCCCCCCCCCCTGAGAGCGCAATGCCTTCCATGGGGATTCGAGCTCCCAAACTGTCCCGTTGCGGCTGGTAAGGCGCGTACATCCCCGCACCGCCTCTTGGGAGTCGGTGAAAACGTGTAACTGCCTTTCGTGGTGGAGTGAGTGAGTTCGAACGGCCCACAGGATGCCCTGCAGCTCCGCAGTTTTTGAACCTGTGGTGTATGATGAGAATTCACTACAGGTCTGCTGGACGCTGTGTGGTTGATATGTGAAAGTAGTTTACCAGTCGTCCGCCCGGGCAACTCCTGTGTACGAGAACAAGTTTAGTGTATCCGCTTCCAGGGGGGCGAAAGCTTGAGTGTGGCGAGTTGCCGCAGCAGGTTTTCGATTTACTCGATTTGGGCTGTGAGACTGAGGAAGGAGATTAGTGTTCTCTAGAAACGTGGAGGGATGTTAATGGAGGAGTTGGAGGGGTGTTATTGGGAGGAGGAGGTGGAGGGGTGTTATTTGGACCGGAAATACGTGATCTCTTAAGCGACTCAGCATAATTCGGCCAGCCCGGGTTTCCTATAAGCGGAGTGTTTGAGTGCTGAGAATTTCGGCGGCTATCTCCTGAATGGAGTTAATTTGTGCCGCCGAGTGAAGCTGTGCCGCGTGGGAGTCCGGGAAAGTTTGGGCAGTCCGCTGACGACGCGCTTGGCAGGGCATGATTAAGTACTGGGGGCTCCTTCCCACGTTGAGTTCAGCTGCAGATAGTTGTACCCGTAAATATCTTTAGAAATAAAAAGTGAACGCACCAGCTGGCGTGGTAGTTTTTCCTGTGCACCCCGAGTTTTGGCTCTAGTGCGACGGATGATGCACCACCATTGTGATACATTGTCAGCCCCAGGATGATTGGGCTGGGCTGGCGTTCGATGGGGATTTCGTGAAATTAGTTTCAATTGGTTGCCGAAGTTCTTAGGTCGCCGCGGCGGCGAGCTACTATCAAATAGTTCGTTTTAACGGGGAACTGTGCCACGCTGGTGTCCTCAAGAAACTGCACGGTTACGTCCAGGGCGCACTGAAGTGTAGCCTGCTGAGCTGCCAGCACGGTGCCGGCCGCCCAGAAAGTCACATCGTCAGCGTATATCGTGAAGCCGAGGCCCTCAACCTTGTCAGAGCTGAAGACGAGCTCGGCCATGGACATATTAGGGAAGGTGGGAGGAAGGGCACTCCGCTGTGGCATTTCCGTGGAATTGTGTGTTGTAATGAAACTTAATGAAATTTCAAACGCGACCGGTGATGCCATTGCGTTGAGCAGCCCGGATGATGGTGTGATGAGGAGTTATGTCGAACGCTTTCAGCACCTCAGCGGCTACGATCGTGTGTGTACCGGATGTAGAGGGTACAACAATGTCGTGTTGTATTAGTGCGAGAGTCTTGTCTGTCCCGTGTGGATGGAATAGCGGAATCCGGCTTGCATATGGTAAAATATGTTGTTTGTATCTAAAAACCACGTGATGCGAGTCAGAACCATGGGTTCCATCAAGTTACAGGGGTTTGAGGTTAAGGAGATAGGGCATAAGATGGGTGCTTTTAGCGAGAGACTCGCTTGGATAGGGAATGGGTATGACGGTGGAGAGCTTCCAGTCGTTGGTGAGCACACCTGCCTGCCACACCTCATTGAAGAAGTTGAGGAGATCCTGCATGCCTTCCTCCGGGAGGTTCTGAAAAGCACTAATCGTTATGTGGTCTGAACCAGAGTCCGTGTTGCACTTGGCCGTTTTACGGGCTAACACCAGTTCCCTCATGGTTACAAGCGAGTCATTGTGGATGGCTAAGATCTTCTGGCTCTGGAAGTAGTCAGGAGGGTACGGGATTAGAGTTTGGGGAAGAACGCCTCCGCCGTTAGTTTTGCCAATTCGTTCTCCTCGGTGTTCAAATGCAGGGCCAGCTTGGAGCCCGTGTTCTCGCTTATAGGTTCTGCGGACATGCCATTGTAGGTGCCTCAGAACTTCTTGAGTCCAGTCTTCTCGCTGAAGGACTTGCAGCGGGTCTTCTACGTGGGTCGGTTTAAATTCCAGTGTGCATTGCTTGGCTCTGGCGGTAGGAAGGTTCCGTTTGATTTTGGGACTTTGGTTTTGTTTGTTCTTAAAGTAGAATTAGAGGTGAAGGTCTTGATGGTGAAGGTCTGGATTTGGAGAGTGTTCTTTGGTCTGATACGTTGGCTAAGTCTTGCGCACAAAACTCCTTGGATCGCGTGGCAAAGTCTGGAATGGGAAGGTTGGAGAGGGCCTCGCGGAAGGTGTCGCACTCGAAGAAACAAATTTCCTTGTGCGGGCTGCAACCGATGTAAAGTGTGGTGCAGAGAGAGACGTGATCACTTTCTATAGGGTCCGAAGAGATGCTCCACTGGGTGCGAAGCCTCGAATATGCCTAGCTGAAACCCACGGAAGTATTTTGCTGTCGCGCCGACGTGCCGAGGAGAGTCGGAGTGTCCTCTGCATTGGGAGGCCCGTATTTAAATTTAAATCCCACTGCCATCTGGTGGCTGAAAATTTTGTTTTAGTCCGACAAACTTATGGCGGTCATGAAACGGAATTTCGTAGGACACCATCACTTGCGCACGTCAATGGCAGATGAGAATTGGTTATTTAATCACCTCATGATTGTTTCTCTATTTGTTTCTATTTCGTTGGTGTATACATATAAACTGGCCAGCACAAAGCGACGGCCCATAGCCCTCGGTTAAATTTCCATTATCAAAAGGGTTTAGAACGAAACTTGTGCCAAGGGAGAGACTGGACCACACTGCGAAACAAACACTTACGCAGCCGTTGTATCTAATTCGTGCGTCATGCTGCACTGACGTCTAGTACACACCAACACGGTGTTTACAAACAAGCCCGCTTTGCCCACACCAGGTGTGGGCAGCACGCGTGCGCATAAACCAAATTCGGGAGGAGTGAAGCGACTGCACATGCGCAATACCGACAGCAGCGCCACCGAAGTGGCGTGACGTCAGTGAGTTGAGTTGGTCTATATATCCTCCGCTTGATAGTATCTACAACTTCTCCCTTCATCCGCTCTAAATGGCCGCTATTAGTCTGGCAAAGATGCCATATCCTGACAGGATGACAGTGAGCAAACTTGCCGTGCTCAATTTTGAAACTGGTCCGTTGGGGCTAACCAACCTCCCCGGCGCCTAAAGAAACATTAAACACAATTTACCCTTACGTACAGATGTCTCCTCTCTTCCAGGAACGCGGTTCAGAGCAACGTTGCTGTTCAAACACTGGCGGGGCAGAACGCCCTTAGTGACCTCTGGCGGGACTCAAAGATTGAACATTACGGAATGCTCAACGCCGCCATCGGCTATTTCGACTTGACTGAAGCCGAGGCCCAAGAGTTGCCACTCATCAAGGTAACATCTCTTAAAACGCGCGCCAAGAGACCCTCTTCAAAAGTGCGTGCCGTTCAATAGCTGCTCCAGGCTAAAATAAAGAATAGTGAAACTGCCAGAAAAAAACATACAAAAAAAAGAACACAAAAGATTAGATGACGGAGTACACAAACACAGCACTGTTGTTGCTCCGAGGCCGCCATTTTTCGGGGGGCACGCACGTTGAGCGTTTATTGAACACGAGTGCCGCGTCATTGCTCGGCGTGAACTCGCGGTGATCCGGTGCATTAGTTTGGGGAAACGCGCGTATCTTCTCTCTTCGCGAAACAACTAACATGGATCACTTTTGTTATTTTAGTCGCACCGAATAGTATACATGTGTTTCTTTATTGGCATTGTAAATGTGTAATTCCTTTAGTTACAGCATTTCTCTTCACTAAGGAACGATGTTAAACTTCAATATATTTCGGGCCCAGACCTCTGTTCTATAGCATGTGTGTAGAAAGGAGCGAGGATCATAAGCTAAATAACAATCGAGAAGAATGTGGAGTGTGTTCAAGGTTCGCCAGCATTTAGGTGACGTGTATATATTGCTAATATGCCCGTCCTGTCACTATATAAGAGATGACCCCATCGTGTTCCTTTACGGGCCGTTAAAAACATTCAAAATGTAAAGGATAAAGTATTTGGGCTATGAAAGGTGTTTATTTTTATTATTTCCAACGCCGGGAAGCTTTTATCGGGCACTTGTTCTCTGGCATCTTTCTACTTTCAAAGATTTTGAGCGTGTGGGAAATGTTTTGAACGCAGAGCAAGCATCTTCGCATATATTCATGAGCAGAAAGAATTAAGCGGTACTTAATTATTGAAAATTGGACTATATTACGCGGCCTTCAATTTATTTAGAACGTCTCCATGCCCATGAAGTTACGGATTCAGTGTTACCTGGGTAGTTCTTGCCGTCTCTCTGGAAAGCGCCACCGCCGTGTTCGCGCTAACAGTGTCCGACAGTGCACATAAATGCATGTATGAAGTTGTTGCAGCACTGTGATAGATGCCATGAATTTGAAAGGAAAACACCGTAGTTGTCGAATTACTTTGTCTGCGTGACTACGGAATGTTTTAAGCTACCTAGTACATACGAATAATTCGTGATATTTGCTCTTATAATCGAGCATAAGGAGAAAATGCACTCACTTTTTGCAATAGAAATGCACTGCCTGAAGTTAATTTTTGACTGGTTGCTGTTTGTTTCAGTTTTCTGGAGCACACTTGCGCCAGTTGAGCCTCTAGTGTACATTATAAGAACTTTATGCTCGGATCCAAACCCACGCTTCGCGCAGAAAGCGATGCTCAAAATATGGCGGCCACCAGTGTTGCTTGTTGTGCTTCTGAAAAGGCTCTATCACGCGTGTCGGGGCACTAATTAGGCAAATCTAATGATGGTTCCCTTGGGAATAGCAATGTACTAAAAGTGCGCTCATTTTTCACTTGTAAGAAACGTCTGTCGAAATACATTTGGAGTACATTTTAGTTTACTAAAAGTATATCACTTTTTCTTCTGACACCTTAGTTGTCACTAATATCAGAATGGCCCTGAAAAAGAATTCATAGGAAAAACGTTTTTTACGGATTTTCCTTGATATAAAAATATAAAAACGATGCTCAATTGATTTTAATTATTTACTACCTTATTTAACAAACTTCTGCAAAATATTTCTGCAAATTAGTCATACCGCATGTTATTTCGTTGACAGTGAAGGTGTAGAATAAGACACGGTATACGATAATAGAAGAAACAGTGCGGGTACAAAACAAGGGAAGAAATGCATGAACCATGAGCGCTTGTGGCTGTCTGCTGCATCCATCTTTCGCGAAACTGCTTGCATTACCTTAAAAGCATCCACCAACGAGCATTTTTGGTGGATGCACACCACTGAATGAAATCTTTACACTTTCAAAATGTCAAATGATACATTTCCTCATACTACATATCCTGCCAAAAAGTAAAACTGAGAAGAATACATTTAAAGTTCTAACTTCAGGTTTCTTTTCTTTTCTGAGTCCGAGGTAGACAAAAGTCAAAGGGAGAATTGCTAGTACCTTCCTCTTTGAGAGTTCGTTGCTCCCCTGGCAATAGCTACCAGTTTGTGTCGTTTATAGGCAAGCTCAAGTTTGTAGCAGGCATTCCTTGACATATAAACTGGAGAGAACTAAGAGGGAAGTCATATTATGGACGAACAGCAAACCAAGAGTATGATCTGAAGTGGAAGGTATTGTGAAAGGGTGTAACTGAAAATGGCACAATATCACGTCACCGGGGGGGGGGGGGGGGGGGGGGGGGACTGATCGTAAACCCTGTTTCGGGTCTCAACTAAAGAGATTGCTTATACCGAATGAAAATTTTCAGGATTTCTTTGTTTCGAATGTATATGGTTGTCCTGGCCATGAATACTTTTAAACTTAAAAAAAGCTTCTACGGGCTAAATCTAGAGTGAATGGCGCTTTCAATAAGGGTGAGATGTTCTGGTTATGTTAAACGAGTATAGAGCAGCGATAACTCAAATCAAAAACGCAAAACACTTCTCCCTGCTGACTTGAAGGGCTGCGGACATGTCGAAAATAGTTTACTGTGAAATAAATCCTGCATGTTTAGAATTGAAAGTTTCTGGAACCATTGTTTGGAAGTCGATAAATATAAACATATCACCTATAAAAAACACGTTTTTTTATTGGATTTCTGAGGCTATATCCTCCGTTAAAATCATCTAGCGCATATTTTACGGTTATTCTATTGTCACGCCCTTAGTAAAAGCGATGTGACCTGTTTAACATGCAACCGAGCCTCCGCTACTTTGTCACCATAACCATATGCACCAAAAGCCCCTTTATACGTAAAAGTAGCGACATCCTTCGAAGAATGCCGCCTTCTATCTTGGACCAAATTAGGCGGCGCAACCGTCGACGCGCGGGTGTAGAAAAGCAAACCATAAAGATAAAAAGTGTGCGCGTCAGAGGAGGAGGGAGAAGGTATCGCTACCTTTTTTACTCAGGGGCATTAGTAAGTACAGCCTCCAGAATGTTTAACAATACCGCGCGAACAGCGACTGGCCGGTAGATCAGCGCCTTATTGCGGCGCTAAAGAGTAGGTCAGTGAAACAACGCGCGTGGGGCAGAAGGCAGACACCTCGCTGACTTGCTGTTTCACGCCATGATAAGGCGCTGATCTACCGGCCGGTCGCTGTTCGCGCGGTTTTGTGAAAAATTCTGGAAGCTGTACATACTTTTATGTAAGATACTCGACTTCCGAAATGTCGTTCGCGGTACCGGCGAATCCAACTTCCTTTGAAAGAGAAATTTTGGACCGATCAAAAGAATTGGTATTCATCCCGTACGACACGCCCGACCACGAAGCCGATTTGCACGAAGACGTCGCCGAGCCGTCGCCCCTTCTCGTGGCTGAAGACATCGCTCGCGCAAACGTCAAGCACAAAGTGCGTACTTCGAGTTGGATATGCACGCGTACGATTTCTTTACTATGTGCGAATGTGGCCAATGCGTGGTGCTGCCGGACTTCGAGCCGGGAGTGCCTTCGCTGGGGGGAAATCGGCAGCACACTTTTCGACCTACAGTCGACTCGGTGCTACGATGAGTTGCCCCCGTAGCTCAGCCGAAGAATGGCCCCTTCACAGGCAGCGGACCCAGGTTCGATTCGAAGTGTGGGGTACAGGTGTTTTTTGTTTGTTTGTTTTTTCAACATTTTCCGATATTTACATTTATTTTTTTACAATTATCACTGAAAAAAAAAATGTTGTGGAAGAAATGTTGCTGAACTAAATGGTATGGGATTCTCTTTTCGACACCTGCAAACTCAATGTAGTCACGTTCCACAAAATGGAAGGAGCATATAAATCGGGGAGCGTCCGCTTTCCGAGGTGCCCGTAAATGTGACGCAGGAATTGCAGCCAGCCATTCGTCACGATCCCGTTGATCTTTCGGAAACTTCTGCAAACTCTGCCTCACAATGCCACTTTCGGAAGCAACATCTGTGAGGCAGCTGTTCACGCAACAACTTGGGGGTATTCTTTTCTGAGCCAATCACGGGAATTCACTACGGGCACTCCTACTCTTTAATGTACAAAAGAACTCATCTTAAAGGGCAGAACAGCTATTGGAACAAGCATAACTGCAAAGGAACCACATGTCGTCTGTTGCGCGCAAAAAAAAATAATAATCCGGGAAAGGGGGAGGGGATTTTGAGAAAAAAAAAAAAAACGCCGCAACAGACCAATATTTCTTTTTTCTGCGTGACTGAGAAAGGTTTTAAGCTGTCTAGTAGGAACGAATTATTCGTAATAATTGTTCTTATAACGAAGCGCAGGGAAAAATGTTCTCATGTTTTCCCATAGAACTACACTATTGGCCTCGAGATCGACCTAGAGGTGGCGCTACAGGCGCGCTATCATCATCATCAAAGCGGGGATAGGAGAACGGCCGCCCCATAGGCTCTCCACTTTCGCGCGCGAGACGGCGTAGATTCTTGCGTTTATTTTGTCGCATACTATCGGTGGGAAAACAATTCTAGCGGAAAAAGATGCGGTACTGTTCGGTGCTTCAGTGAAGATCGAATCGTGTTGCCAGCGTGCGGCCTAAATTTATATAATCGCTTCTTTGCGTGCGTCGTCTGCTCTAGAGAGACGTTGGAAAGCATGGATCACCACGACGGATGCCTGTCTCCGGCTGAACTGGAATATTTATATTAAATATTTGTTTCTTTTAAAATGGATGTATCGGTTCATCAACGTGGGAATTAAAAAAAAAACAATAAATTCCAACCCAGATGACATAATACTGGTACTGGTACTGTGGGCCGTGAGATTGCAGCTTCTATGTTTTTTTTTAACTTCTAGCTTTTGCAGTAATATAAATATTTAGAGTGAGGATAAGTTAAAGATGTATTGGAAATTACCATGCTATTGAGTTCCTATGCCCTTTTACTGTGCCATAGTGTGGGTAAGTTTTTTGAAGTCTGAGCAAATCTACAGCGTTGCGATGAGGAGAGAGTGTCTCTTCTAGTTAAGATCTACGAACTGCACGGTTGGCAAGACAACTGAAACAAGTGAAACAAACTGTTCTAATATATCTGCCGTGACTGTAACAAGCGAGTGTAACCGAGCAACGCAGCAATGTTCCTGTTATTAAATGCTTTTCTCGGTAGTGTGGATTCACCCGCTTAAATTTTCTTGGTGAGGGCCGCGGATGTCAAGAGGCTAATACTATAAATTTCTGGCTAAATAATCTTGTATTCAAACACAGTAGACTGCAATCCCAACAAACGACGGGCACCACGACACAGACAGCATCGGCCGCAGTGATACTCGTTTACTGATGAGGGCTAGCGACCATCACGAGACTTTCCGATCACCCTCCTCTCTTACTTAACGTATATCGAGACTGGGCAGTTCATCGATTAACTTTCAGATTATTCAAGTAATGCTTTAATTGGAATTTCTTTGCCGGTTAATTGGAGTCATGTGCTGGAGAAAGTCAACAAGAAGTAAAAAATAGCCGCTTTAATATTTTTGACGTCTTTATTTCTTTTGTGACACAGGCTTGCACGGTAAACCACTTCAGCGTGCTTGTCATTTCACCGAGAGTGATTATACTGTTTCAATATTAACTTTAAAAAAATATTTTTAAAAGGCTTCCCGCGTTCATATTTACGTAGGACTCACAACGTGAAGTTTAGCATGTGAATGCAATATGTCATTTATGACATAGTAAAACCAGTAAAAAATGTGTAGTTTTAACGTCTTTCACACAATATGACCGTCGAAAAATCAACATACGGATTTATTGATTGATTAGTATATTAAAGGAGATAGCGATCAGTCGGGTTAATTTTCTAATCAAACCACAGACCCACTCAACATTCAATGCTTTATGAAAGCCACGGTTTGTGCAAGATAACAAAAATACGTGGGACCAGCGATTGTATACAAACAAACACTAAAATTATGGAAGCTTCCGACTTATTTATTTATTTATTTATTTATTTATCAATACTGCCAGCCCAATATAGGGCCAAGGCAGGAGTGGGGTGATACAGTGTCACACATGCACATTATAAACACAACAGTTCTAAACAAAAAGCAATCTTAGCACCAAAAATTAATATCTACGACATATTCGAAAGAAGAGAAACAATACAGTAACCAAATGTGATACTAGTAATAACAATAACAGTATAGCAGTAAATGTAACAGCAGTAATAAAAAATAAAGACAGTAAAATAATTTCATAAGAGCAATAAAAGCAATCTTAGCACTGAAAAATATTATCTACGGCTTTTTCGAAAGAACAGAGTGAATCAATATCGACAACATCCCCGGGAAGGCTGTTCCACAAATCAATTGTATGCACAAAAAAAGATTGTTTATAGCTATTTATTCGAGCTTTAATAGGGGCTACGGTCTTTGAGTGATGCAAGCGTTCCGAGTAAAAACTTTTTGGTTTTAAGTAAACGGAGCCATCAATTTTTATACAGTTCTTGAAAATCTGAAAGAACAGCTTCAACCGTTGGTTTTCTCTTCTGTTTGACAGAGGGCTTATATTGGCTCTCCTTTTAAGTTCGGTCACAGACGTAGTTCGTCTGAAATCTGAAAAAACTATACGCACAGCTAGCGACTGAATATCTTCGAGTTCTCTGACCAGAGAGCTCTGCCATGGGCTCCACACTGCAGACGCGTATTCTAAGACAGGTCTAATAATTGTCTTATACGCAAGAATTTTAACGGAAGGGGGAGTTTTACCCAGGGTTCTCTTCAGGTACCACAATTTGTTAGTTGCCCGCTTTTTAACATACTCCACATGCCTTTTCCACCCGAGGTCAGAAGACAAAATCACTCCTAAATATTTGTAACTGTCCACTTCAGTCAATACTACGCCAGCAACCTCATAGCTAAAGTTTAAGACAGTTCTTTTTGTTGTTATGTGCATGTACTGAGTTTTGCTAATATTAATCTTCATGTTATTTTCACGACACCAAGACGCAATGTTAGCCAGTGCTTTACTCACTTTTATCTGGTCTTGTATTTCAACAACGGGACTGTAAATGACGCAGTCGTCGGCAAACATTCTTAGCTTAATTGGGACATCTTCATTGGATGGGAACAAACTGTTAACGTAAGTTAAAAAAAGTAGGGGCCCTAAGACAGAACCTTGGGGCACCCCAGAATGAACATCTAACAGCCCTGAGTAAGTACCATTTATATCCACAAATTGTTGACGGTTTGAAAGATATGCATTGATCCACTTAGTCAAAGAAAAGGGAACTCCGAGATCTATTAATGTCTTAATCAGTCTGCGGTGAGGTACCCGGTCGAATGCCTTCGACAGGTCGATGAAAACTGCATCAACCTGCGTACGGTTGTTAACGTAAGTGGCTAATTCATGGTAAAATTCAATCAACTGGGTTACCGTTGACAGGCCACTGCGGAAACCATGTTGGTTGGGGTTTAGAACATTATGCATTTCTAAGAAAGAAACGAGTTGTTTGGTTATGATATGTTCTAGTAATTTACAGGCCGTGCAAGTCATGGAGATAGGACGATAATTATCAATTGAGTCACTTCTGCCAGATTTCTTTACAGGGACAACCCTAGCGACTAGCCAGTCATTCGGTAATGCAGCATCCTTGATTGATATAGAAAATATTCGTACAAGGTATTTGGCCACCCATTCTACATATCTTTTAAAGAAGGCATTCGGCAAAGCATCTGGTCCCGGGGATTTTTTTTCATCGAGTGAAAGTAGTAGTGCAACAACACCCTCCTCAGATATAAAACTGCTCATGTCATCTGCGGGAGGAATAATGATGTTCTGACGTGACTCTCTTGTAAATACAGACTGGAAAAACTGATTGAACTTAACTGCTATTATTGCCTTGTCACTCACCAGGCTGCCGTCAATAGATATCTGTTTAATACCACTTTTTGTAGGAGATAGGTGACGCCAGAACTTTTCGGGGTTAGATAGCAAACATTCAGGTAACGTCCTTGTATGGTATGTTTCTTTAGCCAATTTTATTAAGCTTTTTAGTTGCCTCGCCTGCTGATTTACATAATCAGATCGACGCTTCCGAAGCCTTTTCAGCTTCCGTTTGGCGTGCAGAATTTCCCGTGTTATCCACGGGTTTCGGCGTTTTATCTTTTTTGTCTTTTTTGGAATAAAATAAGCAAGACAATGGCCCACTATACACTTAAAGCTCAGCCACATATCATTTACCTCAGTCCGCTGATTGAAGTTATCGAGGCACTGCTCAAGATAGTCAATAACGGATTCATCATTTGCCCTACCAAAATCATAGTACATCTTCTTTTCATAGTGTTTAGACTTAGTAACAGAAATATCACATTTTAAAAATACTAACTTATGGTCAGATATTCCGTCATGAACAGAAACCTCACAACCATCGAAATGATTACTAACAAACAAAAGATCGAGTAGCGAACATGTAGTGTCAGTAACACGCGTAGGTTCCGTAACAACTTGACGTAGACCGCGACTGAAAGCCAATTGTAGAAGCGAGTCGGACATCCTCGTGCCCTGGACAGCCACACCATCATCGGACCAAATGACGTCCGGAGCGTTAAAATCTCCTCCAATTATCAACTTACTTCGACTATTAGTGTTTGCGATCAAGTAATCCAGGATTTTATCTAAGTCCTCAGAGGATGATCCTGGCTTTTTATATACCGTTCCAACAGTTATCCAAGTTCCGAAGAAATCCAACTTGCACCACACACTTTCACTGTCACCAACATGCTCCATGGATTGAAACGCCAAGTTGTCTTTTATCGCTATAGCTACTCCTCCACCTCTGCCGCACCTATCCCTGCGAAGTAACCTATAGTTTGGCGGTACGACTTCGTTATCAAGAATATTATCATTAAGCCAGGTTTCGGTTATCAGAAAAACATGCGGGTCGTAGCAATAAATTAAAGCTTCTAGTTGGTCAGTTTTGTTAACTAAGCTTCGTGCATTTAGGGATACCAGTCTGAGTTCTTTTTTTTCTTCCTCTCTGTGTCATGCGCAGGGAGTAAGGCGCTGGCTGGAAGTTTGTACTTGTTTCACCTTGTCATTTTTCTGGTCATCCCATATGTACACTTCACCATTTATCTTCAGCTTATCATATGACAAATACACCTTTTCCCTCCTTTCCCTGTTGGCTCGTGAGCTGTTCCAAAGAAGTCTCCTGACTGAGCGAACACGGTATGAAAAATCTTCACCAATGTATATATTTGTGCCTTTTAATTTTTTAGCATTTTGAAGTATCAGCTCTTTTTCCCGGTAGTCCATAAGTCTTAGTATGACGGGGCGTCGTGAGCCTTCTTTGTGCTTTCCGAGACGTATTTTCTTAATTAATCTTAATTTTCTTATTAATCTTAATTAATTAATGATTAATGATTAATGATTAATCTTAATTAATCTAAAAAATCTTAATTTCTTAATTATAATTGCTTTGCTGAATTTGTACGCATGGGAAACAATACAACACAACCTTTAGTAAGAAGAAACGGCAACAAAAACAGAACATTTAATAAGTAATGTCAAGCTTAGCCTGACACGGGGCTTGCGTCGTCGAGATCCATGCTTGTGAGCGTGCGCCCGGAGCAGACGACGCACGGCGGTATCCCCGCTTTCGTGTGTTTCCAATTTCGGCCGCACGGTGGCGACATGGTTCGATCTCGACGCGAATAGCTACCAGAAGTCGAATTCAGACTAGTTGCCAACGAGGTAGAGGGGCTTAGAGCGATAAACCGGGGTTCCGGTCTGCACTCGAAAGTGACCCCCAAAAGGAGGCTGCCATTGTACGCAAATTTGACCACACGTCACATGACCAAACCAAATACGTGACGTCAGAGGAAAGATGGCAGCGCCCATGCAGCGGCTGGCCCCAGCTGGGCCGGAGCTTGTCGGATGCTTTGTTGGTTGTCGTTCGTCTCGGCGAGTTGATTTCAGACGCGGAAGCCGTCATATGAGGCCGGTCGAAAGCGAGTTCAGAGTTGTGTTTGACGTAGGTATAACGTGAAAATACGGAGAAACGGTGTGCATTTCGCTGGTGACCGACCGGGATATTGCCACGGAAGAGACAATCTGACCTACGTTGCTCGGACCTCGGATTGATTCGGATACCGCTAGGATAAAATTTAAGGCGACGTTTCAGTGCTCTCGTTGACCATCGGAATTTTCGAGGTTTGCAGTGAAGCGTGTGAAATATATTTGGATACACAGTTTAGCGACGGAAATGGCGTGGGCCGTGCTTGGCGGTGTGCAATCGCGGTGCAGCTTCGATCAAATGACCCAGGGCTCACTTCGGTTGTGCGGCGCACCGGAAGGCTGCCTTGAAGCTGGTAGTTCCCGTGCCATGCTTTAGGTGATGCTGTGCTGCTTCCGAAATTGTTCCGGCGTAGACGTGCACTTTCACGGAGCACAGGTGTTGCAGTTGGTATTGATCCCGCTGGTCTGTCGCACGTTTCGTCAACACAAACGTTTCATCCACACTCGTTGCGCGAATTGCAAGCTGTCCGGACATTTCACCGAGCGTGTTACGTACCCAGCTCACGCCGCTTTGTGGCAACAGTCTGCAGTGGCTCATTACCAGAAAAGTGGTCCCACATCCATTTCAGTTCAGTTTGTCCACGGCAGTCGCCAAACCCCGAAGGAGAGGATTTATTCGGACAGAATGCCACTAAAGCAATGCAGCTTCTTCAGTGGTCAGGATAGATTCTCTTCTGCTAGTTTTGTTATACTGTCACGGATCCTTGTTCCAGTCCTATCTTCTATCAATATTCACTATTCTGGGACACTGCAGGTCATGCTCAGCTGTAATCGTATGTTCAGGAGGAGGTGCTGGGCACTTTACCCGCGGCCCTTCACTCTGTGTGAACCCGGCGGCTCTTCAGCCGAGTTACCCGATAATGGAACACGGCTGGCGGACTATTCTGCGTCTTATACCCCGTCGAGCCGTAGGCAAAGTCCTGACCCGAGCCTGGCAGAACAACCGCAAGACGACCGAGTACCACAAGGAGTAACCTCGGAAATACACCACGAAGCACATGAAACCCGAGCCAGTTGCTGCTACAAGGAAAAACCACCGGAATTCGGTCTCCTGTCAGAAAATCCGAAGCTGACTAAGCCAACAATGACAAACCTGTAGCAGCAAACCGTGTCCCCTCTCACCATTGTCTGCATGCCCGTCGCATATCACACTCCGACGCTTTTTCACGCAAGCTGTATGAAGACGTCAAGGACTGGATTGAACAATATGACAGTGTCGCCCGCCACATTGGGTGGACAGACAACCAGCTCCTGCAGAACCTATACTTCTCGTGGAAGCAACTGCCGGCGCTGGTCTGAGAACCGTGGATCCTCCTTAACGTCATGGGAAGTTTGCAAGATCAAGCTGAAGCGCGCATCCGACAGCCAACATCAACGAAAGAGAGCCGCATTCTTGATTCTGTCCAGGACACTGCCCTAATGAGAGCGCCACCACACTCGTGGAGGATGTTTTGCGCTTGATCGAGCGCCCACGCCCACGCCGACCTTGATGCTACAGAAGACAAGAACCTAAGAATCCCATGCGCCTCACGTGAGGGGCAACACCTTCGGCAGCCTTGTCCGCAACCCTCCAACAACAGTCGAAGTGTTCATATCACTGAGGCTTCCAACATGGAATGTGCACTGCATGCCCGAGCCTGCCACTATGAACAACTTCCCGGCGTCTCGACACTCGAGTTGTCCAGCTACTACTTCGACGCCAGCCTCCCAGGCATCCACGACATCACCCACGACGTTGTCTGGGAGGAGATCAGGAAGCTACTTCCTGCCATCAGTTGCCCGGCTTCTATTTTGATTGCCGAGATTGTTTCGGAACAAGTTTGACAAGTATTTCAACCGAGACTTCTGCGAGCGAAGCGGCATCTGACAAACCAAGGGCAACTTACGCCACAATGGCACGACGACCGCCACCGGCTGCCCCTTAGTATTCAATGCCAATTCAATGAGACACTCTAACGCCGAAGCATTCCCGACATCATATGTAGGACTGTGCTCAACAAAGTACACCGAGGGAAACGTAGGTGATGCGAATGTGCGACCAAAAACCACTTTGCTACCACTGCATGAAGCCGACCATGTCTACCAAAGCAGCCCGTACCAATGAATTGGTCGGCGAGGGTTCGTGCCAAACGACCCTCGATTACGTCTCGAGGAGCGACCACGGGAGATTAAGGATTACCTTCGGCGACCTTTGTCCCTGATGCCGAAGGTGCTGAATCGAAGATTCTGAATCCCTGATTACCCCAAAGCTCCTCCTGTCCATCACCTCAACAAGAGGTAAGCACGACAAAGCAGGTGAGCGGCGATGCAGTGACAGTGGATTTGGTGTCGGTTGTCGTCCAAGGACAATACCTAAAAATTTGCTGACACCAATTTTCTGTGTCCACTCCACGAAGCACACAATTTCCAACTTTGAGGGAGAATGCCCCTGACTGACTGGAAGGAATAGAATGGTTGGTTGCTCTCAAAAGTGAACTGCAAGCATCACCAGACTTGGATAGCAAACAAAAATTGTTGCCAGCTTTCAAGTCAACGGTACAGCAAAAGGCACAGCCACAAAAGCAATACATGCCCGAGCTTGCTACATTGATGCCGAAAACTACTAGGAAAATTTTCGGATTAGAAGCCAGCCCTGCAGCTTCAGTGCACATGACGTATGATTACAAGACAGCATCAGTCGGTCAAAGTTGCCACTCGACCAAACTGAACACCGACGTGCCAGGAGCGTCATCCGACAACAAGGTCCACAGGTGCTACGACTGAACGCCTGACACGAGACTGTCGCAGAAAGAACTCGTTATGGAACCATTTACTAAGAATCAATAATTATGTAATCAAGTGGAAATAAACATATTTGATACACTAACCAGATAAACATATTTCCGCTTGCCTTCATGCCTTGAGAGTCTACACACCGAGAATTGTGTCCATTGCACGCTCTGGACCTTACGAGGACACTCGCTTCTCTGACCCTTCAATATTAATTAAGGGGTCATACCAGACTGGCAGACTTCTTGCAAGGGGCTGCACTCGTTCAACCTTTCCTGAACATGTGGTGCATCCGAAAACCAACTCCAGTGATGTGAAAATGTTATTTATTAATTTATTCCTTCCAGGGGCCTTTGTAGGCATTGCAGAGAGGATACTTAAAACTACACACATGATAATAGCATTAAAGCACACTGCTGTAGCTTGTTAATTGGAAAAACAAACACACCTCTGAGCATATAGTTTAATAGTATGTGTTGATGCATTGTTATGTAGCATGACACTTCCTATATGTATGACACAATAGACCCTTTGCAGAACCTTATCAAGCAACACAACCGTCACCATTTTTTTCGGCGCAAAGCACACGAATGGGCCCCAGTTCACGTCGAACGCCAATGCAGCATTCGAGTCCAATAGGTGCCGAGCCGAATTCACAGGGATAGCGGACATAACATTCTTGTCGAACAAATACTCAAAGTATGAAAGCCTGGGGTAATTACAGTAGTAGCTACTGTAATTTGTTTCATCAGAATTTGGCAGACGGCAAAGGCTACGGTCTCGGAGAGTCAATACACACATTGGAGAGAGGCACATGACAGCATATCACCAGAATGCTCGTCTGCATAGATTTGTCACACACCTTCGCTCCGTCTCTCTGATTGGCTCGAGGGGGCTGTGGCGGTTGGCCTTTTCCAAGTTACGGTGATGCGAAGTATAGACAGCCCACACATTTAAAAAGAGTCTATTGAAGAGACCGAAAGGAATGGTAGTCGACATTTTTCAACAAGACTGCTCTCCAGGAAAGGGATGAACACAAATATGAATCATCTTATCCAGGTAATTAGAACAATTACATAATTGACCGACTAATACAATGCACTCTTGATGGAAAAGAGTATAGCTGCAATAAATCCTACAAAAAAGAAAAAATGCGCAGTTAATCTATGCATGCACCAAAACAGTTGTTCTTATAGCAAGTCGAATAGCTTTGAAGCAGGTGCCTGCAACGATTTATTCTTCCCCATACTCAATAAAACGCCAACCTCGTAGCTGAAAATAAGGGTGCACTTCGCACTCACACACACAAAAAAAAAAGGAAGAAAAGCGATCGAATGTCGAATCGTGGATTAGCACAAAAGGTTAAAATCGCAGGAGCTTCCTCGCTAAAAGTTGCTATGGTTGTTCGGTGACGGAGGGCTGAAACAACTTCCCTTAGGACCTAACGCGACGTATACATTTCGCGTAGATTCTCAGATATTTCAACGTTCAAACAAAGCTAAGAGAATGCGAAAATTTCATGTTAAAAGCACTCAAAGTTATATCGATCCTCGGACACATCCCGGAATCCAAGCACCGGTACGGCGATGCAGAGCTGATGCTGTCTCACAGGCGTTAATATCCAGATGATCCAGAGCGATCTTGCGCAAAAACGGTATAAAGTCTCATTCCTTCATATTTTCACATTATACCTGAGTCAGCGAGCACGAAGAAGCCCGAAGTCGTCGGAAAGCAGCTGCACATCACGGCTACCGCGCACCGAACAAACTCGCGTCCGCCAGCTCTGGGCGCTGCCATCTTACCTGTGACGTCACGGCTCTTGGGAGGTCACGTGACGAGTGGTCACATTTGCGTAAAATATGGCGGCAACCGGGGGGGTGCCACTTCCGAACTTCCGGTTTATCACTCTAAGCCCCTCTACCTAGTTGCTAGTTGCTGTCTGCTTTAATTTAAAACCGCACACTAGCGCCAGTTGGACCTCTAGCGTATATCCGCCATTCTAATATTTACAGGTCCTCAGTCCAGCACGCGCAAGTTTGTCGCTTCGCAAAGCGAGAAAATCCAGCGCCATACGAACGGGAACTGAAAATGGAACCGGTCAGGTGCCGTTTTTTTGGGAAAGTCTATAGACGCTTTGCACCCGCGCCAGATTAAAGCCGCCATTGCTGACCTTCTCTTGTCTTACCGACACACCGAGCCACTGAATTGGTCGTTGATGGACCTCCACGAACGCTAATGCCGGGGAGAAGGACACAGTAGAATCTAAAGCGGCCATAACCTGGCCTTCTATAGTAATGATGACGTGAAGTAAACGGAATAAGAGAAAACAAAAACTGAAGATCAGTCATGGCGGCGCCCATGCACAGCCGCTGCAAAGCGTCTATAATAAGAAATCTCCGGGTGCACGAGAGCTGGAGCACACCGGGCATTCAGTGTTTCATAAACGGCCAGCGGAAACGTCTTGGGTTTCTCATATCGCAACACCAATCAATCATAAACGGAAAAGGCCTAGTGACTCGCGCTTTTCACGTAGCGTCCGCTACGTCTGGACATAAGCTGAAACAAATTCCAGCCGCATAAAAAAGGAAAGAAAAGCAACACGTGTAAGCGGAACCTAATGGCTATTCACTTGATTACAGATGCACAGAACATTGTTCCAAGCATCAATTAGGCAAAGAAAAATTAAAAAAACACAGAATTATTATATTGTCGCCTCAAGGCTAGAAGCTCTCAATGCGGAGTGTAAGTTCGTCTGCTTCTTGCGCAAAAGTTGCACTGACGTCAGAACGGCGAGCTCTGATTGGCTCTGATGAAGGGACAGTGGGTAGACCTCAAGGCATCTACCCTTAAGCTCTACCCACTATCCTTCAATTAGAGCCAATCAGAGCTCGGCGTCTTTCTGACGTCACCGCAACCCCTGCGCAAGAAGCAGACGACTTGCTCTCCGTATACACAGTTTATATGAAAAGCGGCGAATGCCTAGGCTAAGCCTAGTTTTGGGTGCCACGGCTTAGCAGGCCTATCTATAGGCATATCGATAACTGTTTTTCGATGTATAATAAAAACTCCCGAGTCTTTTTCTTTTATCTTGGGGAAACCACGAGGTGAGTCATTCACAAATTCTGAATTTGGTTTCAGTCCTTACATAATTCTCAGAAGGTGCTCAACTCCAACTTGTCGTCAGGATACAAGCCCAAGGAAATAATTATCGGGTTGAACTTCAGCACCTTTGATCTAATTCATGGGAGTCCTAACGTCGTCAACAAAATTAATGAGTAAGTCTATTTTACTACACTCTCTTTATCGTGGATTCCTTTCGACCAAAATTAAACCTTCGCTCGGATGTTCCCCGTGCGTAGCAGCTGTTGTCTAACGCAGTTACACGAAGCTCATTCGTCCATTCGTGTCACGTGATTTTTGCTTGCCGGTCGTGGCGATTCGTGAGTACCGCCACGGTCTTCAGATAAAACTTTGCTGGTTTTTAGTTGGCGGTTTCCGCACCCGGTAAGTTTTGGCACCACAAGCGGTGCTGCCGCAAGTAGAAGTGAAATAATATGAACATAATTAAAAGTAAAAAAAAACTGGACAAGTCTCAAAACATTTCGATATTTCATTAAAGCTCGTCTATACTTTGTTTCAGGTTAATTCCAGAGATGATGATAATGATGGTAGGGGTGATGGTGGTTGTGTTGGTAGGGGTGATGGTGGTTGTGTTAGTGGTGATGATGGTAATAACGATAGTGATATTAAAATAATATTAATATTAATAATAATATATTTATTGCAGGCTGGTGCTTCGAATCGTCCATCTATTCGACGCGACTTCTTCCCAGGGACTTATCCGAACTCAACTTCATGCTTATATCGTTCAGTTCTCCGAGCGACCTGGTCGGTTGACCCCTAACATTACCAGCGCACACCCCTGGTGTCCCAATTTGTCCATGTGGGAAGAGAGAGAGAACATGTATTTATTTAATGAAAGGTTCACTCGTCTATGAATTCGTGTCCCTGAGGCGAGAGGGAAAATGATTGTGGGGATTGATAGCAAAGGCTAAGGCGACTATGTATAAATCTAGATGAAGTGATCAACCCCAGAGTCCCTGATGTAGCTGATCAGGGAGTCGAGGATTTCTTTTCTGTGCTGCAGCTGTCCCTTGGGGTGGGTCTAGCCTTCAAGCTTCGTGGACCTTTTCTCGCTGGGCAGCGAGTCCCATGCCCCTACTCTAAAGTCTTCCAAGCCTTTGCATTCCCAGAGCACGTGTTCGGTCGTGGCCATGGTTCCCTCTCTGCATGTCTTGCACGTTGGGTCCTCGTGGTCCTTCAGTTCGAAAGGTGTTTTTTTCGCCAGAGTTAGTGCCGTCCCTATCCTGATTCGTCGTAACCGAACCGTCTCCCATCTTGTGCACCCTGGTAGTATCGGGTCTTCCTCTGTTAGCAGAAGACCCTTCAGGTACAGTTTTCTCCCTTCTTTGGCTTGCTCGGCCATTTTATCTCGGTCTATTGACATCTTGTTCGTCGTTTCTACTTGAAAGGTGAGGCCTGGCGCGGAGCTGGTGCCGCTAGCTGCCTCCGCAGCGGCCTGGTGAGCCCTCTCGTTCCCCGGGATATTGTTGTGTCCGGGTAGCCAGTCGTTCATTATGTTAAAATCCAGCTTCCTAAGCTCCTTCGCAATATTCTTGATCGTCTTGACCATTCTGCTTCTCGTTCTGCAGCTGCGGCAAACTTTCAGTGCCGTCTGATAGTTTGTGAAGATCCAGGTTCTGTTACCTGGGTCGATTATTTCTTTGATATCTTGGCTGCGGCTAAAATTGCACGCAGTTTAGCCTCTTTAATCGAGCACTGCGTTGGAAGCTTCTCTGACCCGGTCCTGTCCCTTGCAGGTCGACGGAGGCGGCTGCGGCAGCCCCGTCGTCCTTCGCGGCATCCGTGTATCTTATTTCCTTACATTGAGTGTTCTCCGCGAGCCACTGGACGTGTTTCTTGGCTGCGAAGTTTCTCTGTTTAGTTCTTTGTCCCTTGAATGTGGGCTTGTGATCAGTTATTCCTATGTCTTGCCATGGTGGAGAAGCCTCTTCGATCGGGGGCCTACCTTCCGTGGAGTATCCTAAGATTTCCAATAGTCTTCGCCCGTGTTTAGTTCTTTCGAGGCGTTGGAAGAGCGCGATTTGTTGCGACTCTGCTTTCTTCTCTATCTTGTTAATTCCTGCATAGTTTCTTAGTTCGTCGAGGCGTGTGTATCTCGGTAGTCTTGTTACCCCTCCCATGGTTTGATTGTTGAGTATTTCGAATTGCCTCCACTGAGCCTTGGTGGGGTTCATCCAGAGCCCTCTGGATGTGAGGAGGGCTTCTACCGTGGTTCGGATTACTTTTTCGTCCGCCCCCCACAATTTACTCGTTGTCCTACGAATACGTTTCAGGGCGTGGTCCCGTACCTTCTTCAGTTCAGGTAGCCATGTGGTACCCCCAGCTGTTTCTTCAAATGTGATTTCATGGATTTTTATGCTCGAACGTCGTTCTATTTTCTTTCCAAGGATTCGAAGTTGCACTTGCTCTGCAATTATTTTTTTGTGGTCCTTAGGTCTCGCAACGACCATGTATTGGGTTTTTTCAGGGTACGGCTCCATCTGGACATCCTTTAAGTACTTTACAAATTCGTCGTCGATGCCCCGTAGCATTGTGCACTCCTGGTCTCCCAGGGAGCATCCTTTGGTCCACAACATGACATCATCCGCGTATATTGTGAACCCGAGGTTTTCGATGCGTCGCAGTCCCGTTGGTAAATCTGCCATTACCATGTTAAATAATGTGGGCAATATCACTGCCCCCTGTTGTACACCTCTGTTGTTGAGTGTTTTCGAGCCTATTGTGTTCCCAATTTTCACCCTAAACCTTCTATCGGTCAGAAGGTCTTTGATGAATTTTAGTGCTCTGCCCCCCCCCCCCCCCCCTTCTTAGTCCACATCTCTTAGCTTCTTTTTTCACCGCCCAGTGCGGTACGGCATCAAAGGCTTGTGTTATGTCAAAAGCAACTACAAGTCTTGGATCTATGCTCTTCTTGTCCGCCATCACGACTTCGTATAGTACCTTGAGACCGTCTGGTGTTCCCATGGCTTCTCTGAATCCTGATTGCCTCGGGTCCAGCCTGTCGTACGCCTCGAGGTACTGTACCCTCTGCGGGACCATTTTCTCCAAGACTTTGCAGATGCTGGACTTTAGTAAAACTGGTCTGAAATTTTCGATCCTATCCTGCGTCATTACGGGTTTAGGTATTGGTGTAAGCCAAGAGATCTTCCAGGAGTCAGGGATCTTTCGTTTCTTCTATGTTTCGTTAGATTTCTTCAATTGCTCTTTTTTGGATTCGCCTGGGAGGTTACTAAGGGCTCTATATGTTATCCCGTCGGGTCCGGGTGCGCTTCCTTGTTTGGCTGAGTGGATGGCCTCAAGCAGCTCCCCCATGTTGAAAGCTTCGTTCATTCCCGGTTCCTTTTGTGGTTTTGCAGCCCAGCTTTTTGAGAGTTTTTTTGCCTCCCTGTTTTGCCGCCGTGATGTGCGGGAAAAATATCTTACCTGCATTTACCGCCAGCTCCTACTCCGTCATCTTCAGGCGAAGCGGAAGGTTCTGTGCTGCGTTCCGGCTCTTGCGTTGGTTCTTGTTCATCCCCCTGTAAGTCCGCCAGGCCTTTCCGAGTCCGGCACGTGCGTTGAAGGATGCGCACTGGCTTCTCCATTTGTGCCGGCATAGCTCTTTGGAGTATTTCATAGCCATGGCGGTCGCTCTGTTGAGCTTCATATTATGCGCCGTCACCCTGCTTCTCCTGCATCTCGTTAACGCTTGTAGTCTACTAGCCCATAGGTTCAGAAGGTGGGTGTCCGGTGTCGGATCGCCTTGTTTGACATTAACTCGGGTTCTTGCCTCCTTCATCGCCTTGCAGATGCTTTCCTCTATGTCTTCGTGCCGCTCAAGACTGCTTAGAATGAGCTCCCGGAATCCGTCTCATTTTATGGTTGGTCGAAGCTTCTTATCTTTCCGCCCACTTGGGTGTGTGACTGATCTCGATGGGGTAGTGGTCGCTGCCCTGTGTGTCCCTCCTTGGTGTCCATCGTGTGTCGAGGAGCTCTGCGGCCCACGTGAGATCTGGTGTAGTGTCCTTCTGGCGTTGTTGTTTGGCTAGTCGCGTCTTGAACCCTTGTTCATTGCAGAGTTCAAGCCCGGCTGTTTGCATGGCTGCGATGATGTCTCGGCCTTTCTTTGGGTTGGTGCCGTATCCCCATTCGCGGTGTTGTGCGTTAAAGTACCCTCCAACGATAAGTGGGTTCTTTTGCTTCCTTCATCCGCCAGCTCGGATAGCTTTCGGATTCATTCTGTCGTCTCTCCATGTTTTTAGGCTTTATGTAGACAGATGCCACCACTAGTTTGAGTTTACCTCGCTTTAGTCGGACAGCAACTACCTCCCTCTTGTCCGAGAAGAGTTCAGTGGTCTCTAGCTGCGTCTGTGGTACTTTTTGGAGTACGCAAACTGCCACCCATCCCCTCTTTTCAATGGGATTCTTCTTCATGTAGCTTGGCTTAGATTTGATGTTAGTAGTTAGCTAAACGTTGAAGGCGGTGATTGTCCGGTGTTTTAGTCTCCTGCAGCAGCAGAATTTCAGGTGGCGCACTTCTTTCGAAGCGGAGCTTGAACTCCGCTGCTCTTGCCGAGAACGTGTTGCAATTCCACTGTAGGATCCGTGTCGGTGTCATCTTGGTCTGTCCGGGTTCGTTAGTTCTATCTGCCATGCTTGAGTTCAGCAATTTTTTATTTAATCTCTCCGAGTACTTAAAATACCATATCAAATCCCATTCCCATGTCTGTCATAAATTTGGCGATTTTAGATTCTCGCTTCTCGAACCTTGCTTCGAGTGCTTGTACTTCCTTCCTACAGTCTGGTTATTCGGTGGTCTTAGCCTTCGTACGCTGGGCCCATTCTGGGGCGGCCATCTTCTCATTGGAGCCAACTGTTAGCTTTCCTGGGTTGGAAGGAATGTGAATGACCTCCTGCTGTGTGTTTTGTTGGGCGCGTAGTTGGGCCTGTGAGGTGGCAGTTGCTTTGGCTGCTGCCGCCTAACTTTCTCTCGGTAGCTTTGGCTGAGGTGGCTTTGCGGATTGCTTCTTATCTAGATCTTCCTCTTGGGACAATTGTTGCTGGTTGCCACGCGGGCCCCACCACAGTTCTTACACTGTGGATTCCTTGTGCACTCCTCCATCTCTTCTTCGTGGATGTGCCCGCATTGGTCGCATCTGCTCTCTTTGCTTGGGCATACGACCGTTTTGTGCCCAATGTTGAGACAATTGAAGGAGACCATTGGTTTTGGACAGTACGGTTTTACGGTGAACACTTCGCGGCAGAACATGACTTTCTTCGGCAGCCACGTTGCCTCAAATGTGATCACCACATCGTTGCCTTTCTTGCTCATAAGGCAGGCGTAGACTACTTTGGCCGTTCTGCATTCCAACTCCGGTAGTAGCGTTCCGCGTCCCTCGTCCCTGTTATCACCGAGCAAGTAGATGACTCCGTGTACTTGATCGTTCCCCATTGCCTAGCATGGAAGCCGTACGAGTTCTTGCCTTTCGTGATCTCCGTGACGTATAGATGATTTTCGATTCCGCGTTGTTAGCGCAATGTTGTTCGTCTTCGGCTGAATTTGAATTGTGTAGTCCAGCTGCAGGACTGGCGATTCCCGTCTTTTCGACCGCTGTTTTTATATCTCGAGTCTTGAAGTCCCTGACATATTTTTTGCATATCGCTTTTAGTACCACTGTCTGGGTTGACGTAGGATTTTCGTGCCTATCTTCCATAGGTGAGGTTCTCGGTTTTTGGACTGTTGAACACCGGCGTTTTCGCCGGCGTTTGCTTATATACATTTATAACTTTTCGTCTTAAGGTTTCTGCACCGAGAGGGCGGTTCCTAAGCTCTTAGGCTTAGCTTGTCGTTCTTCTGAAGTTGCGTTTCCTGGTTTCTGTAATTTATCTAGTGGTGGAAATTGGGAAGTATATTGTGAACTCACCTCTTCGAATTCCATAGCGTTCCTTTGCTGACTGGCCATCCAGCCTGGGGTCAACGTCCCTTGTATGTAGCTGTGCAAGAATGTGGTTATTAACTTGCCGATATCTTCTTTGGTGATTCCTAATTTTTCGAGGAGTCCAGCGTCATGGTCGATGGCTTAGGTCCTGGCGGGCTCAGGCTCCTGCTGCGCTTTCACTTCGGCTTGTGGACCGTGCGTTCCCGAAGTCAGGGCTGCCGCGGTGTCCGTCTTTTCTGGTTCCGAAATCGTCGAAACTAACCCCGTCGGTTGCGAAATTAGCGGGCAAAGCGTCGTCGAAGGTCCTTGGTGTTCCATGACACCTTCATTAACATGGCACTGTTTCGCGGGTGTCGGGACCCCCTAAAGATGCAACGGATCGTCGAGGTTCGATCTTCAAGGCAGCTGGAAGTCCAAAAGCTATAGAAAGTGCAAAACTTAGTAAATTATCAGGAGCCGAAAATTCCGTGTTCCCTTACCAGGGAACTTCGTCGTCGTCCTCCATGAGGAAACCTTTCGCTCAACGTGAAGACAAAATTCCAGACCAGGCAATCTAAGGACCGCGGTACCACTTCAAGGGCTGTCCAAAGATATCGGCCCGCGATCCGCTTTCGGGAGGCGGAATTTGTTTTTTCTGAATGCTGCGTGACGTCGCCGGTGACGTATTCCGGGTTCTGTGTTCCGACTTTCAGAGATTAGCCTCTATGGCTAATGTCCCCATGAAGGCTAATCTCCGATTCCGGAATTTGGCCTCTATGGGGATATTAGCCGTAGAGAATGCGGCGAAGAACTATGGCTTCTGACACGTTCGCCTGTCCGTCATTTTGAAATATCACAGGTGTTATGAAGCGACCAGTCGCAATGAAGTGGTGGGCGTTGTTGTGTGTCTGAGTGTTCTTCCAAGGATTTCCTTCGTTTGTTGTTCTTTCTTTTCAGCGAATATCCGGTGACGACCTTTTTGATCCTAAGCCACGTTCAGGACTATAAGAGCGGCACTCCAATTAAAGGAGCGTCCACCTGGCGGGCTCACGTTTACTGGGCTTTGGTGAGTGCGCATCCGGCGGTGCGGTCATAAGAGCTCTGGATCCCGTTTCGCTCTCAAACTCCAATTATTTTCTCCGCTGGGAGAGGAAAGGTTAACCCTCCCACTCTCCTACAGCAGCGGAAAAACAGCATTTCTCTGCACCATATTCGACGTAATGACACAAACACGCAGATATAAACAATAAATTTGTATTTATAGATCAAACAAAATATAAAACAACTGTACAAATTGTTATTAGAAACACAAACAAAAAACTGATATAATACAGTAAAGAGTATTAAGATCAGATTGAAAGTACTTTAAACCCTTTACAAATACAAGATACGAAAGCGACAAAAAAATAGGTGGAAATGATATTCAATGAGTCACCCGAAGATAAGATCAAATCGTCAAAAACCCGCAAATGTCTACGATAACAATGAATAATCAAAAAACGAGAAAATACGGGAAAAGCCTTTTTAAAGGAACTTTCTAATTTGTATTTCTTCCGGATTAGAGGCAGTTGTCGATATATCCACGGTAGGATGTCACCAAACCTCAGAATGCTCAGCTAGGTTTAGAGGCTCGCTTCTGTGCTTCTGTCGCCACGGCTATTGGAAACAATATAAAATATTACCAAAACAATTTATTATTTTTGGCATTTTTGTCAAACATCCAAATTGTGTTCTCGTTAAGTGGTTTTGTTTCTCCTGTACAACAACTACCGCGTTGAATTCACAGGCATTAATGGCTTCTGTGGGAACTAAGTTGCAAAAAAACTGTATTAAAATCATCCCGTGGGTTAGATGGCTATATACATCATATGGTAAAATTAACGCAAAGAGATGAGAGGAAGAAGGTAAAAACAGGATAGAGCGCTACTTCAACTGGCGTTTACTACTAAGTGAGAGAAAACAGATAAGAAGTACTGAGAGTTAAAAGAGAAAAAGGAGACGCGTGCTTGGTCGACAAATTCACAGCCGCATTTGCTGCAGTTCTATGCCAGTCCTTGGCCCAGCCACCGGCTCAAAAATGACTTACGATACCCATCAGCACGAAGTCTCCCCCCCCCCCATGCTTTCAGCCGGTCCCAAATCCAGCCATATGCACCGCCATGACAGCATCCCAGCGCCAGCCTGCTAGGCCCTGCCGCAAGGTATGCCAAAATCCTGTAAATCGATGGTATGTCGTAACCTCGAACAAGTATCCGAAGTAGACATGCACGCCTGCCTCCATACGGCTATTTCGAAGATCCGTCTAAAACGAAACTCGCAACACGGCCTGACTAATAATCCATCGAACCAAGCCTCGTCCACCTTCAAGCCTAACACGGGGCAAACCACCACCATCTCGCCACAAAAAACCTTCAGAAAAAAAAAAAAAAACAACCAACGCCCACGTCGCGATTGATTACCGCGCGCCCGGACCCCGTCCCCATCCCCGAAAACCGTTCTGCGCAAAATAAAGTTGCCCCCCCCCCCCGGCAAACCAAGACATCAAAACGGCGTCGTCACAAACGACCCCGTTGGCGGCTACAGCTGCCCAAAATCCTTCTCCAAATGAGCTCTTCTCTTTCTGTGATGGCGCTTCCGCGGCCTCAATGATTACCACCGACCCTGCCGCGCTGCTCCAACTCTTCCCAGCCATCGCTGCCCAGATGGGCACTATCGCGCAGAGCAACACTAACACCCCAGCATGGCAGTAAACGCTACTCAGCGGAGCAGCCGAGGTTTTCGGCTACAGTCAGCGGAACTCAAAGCCAAGCCTTGTAACAAACCACCGGAACGCCCAGACGCCTACCTACTGCAGGAAGTCTACAGCACCACCGTCAAGCCGACCGGTTAAAATCCTATGCGAATCCCTCGATGCCATCCATTCGGGCGGGCCAGTCCGGAAGCCATGAAGGATGGTCTATCTAAAAAAAAACATTGGCCACTGAACAAGGTGACCTTCGACAATGGTGCACGGAACGTCAGGAAATGGTAGCCGTCCTAACCACCCAGCAAGACAACCTTGTCATCCTTGTGTCCGTGTCCTACGAACTCGGGCTTATGTCGAGAAACCCAGGGACCACGCATGGATTGCACAACTCGACGGCCTTTACCCGAAAGAGAAGAGGATCGTCGGGAGAGACCTCAACCTCCAACACACACTGTGAGGCTGCGCCCAGGACACCTCGGCAGACCAAAATCTTCTGGGTGAGATGACCCACCATCGCTACATCCTGATCAACACCACTGGAATAAAGACACGACTGAGCTGCAACGCTTGGAAGAAACAAACCACGCCAGATCTCACCTCGACAAACAGCCTACACACGGTGAACTACACCTGGAAGCCGGAGGCCGACACTCGTTGAAGCGATCACCTACCTTTCAGGATTGTCCTGACTCTCACCGGATCGGCGGCCTCCAATCCCGGGAAACGGTTTGCACACGTCGTCAAATGTATAGCCAACTGGTCCAACAGGTAATTTGATTCAGTATCGTCAGTTGGGATCTATACAGGAATCAACGCCAAAACAGCACAACTCCAACTGTCTTCGAGACCGTCAAGGAGGCCCTCCTGGCCGCGACCAGAAAGAAACAAGTAGAGCTCGACACCCCTTTAGCGGACCTTCACCTGTTGTATCCTTAGGCCCGGTGGCTTAGGGTTCTACAGTGCTACAGAAGAGGCCCGAAAAACGCGAGAGCCCTGACGGAGGTCACAAGAGCCACGGTAGCTGCCCGCAAATATCACGTCACGTAAATGTCACGGGTGGTGACCAATAAACAATAAATAAACAGGAAGAAATAAACGTTTAATGTGGCGAACTTGTGCCAAAAATAAAAGGGTACCAAAGATAATAACGGAGCGTCGCGGGCGTCGAAGTGGGCGTAGCAGCACAGTCCAACGCTGGGCGAAAACTGACTCGACAAGGTTGCGGGCGGTCTCTTATCTAGAGGGAGTCACTATTTTGAAGATTCGGCGGGGAAGGTTCGAGCGTAGCGCGCTTGGGGCGAGAATGAACACGCACTTTCTAGAACAACAAAAACGATATAAGTTATGTTCGCAGCAAGAATAAACGAGAACCTTCTGCAAGTCTGCGCGCGGCATTATCCTCCCCTTTAAAAGCGCATCGTCCCGATGCAGCACAAACCGAAAACAAAGTAAACAGAAATAACGGTAAACTAAAGAGTCATGGATGAAGAAAGAATAAAACAATTAAAACAGGGACAACACAACCACATCTTTCAACTAGCAACAGACGAGAGTCATTTGGAACACGTAAGGTCCACAGTCCTATAGCGCGTAGTACGGCTTCATGCGCACGACGTGGACGACTTCTGGTCTTGGAGGGCGGCGTGATGAAGTCCGTGTTCCATCGGGCATCACCTCGTAGTTCAGATCCCAGAGTCGACGAAGCACTTTGTAGGGTCCAAAGTAGCGCTTCAGGAGTTTCTCGCTGAGACCACGGCGGCGGATCGGTGTCCAGACCCACACCCTGTCTCCCGGCTGGAAGTGGGCGTCCCGGCGACGAAGGTTGTAGCGGCCAGTGTCGATACGTTGTTGGGCTTGAATCCGGAGTCTGGCGAGCTGACGGACTTCTTTTGCCCGTTGGGCAACCGCCTGGGCGTCGTCGCTTCCGTCGACAGCCGGTTCGTGGGGTAACATTGCCTCCAGCATTGTCGTCACTTTGCGACCATGAACCAGTTGAAAGGGTGTAACCCCGGTGGTTTCTTGCACGGCCGTATTGTAGGCAAAGGTGACGTACCGCAACACCTCGTCCCATCTCTTGTGCTCAACGTCGACGTACATGGAAATCATGTCGGCGATGGTCTTGTTGAGTCTTTCCGTCAGCCCGTTGGTCTGAGGGTGGTGCGCCGTGGTGCGACGATGGCTGGTGTGGCTAAGACGAAGGGCTTCTTGTGTCAGCTGGGCCATGAACGAGGATCCACGGTCTGAGATCAGGACTTCGGGAGCGCCGTGCCGGAGGACGATGGATTCAATGAAAAACTTGGCAACTTCCACAGCAGTCCCTACAGGAAGGGCTTTTGTTTCGGCGTACCGCGTGAGATAATGAGTGGCGACGATGATCCAGCGATTTCCCGACGTCGACGGCGGAAAAGGGCCAAGTAGATCCATTCCGATCTGTTGGAAGGGTGCCGTTGGCGGAGGAATTGACTGCAAGAGTCCGGCCGGCCTCGTTGGAGGTTTCTTTCGTCGCTGGCATTCGTGGTATGATCGTGTTTATAGGTGGACCGTTTTGGGGAGCTCGGGCCAGTAATACCTTTCACGAATACGGGCCAGTGTCCGGCTGTAACCGAGGTGTCCGGACGTCGGGTCGTCGTGGCAGGCTTGGAAGATCTCCTCTCGAAGGTCGGTCGGGATTACCAGCAGCCGCGTCGAGTTGTTGTTGCCGAAGTTCTCTTTGTAGAGAACTCCTTGTCTAATGCGAAGGTCGGCAGGGCTCGTGAAAAAACACGTGGTATGGCACTCCCACGCCCTTCCAGGTGCTCTATTAGTGCGCGCAGCTCAGGATCGTCTCGTTGACGTCGGGCCATGTCGTCGGTGTTCACTGCGCCCAGGAAACACTCGTCGTCATCGTCGTCGCTGCTGTCGGAGGGTGTTTCGACGGGAGCTCTGGACAGGCAGTCGGCGTCGCTGTGCTTGCGGCCTGACTTGTATACTACGGTCATGTTGAACTCTTGTAGTCGGAGACTCCACCGCGCGAGGCGTCCTGACGGGTCCTTGAGGTTCGCAAGCCAGCAGAGCGAGTGGTGGTCCGTGACTACCCGGAACGGGCTCCCGTATAAGTACGGACGAAACTTCGTGATTGCCCAGACGACCGCAAGGCATTCTTTCTCAGTCGTGGAGTAATTTCTCTCCGCCTTGGTCAATGTCCGACTTGCGTAGGCGATGACTCGCTCGGTGCCTTCTTGTACTTGAACCAAAACCGCGCCAAGCCCTGCGTTACTTGCGTCCGTGTGAATCTCGGTTTCCGCATCTTGGTCGAAATGTCCAAGAACAGGAGGAGTCTGCAGTCGTCGCTTCAGCTCGTCAAACGCTTGCTGCTGTTCATCGGCCCATTCGAACTTCTCGGCGTCCTTCGTGAGGTGTGTGAGCGGTGCGGAAATTCTTGCGAAATCTCGAACGAAGCGCCGATAGTAGGCACATAGCCCAAGGAACCTTCGGACGGCCTTCTTGTCTCTTGGCGCTGGAAATGCTGCGACGGCGCGAGTCTTCTGTGGGTCTGGACGAATGCCTTCGTTACTAACCACGTGACCTAAGAACTCCAGTTCGTCATAGGCGAACCGACACTTTGACGGCTTGAGGGTGAGTCCGGCGGTCCGTATGGCTTGGAGAACAGCTCGGAGTCGTCGCAAGTGCTCGTCGAAGTCGCCGGAAAACACTACGACGTCGTCGAGGTAGACGAGACAGCTCTGCCACTTCAGTCCTGCCAGTACGGTGTCCATGACACGCTGGAAAGTTGCTGGCGCCGTGCATAGTCCGAAGGGCATCACCTTAAACTCGTACAGCCCATCCGGTGTGACGAAGGCTGTCTTCTCTCGGTCCCGTTCGTCGACTTCGATCTGCTAGTAGCCGCTCTTCAGGTCTATCGATGAAAAGTATCGAGAATGGTGCAGCCGGTCTAACGTGTCATTGATGCGGGGGAGTGGATAGACGTCTTTCTTCGTCATTGCGTTCAGTTGCCGGTAGCCCACGCAGAACCTAAGCGTCCCGTCTTTCTTCTTAACTAGTACGACTGGGGAGGCCCAAGGACTGCTTCAGGGTTGAATTATGTCGTCGTTCAGCATCTCTTGAACTTGCTCCTGGATCACCTGCCTTTCTTTGACGGACACTCTGTATGGAGATCGGTGCACAGGGCGCGCTTCGTCCTTGGTAACGATGCGGTGCATCGCAACGGCGGTTTGGCGCACCTTCGACGACGTCGCAAAGCAGTCGCGGTATTCGGCGAGGAGGTTAATCAGCTGACGTCGTTTCGGGCCCGGAAGTTTAGGATCAATGTCGCGCTGCGCTGGTGACGTACTGTCTTGCTGAGGTGGCGAGGATTCGTCAGCAATGGCGGCGATTTCCGCGGAGTTTCGGAGTTCCTCGACGTGGCCAACGGCTGCCCCTTTTGTGAAGTGTTGCGCTTCGTTTCGGAAGTTCGTCAGGAGGACCACAGTGCGGCCATTCTGTAGTTCTGCTACCCCTCTTGCGACGCCTATTCCTCTTGCCAGGAGCAATTGAAGGCTCCCCTCGAGCAGAACTTCGCCGCAGAAAGCTTCGGTGATCCCGACAGGTACGAAAACACTCGACCGCGGCGGTAAGTTTACGTGAGTTGTGAGGACGCGGACCGCGGATGACGTCGCTTTGGGTTCCTCCGGTGGTGAAGCAGGTTTTCGCAGAGTTAGCCGGTTTGCTCTGAGGTCAATGACGGCGCCATACTTGCAGAGAAAGTCCGTTCCGAGAATAATGTCCCTCGAACAGTCTTGCAGAACGACGAACTTGACAGGGCACGTCTCACCATGGATCTCGACGCGGGCAGTGAATCTCCCAACCGGCGTGATGAGGTGCCCTCCGGCGGTTCGTGTTTGAGGTCCATCCCACGGCGTCGTGACTTTTCGAAGACGGCGGGAGAGCCTCCCACTCAAGACTGAGTAGTCTGCTCCGGTGTCCACGAGTGCTGATGCGTCGTGGCCGTCGATAACAACGTTTAGGTTGTTGGACACCGATGCAGAAGCTTTGTTGCGATGCGTGGCGTCGGGAAAGTCGGAGCGCTCCGTCGTTCTTGGAGGCTCTTTACGTCGGTCGTCTTCGGCAACTCCACCTCCAGGGGTTGCCGCGCCTAGTTTCCCCGGCGAGGAGCGAGGGGTGACAGGCTTTCACGTCGGGGTCAATGCATCGGCGAAGCTGGACGTCGTGGCGAAGGTGACCGCAACTCTCGGCGGGACGCAGGCTCGGGGGACTGAGGTCGTCGCAGGTACTCGTCGATCTCCCGAGGGCGTTCACCATGACGGGGGCGCGGGTCGCTCGGGTGGAACCCGCGTAGCCCGAGTCGTCGGTATGGGCATCGGCGGTAGGTGTGGTCCGCTTTCCTGCAATGGAAGCACAGAGGGCGTCGGTTGGGCGTTCGCCACACGTCAGTCTTGCGGGGTGCGATAGGGTCCGGGCAGGCGTACTGGACCTGGTCGTCGTGGCGTCGGTCGTGCTGCGGCGCAGGAGACTGACGTCGGGGCGGCGTGACATAGGTGGGACGAGGAGGCGGTGGCCGTCGGGCCACTGCGGCGTAACTCAACGTCGGTGGTTCCGGAGCGGTGCTGACGAGAACCTCAGGCTGCAGCGCTTGCTGGACTTCTTCCCTGACAATCTCGGCGATTGAGGGCGAAGCTGGGCTTGCGGCGGCAGGTAGAAGTTTCTTGATCTCTTCCCGGACGACGTCTCGGATCGTCTCGCGGATGTCCGCGGTGTTGCAGCCGGAAGGCGAAAAGGAACCGACGCCGGGAACTCGGTGATAGTGGGTGGCTCGTGCTTGAAGGGCACGTTCGATGTTGGTGGCCTCCGTCATGAAGCCTTCGACGGTGGTAGGCGGGCTCCGCACAAGACCACCGAAAATATTTTCCTTGACGCCACGCATCAAGACTCTGAGCTTCTTTGCTTCGGATGCTTCGGGATCGGCGCGGTTGCTCAGTCGCAGGACATCTTCCACGAAGCTAACGACGCTCTCGTTAGGGCCTTGAACCCTCGCTTGAAGAAGCTCTTCCGCGCGTTCTCTTCGTTGTTGGTTCGTGAACGTTCTTCGCAACTCAGCCTTGAGTTGCTCCCAGGAAGTGATCGAAGCGTCGTGGTTCTCGAACCAGTTCCGGGCGGTGGCTTCCAAGGCGAAGTAAGCGTTTTGCAGACACTGTTCCGGTGTCCACCCGTTATGACGGGCCACTCGTTCGTACTGTTGAACCCAGTCGTCGATGTCTTCGTGGCTTTCGCCGTGGAAGGGAGCCGGTGTCCGAGGAGCGACGGGTAGGTAGACGACGGCAGGAGCGGCGGGGGCCTGCGACTGGTTGTCCATTGTCGTCTTCTTCGGCTTGGGTTTGTCCAGGAGCAAACCGTACTCCGGATCCTCTCCCTTGGTGCGGCGGCTGGTCCGAGTTTCAGGTTCCGCGCTGAGTGGTCTTCCCAGCGAGCTTGGAGTCGGGCTTGTACTGCGGGTCCTGGGAGGGGAACGCTGCACGGGCATGCGGTACCCCGCACCTCCACCAAAATGTCACGGGTGGTGACCAATAAACAATAAATAAACAGAAAGAAATAAACGTTTAATGTGGCGATCTTGTGCCAAAAATAAAAGGGTACTAAAGATAACAACGGAGCGTCGCGGGCGTCAAAGTCGGCGTAGCAGCACAGTCCAACGCTGGGCGAAAACTGACTCGACAAGGTTGCGGGCGGTCTCTTATCTAGAGTGAGTCACTATCTCGAAGATTCGGCGGAAAAGGTTCGAGCGTAGCGCGCTTGGGGCGAGAATGAACACGCACTTTCTAGAACAACAAAAACGATATACGTTATGTTGGCAGCAAGAATAAACGAGAACCTTCTGCAAGTCTGTGCGCGGCAATATGCGGTTCAGCTCGATCGGCAGAAGTGGCGGGAAAAAAACGTCCGCTCAGAAGCTATGGGCAGTCAGCTGGGAATCTGCTAATATTCTGCTTTGTATAATTTTGACTAGCAAAAATAATCGATAAACGGAAAGGTTTATGCTACTCAAAATAAACGAAGAAACTCTGGGAACTTTCGGCGACTTAATGGGGCAAGAAAATTGGGATGACGTTTATACGGAAAATGATTTAGTGCTTGCCTACAGAAAATTCCTGGTTAAATTTAAACACTTTTATGATGCAGGTTTTCCTCTATGTGAATCTAAACTACGACCTAGAAAAACAGAAAACCGTGGGTAACTTGCGATCTATATAAAAAAAAAATTAAACAAAAGGACCGCAAGTACCATGCATTCATAAAACACCGTGATCCCCGCTTACTGGATGAATTCGAGAAATGTAGAAACAAGTTGAACTCCGATCTCAAGCAAGCAAAAAGTTATTATTACCAAAATAATTTCATGCATCTCCAAAATAACTATAGGAAATTATGGGACACGGTAAACAATCTAACATCCCGAAAGCAACCGCGTTGTAATGTGAAGGAATTGATAATTAATAATGTAAGTATCGCCGGAAAAGAACTTTCCGACAAAATGAATCGTCCTATTATTAACGTAGGTACGTTCACGAGAAACAATTGTCTCGTAGATGACCGTTTACTTATAAGAAATCAGCCAGGATCTATTATGCTAATGCCGACGTGTCCGCTTGAAATTGATAAAATATTCACTAGTGTAAAAACCGATGTCGCAGCTGGTGATGATGGAATAAAAGAATTGCCCATTAAGCGTACCGCTTGCATATTAAGTCCAGTTTTATCCCACATAATCAATAAGATGTTTGCGTCCGGCGACCTCCCCGATGAATTAAGGATAGCTAAAGTAATCCCTGTATACAAATGTGGGGGAAAAACCAAAGTTAATAATTATAGGCCAATATCAGTCCTACCGGTATTCTCAAACATTTCCGAGCCTGTCGTCAATGATAGGCTTAGCAATTTTTTTTCTTTTCAAAAATACAATTTAATACGGATTTCAAAAGGGGAAGTCTGCAGAAGTAGCACTAATCAGCGTAAAATATAACATATTTGAAAATATTGAAACCAAACTCATCACACTTGGTTTATTCTTAGATCTAAGAAAAGCATTTGATGGTGCAACATTATATTTTACTAAAAAAAGCTCGAAATGATTGGAGTACGCGGTGTGGCCTCACAATTAATTAAAACTTATCTTTCAGATTGATACCAATACGTATGCATAAATGATCAGTCATCTAACAAGACGAAAATTCACCATGGCGTTCCCTAAGGTTCTATTCAAGGACCAGTGCTATTCCTTGCATATATATATATATATATATATATATATATATATATATATATATATATATATCAATAAATGATGTAACGAAAATATCTGGCTGCCAGGAACTACTAGTGTACGCCGACGACACAAATGTTTTCTGGCGTAACAAGAAGAGCTGTAGAGACCGTAGCTAATGAATATCTGCTGAAGCTATCCAAGGGGTTAGAAATCAGTCGCTTGTATTTAAATACAAATAAAACAAAGTATCTCATTTTCAAGCCGGTAAATAAACGAGGTGACAGCACTGTCCACATAACATTTGAAGCTACGCTACTGGATCAAGTGATAGAACAACAATTTTTGGGTGTATGGTGCGGTGGGGACCTTTCATGGAATACGCATATCAATAGACTCAAAGCTGACTTATACCGAGTAACTGGGTGTATTTTTAGAATACAACATTTACTACCTACTAGGCTTAAACATATATTTTTTTACTTCCATTTTTACTCCAAAATGAGCTATGACATTATTGTCTGGGAAACAACGACTAATACCAACTACAATAAGTTAATCCTACTGCAGAAGAAGATATTACGTATATGCGAAAATTATAAAGGAGATAGAAGGGATCTACGCTCACAGCCACACTTTATCAAATATAATGTGCTGAAAGCAGATAAGATCTATTATTTCAAACTCTTGCAACGCACACAAGTAAGCAAAATTCACTGCGCACCAACAAATAGTTTGAACTCATACATATTACGAGATCAAAAGCGAAAGATGCCAGCCATAAGGACGAACTTATGGCTGGCATCTTTCGCGCTGAGCTGCTTTGTCGGCCATGTTGTCGGCAAAAGACGCGGATCAAAGGATTGCGCTACTCTACTCCGTAGGAGCTGTGTAGTGCTCTATTCCAAGAGTGGATGGACGCAAATGAGAAGCTCGCGGTATACACTGATGCGGCTTTCGTCTCCTTCCCTAAACCAGCTTGCTCCGCCAAAATTGTGATTCCCCGCCTAGGAATCTCCATGGCCAAAACATTGCCCGGCGGCACCTTGGTCAAGGGAGGAGAACTTAAAGCCACCCAGCTAGCACCGCGCACCGTCATCTAGAAGGGGGTACGACCAACACACCTCCAGATTTTAACTCAGTCTGCGGCTCTATGAATAGACTGTCGCTCCCACCACTCCCCGAGCAAGCGAGTTAAGGCAAACCGAGGAATGGCCTCCGACCTACTTGCAGCCGGTACAACCATCAAAGTGTCCTGGATACCTGCCCAGGCTCACATCCAGGGCAACAAACAAGCTCTCTGCATGGCCCGCGCGCAATTGGATTTCCCCCGCGAGCCAGGAAGTGTGCCAAGTCACCTACAAGAACACGGGTACTCGCTCGCTCCAGAGCCCGGCGAAGATGGCGAAGACCCCGACTACGACCCTGAGGAGGCAAAACAACTCGTCAAAGAAGCCTTCCCTGAGTGCAGTCCTGACCCCCTGCGTAAATCCGTTCCCGAAGAATGGGCAGGGGACCAACGGTGCTGCTTCGGAGGATAGTCACAAGCACAACATGCACACCGGCGCGCAGGGCACATTGAACCGCGCCACCCACATCACCCCACTGCCGTTTTTGTCAAGACACCACCCTTCTTGCCGACCAAAGCCACCTACTTTGGAACTTCCTGGAAGTAAAAGAAATTCGTCGAAAACACATACCACCAGACGTCTCCAGCATGGAGAAATGGGCCCCTCCTCAGGGCCCTCCCGACAAACGTCAAGCTGTCATGACTACGCTTGTGGATTTCATCCACGATGCCAGGCTGACCGCCTATCTATAACCCTTCCCCTACCCTGGCCATAGATCTAGGCTTGTAAGTCACCGATCTCACTCTCACTCTTCCTCCCCAAAAGGCCAATAAACGCTTCTGAATCTGAAGAGAGAGAGAGACACACAGATAAAAAAAAAGGAGGAATAGCGAGAAAGTTTGGGGAACTTTCGGACGTTTCCTTGCTTCTACACAGGGATGGGCAAAATACATGCAAATATGTATCGAAATACAAAATACAGAATACTTCGTCAAAAATGTATTTATTTACAAATTTAATTACATTTCGAAAAAAGCATTTAGGCACAAGATACAAACACAACCGAATGTATTTGGTCTCCTCCAAATACTTTTTCAAATACATTCCTCAAAATTTGCGTCAGCGACTTCAGGGCACCTGCAACGGGTTTCTGGGTATCTCATTTTAATTTTGCATTGCACACTCGGGAGTTCGTGTGCGAGGCTCTAGTTACGTAAAAGAAATATAATCACAAAAAAAAAATGTAATCAGCTTGGACCAGTGGCGTACGCAGGATTTCATTTCGCGGGGGGCCGGACCAACGAGAGTAAAGGGGGACAATATAAAAAGAAACTGTTCGCTACGTTCGGGCGAGCAGCAGAGACGAGCGTACGCGAGGTTCAACAGCGAACAACAAGAAGAACTTTATTCACTCGAAACAGCGGCTTATATCGCCACAGCTGATAGCGCCGACGCGGGGTTGTAACTGCTGACTCAACCCACGTGCCGAGCCGGAGCTGACGAGAAACGTCTTATCACACATCTCCCCCTTTTTTTTTTTTTCTCTCGACGTTTCCAGGCGCAAACTATTGGGTCACGACGCTTGGAACCGTGCTGGAGGAACCACACATCTTCCACTTCGCGTGTGAGTGTGACTCGTGTCGTTGCACTGTGGTGCTACAGTCCTCTGATCACTGGATGTTTCCGCCGACTCCGGGGCAACTTGCACTGTTTCTGAACGGTTTTCGGAAGTCGTCGCGGGCAGTGGGATTAGATGCGTCCGGTTTCTTCGCACAGAACTCTCATCGGTTTCGACCCAATACGACCTTGGCTCCGCAGGGCGCCCCTGAACGATGCCTTTTCTTTGGAGGTCTATGATCCACACCTCTGTTCCATCGGACAACTCCGATAAGTCCCGAACTCCATGGCGTCGGTCGTAGTCTTTCTTCTGGCGGCAACGCTGCGTCTTTTCAAAAGCCGCCAGCTTCCTTAAGTCTGGCGTCCGGGGCTGAAGGCTTTCGCTCGATGTCGGAAGGGCCGTGCGCAGTCTCCGGCCCATGCGCAGCTCCGCAGGACTGAATCCATTTTTCAGTGGACTGGTTCTGTAGGAGAGAAGCGTTTTATAAGCGTCTCCCGTCTTTTTCAAGGACCCTTTTATTATCTTGACAGCCGATTCTGCCATCCCGTTGCTCTGATGATAATGGGGGCTAGACGTGACATGGCGAAAGTTGTACTCCCTGGCGAACCTTGAGAATTCTGCACCGAGGGCTCTCGAAAATTGTGGGCCGTTGTCGGACACTACCACTTCCGGTATCCCGTGCCTGGCGAAAATGGACTTGCAGTGGTTTATCACTGCAGATGACGATAGGCTACTCAGCGGGGCGAGCTCCGGGTAGCGTGAAAAATAGTCGGTCATGACCACCCACCATTTTCCCCCGAGAAAGAATAGGTCAATCGCGATTCGCTGCCATGGCCTATCTGGGAACTCTGTCTGTTGAAGAGGCATCTTTCGGTTAGTGCTCTGCTTAAGGCAACTATGACAGTTCTTGACGAGACGCTCAATGTCAGCATCGATACTCGGCCACCACACTGAACTCTTGGCCCGACCCCGACACTTTTCAATCCCGAAGTGTCCTTCGTGCACTATTTCGAGAACAGGTTGCCGCAGTGTCGACGGGATCACTATTCTAGATCCGCACATCAACACGTCGTTATTTACTGCTATATTTTGCCTCTCCTCCCAGTAGGATTTAAGGCTCAACCCAACATCCCGTCGGCTTGGCCAGCCTTTTGCGCACAGCTTGACTAGGGCTTGACATACCGGGTCTCGTTTTTGTTCCTCGGCGATCTGTTGCAAGCTGGGGGCTGTCACCGGGATTGATGACGCCACCCAATGGAGGTAGCCCTGGACGTCGTCCTCCAGTTCAGTGGACTCCGCTTTTTGAAGCGGTGACCGGGAAAGAGTGTCGGCCACCGTCAAGTCTCGGCCTGGAACATACACAATGTCATACGTGTAGCGCATCAGGCGCATGCGCATTCGTTGCAATCTTGGTGTTAGCTCGTCGATCCCTTTAGATCCAAACAAAGACACCAAAGGCTTGTGATCTGTCTCCAGGCAGAATTGCGTGCCTAGCAGGTAGTCCCGAAACTTTTCGCTCGCCCAGACCAAGGCCAGGCCTTCTTTTTCAATTTGAGCGTTGCGCCTCTCTGTGCCTGTGAGTGTTCTTGACGCATACGAAATCACTTTGAACTGACCTTTCTCTTGTTTTTGGCGGAGGACGGCCCCGAGACCGTACGATGAGGCATCGGCCGATACCACTGTCTCGCGGTTGGGGTCGTAGATTCCTAGAACAGGATCTGACGAAAGAAGCGTCTTCCAGTTCTGGAAGGCTTCTTCTTGCGCCGGGCCCCACACAAATTCCTGTCGTGAACTTATCATAGAAGACAGAGGTTGAAGAACTTCGGCCATGCGGGGCACGAAGCGGGCTAGGTAAGTAGCCATGCCCATCATGCGTCGTAGTTCCGTCTTCGAAGTCGGGTGACGCATCTCTGTCACGGCGGCGAGCTTCTGTTTATCGGGACGTACCTCGTTGCATCCGATTTTGTGACCCAAGAACGAAATCTCGGTGACATTGAACTCGCACTTCTCGCGGTTCAGAGTGATTCCAGCTGTCTGGACGCGTTTTAGCACAGCCCGAAGCCGTTCGTCATGCTGCGCTTGTGTGGCTCCCCAGATAAGCACGTCGTCCATGTGGCAGACGACCCCTTCCATTCCAGACAGGACTTGCCCCATGCACCTTTGGAAATGCTCCGGGGCCGACGAGACGCCAAAGGGCAATCTGTTAAAATAAAATCGTCCAAACGGTGTGATAAACGTAGTGTACTCTTTGCTCTTCTCGCTCAAAGGTATCTGCCAGAAACCAGAGTTAGCATCCAGTTTGGAGAATGTGCTGGCTCCGCGCAGCATGCCGATGGTGTATTCCACAGCTGGGATGGGATGCCACTCTCGCCGTACGTATCTGTTGAGTTCCGTGAAGTCTACACAAATTCTCACGGCCCCTGAAGGTTTTGGGACGACTACCATCGGTGCGCACCATGTTGTCGGCTCGGTGACAGGCGAGATAACGCCTAGTGCTTGCATCCGTTCCAGTTCTTGCCTGGTCTTCTGGAACAAGGGCAGAGGGACCCTCCGAGGGGACGTCAAAGCGAAAGGTTTCGCTTCCGACTTCAGCTTGAGGTCATACTCTTCTTCGAATGTTCCAAGCCCCTGGAACACTTGTGCAAACTCTGACAGGGGGTTCAGGGTTTTGACGCTGTCGACTTGTGCAAGTACGGATAGTTTTTCTATTGCTGGTTTTCCTAGTAGAGGGGTTCGGAGGCCCCGAAGAACGTACACTTCTTCACGGCTGGTGCTCCCTGCAAATGTCATGCTCAGAGTTGCCATTCCAGATATAGCGAGAGGTCTCCCATCTGGTCCTTGAAGTCGGCGCCTTGCGGGCTGAAGTTTGGTTTTAGGACAGACCCGAACAAAGAGCTCTTCCGGGATGACAGTTTCGTCTGCCCCTGTGTCGATTTTGAAAATCACGTTGGAGGACTCGAGGAGAACTGGAATTTCCCACTTTGAGACAACTGAGTGAGATGCAACTCCAAGGAAACCTGCTTCTTCGTCGACGTTATCAACGTTTCTGACATTCCTTGATGATCGACACACGGCCTCGAAGTGTCCTTTCTTTCCGCACTTTCTGCAGAACGCTTCTTTCGCCGGACAGGATGCTCGATTGTGTAGCTCTTTTCCGCACCAGCCGCACTGCCTGGAGGAGTCGCCTCCGCTTGGATTCGAAGGGGCTTTCTTTTTGAAGTTTGCTGCCCTCCTCTTCCCCTGTACCAGGCTGACTTGCTCGTCCCGTAGACCGTGGAGCTCCTCCTGCTGCTGATTGACGGTCTCGTGCTGTCGTGCCACCAGGAGGGCTTTCTGCAGGTTAAGGTCCGGATCGAGCTGCAGGGCCCTGGAAACCTTGTGGTCTTGGAGGCCGACAACAAGGCGATCTCGGATTAAATCTTCACGCAGGTCTCCGTAGTTGCAAGTAGTAGAGAGTGTATGCAACGCGGTAACAAAATCCTCGACGGACTCGCCCTCTTGTTGCGTTCTGGTGTTAAACTTTGCCCTCTCGTAAATTATGTTCCGTCGGGGAATGAAGTAGGCCTCGTACTGGTTTAGCGCGACTTCAAACTTCTTTTGTTCCGCCGGCTCAAGCTTGAAGGTGTTATATATCTCCTCTGCTTGCGGGCCCATTAGGTAGACCAAAGCGTCGACTTGACCTGCTTCGGGCTTCGCATCCAGTCCAGATGCCGTGCGGAACCGAAGAAACCGTTTTTTCCACGAGGGCCAGTCGTTAGGCGTTGCAAAGCTGAATGGTTCAGGCGGCGTAATTTGGAATGAAGCCATCTTACTTGAGGTAGATTTTGGTGGCGTACTTGTAGTCCTTCCTGTAGCCTCGCAGGACGGCTGGCTCTGTCGATTGGAAATGCGATGACCTTGGTTCAGGGTTTTCTACGTCCGGTATCCGTGGTGGCTCAGCCTGGGCGCCACTTCTGACACCATGTTCGCTATGTTCGAGTGAGCAGCAGAGACGAGCGTACGCGAGGTTCAACAGCGAACAACAAGAAGAACTTTATTCACTCGAAACAGCGGCTTATATCGCCACAGCTGATAGCGCCGACGCGGGGTTGTAACTGCTGACTCAACCCACGTGCCGAGCCGGAGCTGACGAGAAACGTCTTATCACACAGAAACGAAAGTCCAAGAGGGAATAAAAGTACCTTAATTTTTTTCTAATAACTATGAATTCTTCTATTAAGTAATTAAAATAAAGTTGTCATATTAGTTTTGGGATGATTACGATACATAAAAATGATGCCCCGGAAATTCCCCACCAGGAACGCATTTGCATTTTACTTTTTTTATATACAAGTCACGTCAAAAGAAGGCACCAGAGTAAGCAGAAAACAAGAATCATAAAAACAAATATTTTATGAAGCACGACTCCAATGCACAAAGCCTCCAGTCATCGGGGCTGATAAAACAATGATGCATAAGTAGAAACGCGGAACATCTTGATGGATAGACGATAAGCACTGGAAAGCTGCTCCACCATAAAGTACTCCCTATCTTAACCTATCTAACCAACAAAAATCTCACGTGATTTGTTCGTTGGTGTCGATTTCTAAGGTTTCCGAAGTCCGCTCACAAAGGAAGTCAAGGAAGTCACAGGACGCAACAAAGGAACGATGGAAAATGGTTTGTACACTCACATATTGCACTTGGTTCTCGTCCTGAGGCAGCAGGTCGCACACTCACGCCCCTACCTCGCGCGGTTCTCAAACTGCCGATGACAACTTCCGTACTCGAACCTTTAACCGCAAATCCCGCTCCTTTTGGCGCCTATATTTCCTTTTCTAAGACTTTTCCCGCCATCCGAGGAGCCAATCAGATATAGCTCTTTTTAGACCAATGGGAGCCAAGCGGTACAAAACAAACACATACAATACAACATCCAATTAAGAAAGGACACGTGCATAGACCCCCGAAAACTCCTAAAAACCTTCGTTCTAACTGTCGATCGTCAGCCGGACACCGCATCAAGGAAAAACCCCTCGTCGGGGTGCAAGAGCAGTACCACGGCCGCTGGATCTTCTTTCCGCGCGCTAGGGAGCGCGCAGAAAGAAGATCCAGCGGCCGTGGCAGTACCGACGCTTCTTCTCAAAATAAAAAAAAAAAAAAAGCTACAAAACATCGAGGGCCCCGCTGCGCTCGAGCGAGGCACAGCGCATGGTACGCACCCAGAACGGGGTCCTCGAGGAACAATGAAGACAGGGGACACGGGGGCCGCTCCGTGGCGACGACAAACCAGCCCTGGCGGCTCCGCGAGAGGGACATGGGGCACTCGCGAAACAATAAAAGTAGAAGTAAAGAAAGATATTCGTTAATTGAATATTTTCCATTCATATTAGATAAAATACGTTAAAACTACACATTTTTTTATTATTTTTACTATGTCATAAATGGCATATTGCATACCCTTCCTTTTTTTTACAACTTCTCCACGAAGTTTGATATTGATAAACCCGAGAGTCAGTAACCTCGCCGACTCCCCCCCCCCCCCCCCCCTCGGAAATTTCGGGGGGGGGGGGGGGGGGGGGGGGCCGCCGCCCCTTCGGCCCCCTCCCTCCTCTTTGTGCACGCTACTGGCTTGGACGTAATAGGTGAAAAAAGTACAGAGCTTCAAGCAGCTTTTTCTGTCGATTACATTTTGGTATAGACCAACAAAGAACCGAGACGACCAAAATACGCAGCACTAGCTAGAGAATTTTTTATCGCTGCAATTCGCACCAGTTACGAAAATCAGGACGACCCGTGCATTTCGAATATTCCAGGCAAAAATATGGATGGAAATCAGGCTGGAAAGCATCACAAGTTGTCCCAGGCACTTATTTAGCCAGTCTGCCTGTGAACGTCGATTTCGTCAATATTCTTGCCCTGGACTAGCACCGTAATCACACAGTCACTAGTCGCTTGTACTTGATTGAGAGACACTGCATTCGGTGCAGAACGCAGTTTTCTTCCTGCTCTAGACAGTGACAATAAATTTGAGGGATGTATTTTCGCCCACAAAATTGTATTTAATTACAATTGTATTTGAGATACCCCAGTTTTAGTATTTAAATACACACGCCAAATACATAACCCAATTTGTAAATTAATACAAATGCAAAATACACAAAGTATTTGAAATACTGCCCATTCCTGCTTCTACAATAGCTCTCAGCACGAGAAGAAAAATATGTCTCGCGCCGAAAGACCAAAGATTCGATGGCCTGCTGGCCCATCATCGTGCATCAAGCCCCTGACGGCAGGTCGGCGGGGTTCATGTACGTCAGTAACAACTTTATTGACAAATATATTTTTCTTTTCTTTTTTGAAGCAACGAAAGAAAAAGAGAAGAAGAAAAACTTTTTGACTTTCGCGCTGCGCCGCGGCGCAGAGCGAAAGCAAAAGCTCTGTTGAGCACCACAACGTGGTTTAAAAAAGGGTTTCGGCGCAACGAAAAAAAGCGAAATAATTGAGAAAACTCTTCATCCGCTCTCAGCACGATAAGCTCTTCAGCCCTTTTTTTTTCCGACAAATTCACATGTTTTTTTTTTATTCATCTTTCTTTTTTGACTGTCAGTATTACTTCTCCATCCTTCTCTTGCTTAGTATTAAAGGCGAACAGTAAGTAGCGCTCTGTCCTCCCTCTTCCTTCTTCCTCCATTGTCTTTGCTAGAATTTTACTAAGTTGTAAAATGTGGAGAACAAACAAATTGTATTGCAGATTATTTGCGGTTTCTCGCCCACATCCTTAGTGTATTTCAGAAGATATAGATTGTGGCCAGTATTCAGGTCACGGTTTGCTACATTACAGGACAGTCTTTAACGCAGAATGTTTGATCAGCCAAATTGTACGAGAAAAGCGCTCGAGATGTTAACGGATATGAGTATTATTATTTTTTATGTCAATATGTGCTTGATGTCACCCAGCTGTGCAAATGTTTGGTTCATATTGATGCGCGCAGGTGTGTATTGTTGTTTGTATGAGTCGGCGTCCTCACTGCCATTCCTTATTCGTGTTAGACTGCATAGTCCCCCCTCATGTAATGCCAACAGGCCTTTGAGGTACTTTGAATAAATAAATAAATAAAGATGTGAGACTCGCCTGACGTCCAGCGGCACCATGGTGTCGTATGGCGCCGGGTCACATGACACCAGACGTCACGTGGCGTCATGATGTCAGGTGATACCGTGACGCTACGTGAGCCACGTTACATGACATGGCGTTGCAGAGTCACGTCATGTCACGTGACAGCATGGCGTCGTGTGTCGTCACAGCCACATGATCTCATGAGGTCACACAGATCATTCACAAGTCACAACACACCCGTGCCGGCCTTTTTCGCCGTGATCAAGCTGGCGTCATTTCCCTTCTTCTCTCTGTCTCATACTTTTTTTCAGAATTACACTCTCCAAGTGTACAGCAATACAGTAAATTTTAGGAAAAGGGCTCTGATGACGTTCACGATGAGTGCGTCCAAGTTCGAAATTGAAGGCAGTTTTAATATTATTCCTTCCACCTTCTCGGCGATCACGGCCAAGTCGTTCACGCAGACGGGCTACCACCAGGTACGGACAGCGAGGCCAGAACTATCCTCATGTAATGGAAATGCATTTGATCAAATCTTAGGGATAAAATAATAGCTTAATACGAAGAGCTCATATACATACACTCGATAAATGAAAGGGCAGGTAACTACGGGTAGAGGGCCTCAATGGTGCCTGCTGGATGTGCCTTTCTAGAGTGGCGACATCTTTGGGGAGGGCATGCAAGTGCCGCCTTATTTAGAGCGCGGCCACAATTTTGCCCCCGGTGGTGTATGAGACTGGGGGATTGGCTTAAAGGGGCACTGAACCACTTCCTGCGATAGCCTACTTATGGTCATAGCTCAATTTGTGGGCACTAATAATAATAATAATGAGTTTATTTCCATCGAACGTTGATGGTGGCGATCAAGGAAACAAGCTGTATCGCACAGCTTGACAAGTCCTTGATCACCTACAAGGCACAGTAGCAGCAACTAAAAAAAAAAAAACATTCACAAATTTTTATTACCGAAATTTAACAAAGCGTGTTTCAGGCTATATATTTTAATATCGGCTATAACAGAAAAGTGACCTATTTGCAGACAGAAGTTATAAGGCCCCAAAAGTTTGGTTCCTACTCAGATTCATTTGTGGAGAAAATTAGTCTAATTTCTCTAAGGAACAATGCGCTGAATTCTAACCCTTCATCTTCAAGTAAGTTAAGTATTTTTGAGATAGTATGTTTGAGTGTTTGTGTGCCATAGTTGGTTCTTGCAGTGACCACCTCCCAACATTCTACACGACGGGTAGAATACGCGTGAATATTTTCACAGAGCTGTCCAAGGTTTATCAAAATGTTTGTACCTCTAATTTGTTCTAGTCTTAGACTAGTGACAAGTCTGTAGCTAGAGAGAGCGTGTATATTGATAACGCGAAACTTCTTAAATAAATTAACTGTGTGGAAGTGAAATTGACCGTCTTCTATAGTCCTTAACGCTTCCTCTTTTTTTTTTTTTTGCAACATGTGTATTTTTTTTAGATTTGTCGACGTTGTTGTACCCCAGACTAAATTACAATAATTTAGGTGAAAGTAAAATAACGAATTATATATTAATAACTTTTCCCTGGCTGGTAATATGTACCGCTGGCGGTTTATCACACCTACTACTTGTGACAGCTTAGAAATAAGGTAGTTAACATGACTATCCCATGACATAGTCTCGGTGACACCGAAGAGCTCGAAAGATTTTACAACCTCTATTTTGGATGAGTTCAAACGATATCTTTTGTAATTGTGACTACCTTATGTTTTAGGCACTGCTTTTGCACTGCTCTTGTTTATCGACGTTGATTTGTTGGGAATTAATACGACTCCAAATTGCTAATGCAGATAACGCCTGATTTGTCGTGTCAAATTGCACATCAACATTTTCAGCTGAAAAAAGCAAACTAGTGTCGTCGGCATAGTTGATAAATGCTGCATCATAGTTAATGTTCACAATATCACTAACGTAAATATTGAAAAACAAAAGGACCTAATATACTTTCTTATGGAACACGCATGTTTTGAAAGCATGGTTTGAAGCATGTTTTCAAAAAAAGCATGCTTTCAAAAAAAAAAAAAAAACTACATTGATCCGTGGCCTAATAAAAAAAAAAATTAAATCGGTATTAAAGATTTTTTAGGGCGTTTTCGTCGATCTTTTCGGCCGTCCCGCGACGCTCTCCGCAACGGGTTACGATACCTGAAACTCTCCAGCCAAGGCCATCGGCGCGCAAGCCCAGTAGCGACTTCTTCCTTGCGGAGGGCTTAGCGGAGGGGGAAACGGGGTCTACGAAGACTCCCTATTACCTCCCTATTACCTCCCTATCGCAGACATTCGAAGGCAGGGTAGGAGGGGAACAAGTAGAGAAACTGTGCAGGCTCTGCTTGCAAAGCCAAAGTATCGCCTTCGTTTTCCTCTCACCGCCAACTAGCGCACTGGCAGAGAAGCCGTCATGTGCGCCGAGCTGGATCCAAACTTCATGCGGGAAAGCGACCTAGCAGGCGCCGAGTTTCGGGCGGGCGAGTTTCAAGCCTAGCGTTTGCGAAATATACATTCTACACTAAAATCCAACAAACTGTAAGGTTCTTTGACCCTTGAACATTATGGGCAGTCACTGCGTACTCTTTTTTTATTTATACCGCCAGCGATGTTTGAAAACATTCGTTTCTTCGCCGAGTTTTTCACATTGAAAGTCTCCATCGGCAACAATGAAAAAGTGACTATGACAATAACTATTCTGAATTTTGCCATACTAAATAACATACCAAGAAAAGTAAAGGCTGGTGATTCCGAAAATGTAATTATAATTACATTTTCGGAAAGGTTCTTACTATGTTTCCAGGGCATTGTGCCCTGTGTACACAGTTCACGCGAAACGACGTCTGCTTTATGGTGGGCGGTGATTGGCCTGTCAAAATATCTTTAAAGGGGTACTCCGGCTATTTTAGCTACCGCAATTATAATTGCGGTAGCTAACGCAATTATAATTGCGGTAGCTAAAAACCGCCGGAGTACCCCTTTAAAGGTATCTTGACAGACCAATCACCGCCCACCATAAAGCAGACGTCGTTTCGCGTGAGCTGTGTACACAGGGCACAAGGCCCTGGAACCATTGTAAGAACGTTAGGAAGAGGAATACATTTGAAGATAAACGGAGAGGGGCCTGGCACAAAAAATTAAGAAAACGAAACAGTTCTGGGCTCGCTTATGAGAATGTAGCCACCACTCGCTCCATACTAGCAACCTGGGCCCGTTGGCTCTAGTTTGCACGAAGTGCTAACCGCGGCTAAAGTTAGCCGCAGTACCTAGGAAAGGGATTTCGAAATCACGTGACTGCCTCAGTAGGGATGCGAGGAAACATGGTGTTGCCCCGGTGAGTGAGCGCCGCTCGCTTCGGAGCTAATATGTAGTTGTAGCTGCAAGATCGGGCCTGTTAGTCAGCAACGAACGGTGCAGGGGGCTTTCGCTTTGCCTTACCTCACTTGAATTGCAAAGAGTGAATAATGACCTCGGCGCATTTTTTAGACAGTCTTTCGATTCTGGCCATTCCTAAGCATAAATGAACGCGATGCTTGTCGGCATGGCAAAGTTTTTGGAAAGCGGATTGCCTTGACTCAATCGGCCGGGTATTGATAGCGCACAAAAGCAGACAGCACAGTTAGTGTTCAGACAGCGTCCCCAATAGACCTTTTTCTAAATTACCCAAGCATCGAGGATAACGCTGGAAAGTAATTCTACGGTCCGCGCGCGCTGGCCTTCCTCTTATCAAAAATTAAAGTAAATAATCATAAGGCTTTAACGAACGCGCGTGCAAGGCAACATTCGTTTTAGACTTTTTGCTTTAGAACAATGGACCTTTTCCAAATACCGACGGCACCAGGCGCTGGCTTCACGAACTAAAAATCGAGGAAGTGACCTACCTGCGCTACCAATCGATAATGGGAGCTACGCTACCACTTGCTCCGCACTCTGAGCTGCGTCGCATGCCCAACGCGACTTTAAAGAGGGAAATCCGTAGCGTCCACCCAAACGTCGTGTTTTTCTTTCCGTCCACTTTCTTTTTCTGTGTAACACAATTATATATATGCTGCAATTACGTGTTCTACTCGTCGATCTACAGCCTCATTCCGAATTTCCTCGATTTTTCGTTCCGACTTCCACCGCTTGGCATCGGGCGCTCGCGCGTGCCCAGAACGCTTCTCGGAAAAGGCCCATTACTACTGCAGACGCCACACGTGCAACGCGTGTAACTACACTCGTAGCATGTACCTCGGTGCTTTGGGAAATTCAGAAAAAGGTGTATTGGGACGCTGTCTGCTTTTGTGGGCTATCGATACCCGGCCGATTGAGTCAAGGCAATCCACTTTCCAAAGACGTTGCCATGCCGACAAGTATCGCGTTCATTTAGGCTTAGGAATGGCCAGAATCGAAAGATTATCTAAAAAATGCGGCGAGGTCATTGCTCATGCTTGGCGATTTAAGCGAGGTAAGGCAAGGCGAAAGCCTCCTGCACCATTCGTTGCTGACTAACGCGCACGATATTGCAGCTACAACGACATATTAGTTTTAAAGCGAGCGGCGCTCACTCATCGCGGGGCACCGCCATGTTTCCTCGCATCCCTGCCGAGCCAGTCACGTGATTTTAAATTCCCTCTCCTAGGTACTGCGGCTAACTTTAGCTGCGGTTAGCGCTTTTGAGCAGACGGGCCCAGGAGCGCAATTCTACCTGTTCCAGTGTGTTTCAGACTTGAAATCACTCTCACATTTAGTTTCTGGTCCTGTTCGCCTAAAATAAAAAAGAAGATCGGCGCCGGGCACGTAGGCACGTGCCAGAAACCGAACTCGCGGCTGCTGCCGCGCCGGTCCACGTTTACTTCGATTCTGTGTATAGTATAGCTTGTAGTCTAACTACTGCGGAGCGCAAGTTCGTCTGCTTCTTGCACAGGGGTTGTGATGACGTCAGAGCGCCGAGCTCTTATTGGCTGATTGAAGAAAATAGTGGGTAGACCTCAAGGCATCTAGCATTGAGCTATACCCACTATCCTTCTAATCAAAGCCAATCAGAACATGGCGTAGTTGTGACGTCACTGCTATTGCTGTACAAGGAGCAGACGACTTGCTCTCCGCATTCCCTAATTTTCACTTACCGATTCGCAAAGCCATAAGCCAGCTCCTCTCACCACAAGATAAAACTGTGAGAAACAGCACGCAAGGCATGAATGGAATTTTTATAATGTAAATATATGCGTCAGTTCTCCAAGAGGTAACATAAGTAATACTTGTTTTGGTTCATGAAAGCCGCGGCGTCGCAGAAAGGCAAGTAGTACCATACCCTGAAGGCCTGCGGCACCGCATTTCATGATGATGTGATGAGGCAGCGTACAGGGGCAGAGAGGTGCTGATGATGCTTAAATTGACCTTGTGGTCAATGATGAAGGGGTGATGTTGCGGGCGATAACAGCTTAATGCTCTTTAGTGGGCTGATCGCTAGGCCGGTCTTCTGCCCAGCTGGTACCACAACTCAAATTACCTCTTGGCAGGGACCATGAGATACGCTGGCTAAACTCAGGGAAGTGACCGGGGAGCCCCTCCAGTGTGGTTTCCGGTCCCTGCATATTGGTGACCAGCACGTGATACGAACATGCAACCTTTTCCGGTCGCAGGGCAGGTGCTGCGGCACTACGTGGACGGACTTCGATCGTAGACTGGAATTGGGAATCGTTCGTCCTTTGTCCAGCCATGAGTCTCATCCCTCCACATGGTGCTGAGGAAACATCCGGAGCTGGAGACATTGCACAGATCATATATGTTAACAACGTAACGCTACCAGCGGTTTATCAATCGAGCTCATCTTGGTATCCCGGATACAAAGTATAGCATATAAACAGATGCAAGTAAAACAAGTGAATGGATTCAGTATAAGGGCCTATCTTAGAGGTGCATTCTCTGTTGGGTAGGAGACTTAACAAAATTTATTAAGGATTAATACTTACAATGCATAGCACATACCACTTTTTCATGTTTCCATTTTCCCAACCTCTCTACTATTGCGGGGCACCCAGGCTTCCTCGGCATGGGCTCCATTGGCCTTTCTTTTTAGCTGCGGCTGTCCTGAGCCAATATAAATATTTGTAATGCCAACTAAATGAGCTTAGGGCATCAGTCAGGGATATATCCACTGTAACTCTATAGGGTGGTCCCACGTCGCGCATTTCCGGCTCAGTTTCTAGCCGGGCGCCATGTTGAGGAACTTTCGCCCTATGCCTTTATATGCGTGGAGGCAGTGTTTTCCCGCTCGCTGTAGTTCTTTAGCGTCATGGCCGACTGTTTCAGCCAGAGTGGTCGGAAACATAAAAGAGCATGGTCCGGTACTCGATTCTTATGCATTCCAGTCTTTGTTCGGATTTAAGACGAGCCGGTGCTCAATAAGTCGACCCAACAGCAGACAAAATGGCCCCGGTAGATTCCGCCGGGGAGACTCCCATCCGAAATAAATCAGAATGAGCTCGAGGTTATCCGACCCAAATACGCCCCCAATCCTACTTACTCAGTTCTGGAATGGACTGAGCCAACCGTAATTTGTGTTCACAAGCACCAAAACAACGCCTATGACTGAGCGTCTCAGTGAAAACTAATGGAAAATGTGGCGGACGCTGGTCACCAGCATGGCGGAACGCGGCTTACTGAAAGGGAAAAGGTGCTTCGTGAAACAGCCCTACGAAGCATATACGACAAAACTAAAGTAGGTTTGCAAAGCAACTGGCTGGGGTCTGCACAGAGATCTGAAGTCACGGACAGAAGTGACATAAACGGCGAAGCGTTACCGAGATTTATTTTGTTTACCTATTTTCAATTTCATCAGACACTAACTATTTCTTACTAAAAATATGGTGTATATAGTTTTTTTTCATACAAATAATTACCTTCACGGCTTAGAAAAAGGGAGGGGAGGAGGAGGAGTTGCGGTCGCTCCTTTCTAACTAAATACGCCTCTGACGAACCCATAATATAAATGTTTAGTTTATGATCTGGAACTCTCCACTCTGCTTCAGACCTGCCAAACAGGTTACCTAACCCCTGCCAAGGTCATCCCGGATTATTTCATGTACGTGGCGAATCTCACCACCAATACCTTATTCATATTTGACAACGAGGAGACGATGGAAGAGAAAGTGAGTGCGCTTGGGTCGAGAAAGTGATTGCCGTAAGGACCTTTAAAACCTAAATCATACCGCGTTCGTGGCTAAGGAGCCATCGTAGATGGTTCGTGTTCTGTGCTCTGATAAAGTCTACCCCCTACCGATACGAGAAAATCAATGAAATAATTGGGAGCTAAGCGATTAGCGCTTGGTATTAGCCGACGTCGGCGACCAAAGGCGTCGCTGTGGTCGGCCTTCCCTGATGGTTCAAACGCTCACCATGTGCGTCTTAGAGGGATTAATTCTACTTTAATCGACGAAAATAAGAGCAATGTTGGCGTATTAACGGAGCTGCTCCTCGCGCATGCGCCTGGCGTTCGGAGTTCGAATGCCGAACCTCGCACGAGAAGCAGTCGACGTTCTTGTTTGCTCTGATTGGAAGGGAAAGGGCGGCTAGAAACAAAGCCAGGTATCCCTCGCGTCTACCCACTATTCCTTCCAATCGGAGGTCGGCACTCTGATGTTACCGCATGTTCTCACATTTTTCTTCCAGATAAAGTTGATTTTCGAGCGCCTCCACTTCAAGGAACGCGGCTGGGCGCTCTTCGACATCGAAGACGATGACTACATGAATGTCTGCCAGAGAAGCAACTTCAGCAGGGTGCTCGCAGTGAAGAACGCCCTGTCTTGATGGCAGGTGACATCACGTCACCCGACATCACGCGGCGTTGTCACGTGACGTAACCACATTGTGACGTCACGTGACAATGCTCAGCGATATCATGTGCCATGTTTTTTGCGGGGATGCGCGGACTCACAAATTACTGGAATCATAAAGAATTTTATGCTTTAAACTGCCTTTCTTTCAAGGAAAGGGTGCATAATTGTCACCCAAGATAGCGTAAACATTATTTATGCTGCAGAGGTCGAAAACTGGAGGCTATTGAATTGATCCTTCTTGGCACTTGCTTATGGCCCATTCGTCTGCTGCAAACCGCACCCGACCAGTGCAGTAAACTTTTTCCACTTTAGTACACGGTGGGCTAGTGGGGAAAGAAGGAAGCTCCCCTCTTCCCTTTAGCCTACCCTGTACCATGAACCGCACTGCACCCGTGCGATGCGGGCCCACACGAATTTGCCATTAAGCGCTCGTTAACCCAATCTAAAAAAATAAAAGTCGTTTACAACTCCTGTAACGCCGAATTAGAGCGCAGCTCTTGAGGAGGAGGGAAGGGTGCTGAGGGTCACGTGTTCTGGGGGGCCACGTGACCTCGGGGGTTCACGTGACCTGGCGATGTGGTCACATGACATTGGGGAGTCACGTGACCCCCCCCCCGATGTCACTTGACCCCCAAGGTCACGTGACCCACTCCCCAAGATCACGTGGGGGGTCACGTGACCTCGGGGGTGACGTCACCTCGGGGGTCATGCGACCTCGGCGGGGGGTCACGTGACCCCCCAGAGAAATTGTTCCGTTAGATTTAGTGGGGAAATTTTTCTGCTAAATCTAGCGGGGAAATTTCTCCGCTAGATTTAGTGGGGAAACCTTTCCGCTAGATTTAGCAACAAAACCTTTCCGCTAGATTTAGCGGGGGAATTTTTCCGCTAGATTAAGCGGGGAAATTTTTCCGCTAGATTCAGTGAGGAAATTTTTCCGCTAGATTTAGCGGGGAAATTTTTCCGCTAGATGTGACGAGGAGATTTTTCCGCGATTTAGCGGGCAAATTTTTCTGCTAGATTTAGCGGGGAAATTTTCCGCTAGATTAAGCGGGGAAATTTCTCCGCTAGATTTAGCAGGGAAATTTTTCCGCTAGATTTAGCGGGGAAATTTTTCCGCTGGATTTAGCGGGGAAATTTTCCGCTAGATTTAGCGCGGAACTTTTTCCGCCAGATTTGGCGGGGTAATCTTTCCGCTAGATTTAGCGGGGACATATTTCCGCTAGATTTAGCGGGGAAATTTACCCATAATGCACAGCGCGGTTACGCCGACGTTGACGCCACTCAATCCGGAAACGGGCCCCTAAGAGCTGCGCTCTAAAGCACACAATGGCACCGTGTTGAATTAGACTTTAAATGCTGAAAGAGAAACAGAATTCACGTCCACCTTTGTTACTATAGACCTTTTCTGTGTACTCTCGTCCCCAGCCACCTAACAGGCGTATCCGGTATGGGGGACGAGAAAATAATCCAACGTTTCAACCGGCAAATAGTAAAAAAATAAAGGGGAGGCAAAACGAGAAAGTGTGACGATTGCGCTTATATCCTAAATGCCTTCTATTGGCGTGGCAAAGGCAAAACAATGTTTTCGCCCATACTGGAAGTGACGTCAATTCAAGATGGCGGCGCACTTGCAGAAAAGGTCGATACTTTAAGATTTATCATCTCTCAGTGAAGTCATATCACGGCAATTCAAAAATTAAGTAAGGGAAGTTGTGACGTTACAGACATATTTTAACATATGCACTCTTGCCAACTTGTGGACTTTTAGATTCGTAAAACTCCTGCGGCCGCGGAGAGGGGGGGGTGATTGAGGGGGAGGGGGGAGGTTGCGGTAGTATAAGAGGCAGCCACCTTTCAGAATGAATGATGGTCTATTTTGTCACCAATTTTTCTGTTGCCGCTTTCGTCTGCTTTAGAAAGTTTTCGGAACACGTGCAACAACAAACACAGGCCGGACTGCTCGCCACGAGACTGGCCGAAACAGCGAGGCCGAACCACGAATAAACATGCCGAGCCGAAGTGCGCCGAGGAACCTAGGTGTGTGGAACGCGCTGGTTCGCGTCCCAAAAAGTGGTCCCTCAATTTTTGCCTGATGACGTCATAGAAGTATCACGCTGCCGCCGATCGCGATCCTGGTGGTGTCCTAGCAGCGGTGCTGAATGTGGCAGACGCCTGTACTGCTACAGGTCGCTCTCCAGTGTGACAGTCCACGGAAGCTTCGGCAGCCAGAAGTTGAAACACACTCAGGTTTGCTTGTGCTTTTTGCCAGCATTTCTACGACCAACAGCCAGGACCAACAGCACGACACTCCGGCTTCTGTGACGTCATTTGTTGCCACTTCGGGACAACTTTTGATGTATGGGCAATTGGGCAGCATGGGATGCTAAACACACCATTCGGAGACGCGGTCCAGGCACCATAACTGAACACACGCACAAAAGCTTTGGGCTTTGAATTGATTTTGGATCCGTGGTTTTCGAATAGACGGATAGTTGAAACCAAGACGGTGCCGTGGACGTTACGTATCGCCCTCTTGTGGCGGTGCAAGGTACCGCCAGCAGCGGATATTTTTTAGCATTTTTTCGTAAAATTCGAAGCAAGATTCGTAAAATCGTAAAATTAGTCCCAATTCGTACCTTTACGGAAGATTGGGACGAGTTGACAGGTATGTATATATCATCTCTCAGGGAAGTCATATTACGGTATTTCAAAAATGAAGTTAGGGAAGTTTTTACGTTACAGACACGTTGGTCGTTGGGGTGTGGTACACATTAAAACATTTTACATTCTTTAAGTAGTACGGAAAACAAATGTCGGAGCTCATTTTTTTACTTTCAAATAAAAAGGATTAGAACAGGACTTCATCAGTTCCAATATTCCGCAAGAAAACGCACGAAAACGTCCCTTAAACGATATAAAACAACCAAAAAAGCGCCTGGTGAAGTTCGTGAAGCTTCGATGAAATGTCGTGACGACACCAGGGGCCCTAATCAGGACACTTGGAGAAAACGTCGGTGAGAACTCTAGCGGCTGTGACTGGCCAACGCCGCACTTGACCTCGGCGCCGGCCAATCACTGCCGCCTGATTTGTAATCTGCACACTTGGAGAAAAAGTCATCGGGCAATCTGGCGGCTGTCATTGGCCAGCGCCGCACTTGACCTTGGCGCCAGCGAATCAGTGCCGTCGGATTTGTAATCTGGACACTTGGAGAAAAAGTCATCGGGCAATCTGGCGGCTGTGATTCGCCAGCGCCGCACTGGACCTTGGCGCCGGCTAATCAGTGCCGCCAGATTTGTAATCTGCACACTTGGACAAAGTCATCGGGCAATCTGTCGGCTGTGATTGGCCAACGCCGCGCTTGACCTTGGCGCCGGCCAATCAGTGCCACCGGATTTGTAATCTGCACACTTGGAGAAAAGTCATCGGGCAATCTGGCGGCTGTGATTAGCCAACGCCGCGCTTGACCTTGGCGCCGGCTAATGAGTGCCGCCGGATTGGTAATCTGGACACTTGGAAAAAAGTCAGCGGGCAATCTGGCGGCTGTGATTGGCCAGCGCCGCACTTGACCTTGGCGCCGGCTAATCAGTGCCGCCAGATTTGTAATCTACACTTGGAGAAAAAGTCATCGGGCAATCTGGCGGCTGTGATTGGCCAACGCCACACTTGACTTTGGCGCCGGCCAATCAGTGCCGCCGGATTTGTAATCTGCACACTTGGAGAAAAAGTCATCGGGCAATCTGGCGGCTATGATTGGCCAACGCCGCGCTTGACCCTGGCGCCGGCCAATCAGTGCCGCCGGATTGGTAATCTGGACACTTGGAGAAAAAGTCAGCGGGCAATCTGGCGGCTGTGATTGGCCAGCGCCGCACTTGACCTTGGCGCCGGCTAATCAGTGCCGCCGGATTTTTAATCTGCACACTTGGAGAAAAAGTCATCGGGCAATCTGGCGGCTGTGATTGGCCAACGCCGCGCTTGACCTTGGCGCCGGCCAATCAGTGCCGCCGGATTTGTCATCTGCACACTTGGAGAAAAAGTCATCGGGCAATCTGGCGGCTGTGATTGGCCAACGCCGCACTTGACCTTGGCGCCGGCTAATCAATGCCGCCAGATTTGTAATCTGGACACAAAGAAAAAGTCATCGGGCAGTCTGGCGGCTGTGATTGGCCAGCGCCGCACTTAACCTTGGCGCCGGTTAATCAGTGCCGCCGGATTGGTAATCTGGACACTTGGAGAAAAAGTCATCGGGCAATCTGGCGGCTGTGATTGGCCAGCGCCGCACTTGCCCTTGGCGCCGGCTAATCAGTGCCGCCGGATTGGTAATCTGGACACTTGGAGAAAAAGTCAGCGGGCAATCTGGCGGCTGTGATTGGCCAGCGCCGCACTTGACCTTGGCGCCGGCTAATCAGTGCCGCCGGATTTGTAATCTGCACACTTGGAGGAAAAGTCATCGGGCAATCTGGCGGCTGTGATTGTCAAACGCCGCGCTTGACCTTGGCGCCAGCCAATCAATGCCGCCGGATTTGTAACTTGGGCATTTGGAGAAAAAGTCAGCGGGCAATCTGGCGGCTGTGATTGGCCAACGCCGCGCTTGACCTTGGCGCCGGCCAATCAGTGCCTCCGGATTTGTAATCTGCACACTTAGAGAAAAAGTCATCGGGCAATCTGGCGGCTGTGATTGGCCAACGCCGCACTTGACCTTGGCGCCGGCTAATCAATGCCGCCAGATTTGTAATCTGGACACTTAGAGAAAAAGTCATCGGGCAGTCTGGCGGCTGTGATTGGCCAGCGCCGCACTTGACCTTGGCGCCGGTTAATTAGTGCCGCCGGATTGGTAATCTGGACACTTGGAGAAAACGTCATCGAGCAATCTGGCGGCTGTGATTGGCCAGCGCCGCACTTGCCCTTGGCGCCGGCTAATCAGTGCCGCCGGATTGGTAATCTGGACACTTGAAGAAAAAGTCAACGGGCAATCTGGCGGCTGTGATTGGCCAGCGCCGCACTTGCCTTGGCGCCGGCCAATCAGTGCCGCCGGATTTATAACCTGCACACTTGGAGAAAAAGTCATCGGGCAATCTGGCGGCTGTGATTGGTCAGCGCAGCGCTTGACCTTGGCGCCAGCCAATCAGTGCCGCCGGATTTATAATCTGCACACTTGGAGAAAAAGTCAGCGGGCAATCTGGCGGCTGTGATTGGCCAACGCCGCACTTGACTTTGGCGCCGGCCAATCAGTGCCGCTTGATTTGTAATCTGGACACTTGGAGAAAAAGTCGGCGACAAATGTGCCGGCCGTGATTGGCCAACGCCGCACTTGACCTTGGCGCCAACCAATCAGTTCAACGGATTTCTCGCCGACTATTTCGCCAAGTGCCCAGTAAGAGCAGCGTTACAGCGGGAAGTACGCTCACCCGTAGAAATTAATTAGGCCTAAACGCAGTGCCGACCTCGTTTTGCCGAAGAAAGTTACAGCAGAGTTGGTCACCATTGGTTGCAGTTTCGGGTTATATTTTCGACAACGGGAATGTCTCCGGCAATGTAATGACGACGCTACGAAATGTCGATTTTAACGGGCCTGAATGTCCGCCTCTCCCGTTGGCAAGATAGCCGCCATGGGTTGCTATCTTGTCAACAACCATGGGCTGCTATCTTGTTAACAATTTCGTAGCGATCGAAATGCAACGAACTCGATCGCTACGAAGTCAACGCAACTACCATCGTTGCTAAAAGGAGACGACCCGCACGGCTCTGCAAAGCGGCGTAGATGTAAGCAAATCGCCGCGGCGTTTTTCGTGGCTTCCTGGATGCGGGAGGGAACCGACGTCCAGGAAGACACCATGTCACGGGCATAAGCTGAGCTACTTTGTTCATTGCTTTCGATGGGCCAACTGAACGAAGATTACACCGCACACAAAAAAACACCCGTACGAAAATGTCAGATCGAAGCGGTTCCAGTTCGGATCAGCGCGGTTCTAAACTTGTGGACAGTTCAGATCCGCGCGATGCTGGGTGTAACCAGTCGGATCCTGTGAGATGCAACGCACTGGAATCGCACGGTGATGGGTGGATCCGATCCGCTCCCCCTGTTCCAGTACGCTCTGTTCCCGGCCAGCCGGCGCGCACATGCGTGACTGGAGGAGGGGAGGGAGGAGGGGGGGGGGGGGGGTCGGCGGGGAACTTCTGCGGTCTCTCGCAGGTCACGTGTTAGGGACAGGCGCATCCGCTACGCAGGCGCTGCGAGCGGGCGTTCTCCGCGCGCGCGCCTGACTTTGTCTCTGAGAGTTTAGTTAGTTTGTCCTTCGCTCTCGTCGGCGGTCGGTCAGCGCTCGACCAGCGGTAACGTTCGCGCTGCGGGCGCACGATACTGACGCGCCTATCGTTGCCCTGGATGGATACCCACTGACCTAGGCTTTTAATCTTTATATAGTGTGAAGCTGCCGACCCATTGAGGTTTGGCTCGGCATCTGGATGCGCTGGTGTGCTTGGTGATAATACTTGGACAACTCGGAAACCGCTTGCCCGCCGGAACTTCCCGATGCGCTCAACACTGGATACTGTGCTTGTGCGTACTGTGTTCCGTGCACCGTGTTTGGTGACGACGCCTAAACGACCGCGTGCGCCGCCGGAATTGCCGCTGTGCTCACCACTGGACTCTACAAAAGTATTTCGCGCGATGCCCATAGCCGTTACAAGCAAGAGATCGTCGTGATTTCAGACCCAGTCCGCCTGGGTCTGAAATCGCGACGTTCTCTCGGTTGTAACGGCTAAAGACATAGCACGAAATACTTTTTGTAGAGTCCAGTGATGAGCGCAACGAGAATTCCGGCGGTGCACCGCCTGGGTCTAAATTTGGGGCTGGAAATGCGCGGTTCCAGGCTGGATACAAACTGCTGCCCCAATTTTGGTTCTAGGCAGAACCGGCATTTTTCATTCCGGTCTGTATCTGACATTTTCGTATGGGCACCATTCATACTGCTGGGCTTGCAACTATTTATGGCAAATATTTTTTTCTTTTCTTTTTCTCTCTCTCTTTCTTTGCCAGTAAAATATATTTTTTTCTTTATTATCGCGTGTTTCTTTTTTTTCTTTACGCCGCTTTTAAATGTTTGCTTTTTTGGGAGGAGGCGGTTGCGCATTCTTCTTTCTTTTATCTTTGCCCAGACTCTCCGGCAGGAACGCATCTTCCTTGCGTTGGAGTGCCTTGTCCTTGATGGCTAGGGGCTCTAGGAATTCACGCGCGAGTTGGTTTCTGTTTCGTCCCATAATGACAACTTCGCGTAGCTTTGCTGCACATTCGTATGTACGGCAGTGAGCTGCTACGTCTCCTGCTGCTGTTAAGGCTCGTAAAGATGCAGCACATTTTCCGACTCTATCGCTTATACAGTGTCCTGTTTGGCCTATATAATATCTTGCAGACACTCTTCTAGTCCAGGGCGATACGTTTGAACTAAAAGAGTGTCAGCAAGAGCCGGGTTCAGTCTGGGAGCGGAACCACACAGGCACCGCGCTCTTGGTAACCGCTTCAAGGACTATATTTTACAACCGCTTTTATAAACCGCTGGACTACTAGACATTCGCAACTCGATGCTGATGCCATTGCTTGGCTGTGGAAAAATTAACCGGCACTGAGTAGCTCCCAACAAATTGCTCTAACTCGACGTGCGTTGGCGAACTGTCATGTTGGAATAAATGAGACATACTAAAAAAAGTGTACGTACGTACCCATGTTGCGACTCTCCAGGACTATACCACACAACAATTAGATGAGATCGATGAGTGTCCCTTTTCGACGAGAGCGTTCGCCACTGCTGCATATGAAAACAAAAAGATAACAAGGGGAAACACCGGCACTCTTACCCGAAAATAAAGGTCACGATTCAAACTACTTATACGGGAAGGATGCACGAAAATTGCGTGGGCATATTCCATGCAGGAAACCAGCCGGTCGTGGGCAGAGGGTCTAAGCCGAACGGTCTTGGCCAGGGTCGTGGGAGCAACGTTGCGTCGGAATTATTTGCTAGGCCCAGCCTTCCTAGTTAGTCCTTGGGGGTAGCTTGGTCGGTGCGATCATTGTTGTAGCTTTAGCGGATACCGGTGTCCCTGTGTTTCTCTTCGTGGCGGTCAGTTTCAATTCTTTTTTGTCTTGAAGTTGAGACCAGTGTTGGACAAAATACTCGATAAAAGTATAAGTTAAGTTACTAAATACTTGCATCATAAAGTGTTTAAAATGCTACTTAAGTTACTTTCACTGTAAAGTATCTTGAGTAGAGTACTAATACTTAGAAATGTAATTTAATTACTTTTGAAGATACTTCCGCATTGCGTAATTTGTATCGACGTCATTGACAACGAGAATCATACAGTTGCACAAATCTGGTTTACCAGAGTGGTTTTGTTAGCACGCAACACAAAACGGTAAGAAAAAACATCGTGGGGCTATTTTGTGCGTCCAACTATAAGGAGCAGGATGTCCCGAATGTCAAATGATGAGGCGGCAAATAACTCAAGAAACTAAACGTTTAATGGGGTAAACTTATGCCCAAAAAGAAATGCTAGCGTCTCAGGTGTCGATGTCGGCGAAACAGCAGGGTCAAGAGCTGGGACGAGATTGACTACGGACCGCCACGCGGAGCACCTTTTGAACCCGCGTGGGTTTCTGGAACATTCTGTGGAGAACGTTCGGCGCGTAGAACATTCATAACTCGATCACACAAAGTTTTCAAACTTACGAGAATGTCAAGTTGAAAGAATAAACAAAAGAGGAGTCCGCTCCCTAGAATCGAACCCGGGGGAGCCAAACGCAATAACCATTCGGCCACGCGCTCGCTCGGCAACGCGCGTGGCAATATCACTGATACATTAATACTTATATATAAAACACGGAGGACAAGCACAGGACAACCACATTCTTTCAAAGAATGTGGTTGTCCTGTGCTTGTCTTTTGTGTTTTATTTTTTGGATTTTAAGCTCGTGGAACCCCTGTGTTCCCCGGAACCCAGTTTGAGAACCCCTGCCTTAGACACTCTCTTTTGCAGGAGCTGCAGGCATGTTCAACTCGCTCGCCTTTACCAGACCCCTGATACATGTTACAAAACATTTTGGGGACAGAAATAAAGAGGTCGCTTTAGCTATAGTACATCGCTCAATATCACGTCCTGCGGCGAACCTTATATACATCGTTTAATTACAATTTATTTTTCCTATATGGGGAGTTCACTGTAAACGAACATGGGATACGGATATGAGAAAATGGACAACAAAGAGGACCTACAAAATAGCCACGGCAGTGGTCGCACCTCCTTCAAGTAGTTTGCATTCAGAAAGGCACTCAACGTTGGGGGACGCTTCGTTGGGATTTTGAGAGGTCATCCAGCTTTTAGTTTGTTTCCTGTCCTGTTCTCTGCTTATCAATGTTCGTTTACAGACAGTGTTCGCGAGAGTAATAAATGAGAGGCTGACAACAAAAGGAAAAAAAACTCGACGTTTTGCTGTAGCGGATTTAATATACAAGCAAAACAAAATGTCCTTTTTTTGTGTCCACTTCTCTTTTTGTTTCATTTGTTGTTTTCCTTACACTCAAGTCTGCATTGACGTTGTAAGTCGTTTCCCGATCTGCGTTACGCCTCAGTGTGGAAATCTTTACTTCCGTAGAACAACCCCTTTTGTTTGAGGAGTTTTCGGGGAAAATTTTAGGAAACAAAAGTCGCTTTTGGGAAGGCGAGGAGAAAACCTTCATTTTACGAACTTTGGGCTGAAATATCAGTCACAATCGGCCAAAAAGCGATGTTTTTTTCACGACCTCAATCAAAGTCACCGCAGCTAATCGAAACTAGCAACAGGATTTGGGTGCTGGAAAGAATGGTCGCGTTTGCTCGTGCAACGCCCACACCGCTTCATACCGAAAAACTCGGAAAATGGTGGATTCAGTGACGTACCAACTTGTTTTTGAGTAGGGGGGCAAGGCAGATTTCCCCCCCCCCCCCCGGGTGGCATATTTTTACTAATGATGGGCCGAACTTTTGCCGAATCGAAAATTCGGCGCAACTTTTGCCGAACTTTTCTAAAGATTTGGCAATGATTCGGCAAACATACACTGTTACCAGACTTAACATTGATATTTATTTTTTTCTAACAAAAAAAGTTTTTTTTCATAACATAAATACAACATGTAGTGCCTATTGACACAGTTATGACTAAATAAGGTGATATTCTACAGGATAATTGTATTGATGTAGCTTTCGTGTGTTTACTGACGATTTTAGTGTTTTCTCGCAGAAAGTGGCTTGACAGCGAGGTTGGGTAGCCGGCGCAGTCACGAATCACGCTACGAGAGTTTTGATTTTGAGGCTTCATCAGCGCACGCCTGCAAGTGTGTTTACATTGTTAAAATAAAGGCAATCACTGCGTTCTTACTTTCTCTGGGAGTCACCGTTTCATGCGCGAAAACGAATGCAACGGTTACTGAGCCTTCCCCAGAAGAGATAACAATATTGTAAATATGCATGTTTTTCGATTTGAGTGACTTGACGTCAGCTTTGCATTAAAGTGTGTTTCATATTCGCAACGTGCCGTTTTTAACCTTTAAAATTCAGGTTTCTGGTGTTAGGACACACACGGACGTTTAGGAAGATGGGGAGAGTTAGGAATGTCGGATGTGCAACGTCGAGCATGATAGTTCTGTGTTTAGTTTTATGCAGATACATGAAAATCGCGAAATAACACCAACTAAAAAGCAATATTATTCTGTGTTGGCACAAACTACTTGTGAACCAAAAACGGGATTGTTACAATAATAATAATAATAATAATAATATTAATAATAATTGTATTTGCACATACTGAAAGGTGCCCATGCGTGTGATGGTGTGCGGGGTTAGGCAGATAGGTGAAAACCCTTACGCACAGCGCCTGCCAGCCAACTTGTACGTAGTTCAACTACTTAACTCAAGTTACTGTAGTTTAACTACGTTTCTGGGTAGTTTAGTAACTTTCGATTACATTTCTATTTTGGTAATTAGTAGATTACTTTAACTACTTTTCCGAGTGACTGTTTTGCCAAGCAACAGAGATAAGATGTTAGAAGATCAGCTGATATTTGCAGAGGGAGAAGCATGTGGCGTAGAAAAGGGGGAGGGAGGGGGAGGAAGCAATTTGGATGGTCCAAAACCACCAAAATATTAACCAGCCCCCCACCGTAACACCACTGCTATGAGGCGCGAGGAACGAACAGACACGGCGCAAGAGAGGCCGAGTAACTGTGGCTTAGCGCCGAATACTGCCGTTTGTCTGTATCCCGAAGCTCAAGGAGACTTGACGCATTTGAAGAAAGGGCTTGCACCCGCTTCCCCACAATGTAGGAATTCTTGCCCATTACAGGAGGTATACACACTACATCCTCACTCAAAGGAGGTAACAAAGTGCAGCACCCGCTCTGAAGTTGAGCTGGTGCTCCTGTATAGCTTGTCCTGTCTTTCGAGACGTCATCTGCTCATTTCTCTGAGTGAAGAAATGGTGGCTCTGAGACCGATACAAATAAGTGCCTTATAAGTTCATTGTGTTAAATGGTTCGTCAGCGAGAATAAAGCGATTACTCTATGGCGTATTAGTTGCCGCAATTTCCACAAAAAAAAAAACTGATGCACCTCCGATTTTTTTGTTCTTTTAAAAAAACTGATGCAACTATGATTTCCCCTGAAGCAATGCACACCGGCCCATTAAAAAAAAAAGAAAAAAAACGCTCTATAGGGAATGAGAGGGCATTCTGAAAGATTGTGTTAAAAAGTACTTCTACTTCACTTTGGAAGTACGTTGTATTTATAGTACTTCACTTCAAGTACATTGCACCCATTGTACTTACTACTTTACTTGAAGTACATAATCTCTCATTAACCTTGTACTTCCAAGTAGTTTTTAGACGTACTTTACGCAACACTGTAAGCAATCAAACACTGTCTGCTAAATCAAGTTCAGGCAGTGCTAAACCTCAAAGGTGAAATGATACATCCGCAGTACATCCTTTACCAAAAAGTACACAACAATTAAGCATGCAGAAGCAGAACCAGCTATCAAAGCGTTTCTGTGAAAACACAAGTCACATTATATTCGGCTAGCGAAATTTCGCTAACGCATCAAAACTTATGTAAGTACGTCCTTGTTAGTATAGAAAAAAATAAAAGAAACTTCAAAAGTAATTTTGTCCTTTTTTACGGTAATTAGTATTTTACTGAATTACTTTCCATTTGAGTAACTTCTACTCTACTCAAATTACTTTTGAGGCTAATACTCAGTAACTTAACTTAATTACTTTTTTTGAGTGGCTTGTACATGTCTGCTGCCAGCCCAATACCACATATAAAAAAAGAGAAATAAATTGCAGAATATACCCACTACAGAAAGTACGCAAAAAGGAAAGAAAACAAGGGAGAAAACATGTATCACATTATGACGGGAATACCAGCTGCATCCCATACATTCTAGCAAGCTCTCATGACTCTGCCCCGTTTGACGGCACTGGGCTGCGCACAGTGCGCGTAATATGCGCAGTTGTCGGTCAACGTTTCAACTGCCTCGTTGCATCAATGGAAAGGTCAAATGAAAATCACGTTATCCAAAATGCACCACATCATTTGTCACTCGCGCAGTGGACTGCGTAAATTACTGGTCTATCTTCTGTTCTCCACACTCGCAAAAGCTCACAAACGCACAGTTACCGTGTCGCCTACTTCACACCTCACCGTAACCGCTGGTTGTACTAAACTGTACGATGGTAACCGCGCGACTGCGCGGCGTCCATTTGCGATCCATGACCCTATCGCTTTCGTGCGCGTGCGCAGACATTTTCCAAATTTTTGCCGAATTTTTGCCCAACTTTCTTTCAAAATTTGGGGATGTGTGGAACTTTGCCTAATATGAAGTTCGGCAGATTCGGTCCATCACTAAGTTTTACGGCGTGTGTGTGTGTGTAGGCGTTGTAAAAGAGGGGTGAGGGGAGATGAGAGGGCCAGTTGTGTATGCGCACCGGGCTCTTTGGTCACTGGCTCCTTTTACGGCGCAGGCGATAGACCCCCTAGCAACGACGCTCACGCCGGATTGGCTGCTCGCCGACGTGCGGGAACTTAAATTTCAGATTCGGACGGCGCGTTTATCACCCGAAGCGCGTTAACCCATGCCCGTGCGTGCGTTCGCGCCGCTTCGTGGCGACAGTGTGCGGCTGCTAATTACAAAACTATTAACCCACTTAGCCTCCCCCCCCCCCCCCCCCCCCCCATACACGCCGCTTTGCGGCGTCCAGTCGCCTACCTGAGCCCCGCTGTCCCCCATGCACTTCCGTAAATAGAGTCCCATACGATTTAGTTCAGCGATGTTTCGTGAAAAACATTCGTTTTTTTCTGTGTTAATCGTAAAAAGAAAATGTCGTAAATATTGCCACATGCCTCGACAAAACAAAATGTTCGAGGAAAAAAAATAAAAGAAGTAAGCCCACACCATGGACAGAACACCGCTTGAAACCTATGAGGCAGACATCTTACCACTAAGTTATGCTACCGCTTCGGAAACGCGCATTGTATCCGCTGCCTATGTTGACGGCAACAGCGCCTATCTCTACGAGCCAGCCAATCCGGCGTGAGCGCAGCCGTTGCTAGGGTCTGTATCGCCTGCGCGTTAAAAATATGCCCGCGCGGGTCGTGGGCGGTGCCCTTGGTATTCCTTGGGCGCCGCCGGCCAGTGTTTGTCCTGCCCAGTGGCGGCCGTTTCAGGGGGGGGGGGGGGGGGGGGGGGGCAAAACACATGCCTTGCCTCCCCACTCTGAGAACTGGGGGGGGGGGGGGGCAAGCGCCCCCCTTGCCGCCCCGGTTGGTACGCCCATGTGGTGGAATGTCAAAAATGTATTTGAGATAGTGAGCACAAGATACTCATAAATATAATTAAAATACAGTATCAAATACTCTCGATCAGAAGTATTTGCAAGATACCAAGATACTTCGAAAAGTATTTTAAATACAGTATTTGAGTAGAGCATTTGAGATGGGCACAAGTTTGGTTGAGACGCATGTGAAGAGCACGTGTCTGCATCGAAGTCCTTCCGAGTGCGGTGGTGACGTCCTTGTGTTTCTGTTTGTATCACACCTTGTGTACTGGGTGAAGATGAAAACGATAGGGTACGCTTCTCTTTTTTATGTATTGTTTGCAGTTTGGTGTATTGTGATTCTGGTGTATTGTTTGTAGCTCGGTGATCAACGGTTGTGGTGGTGGCGACGTTCGGGGGAGGTGTATATAAGGCGTTGAGGCAATAAAATTTTAGACGAGTTTGAGACGTTATCTCTCTTCTTACTTTACGAGTTTCCGTTTTTCAAGTCTCAGGTTTGAATCATCATGTATAACTTACACCAGCTCGCCTGCACTTTAACCGTTTTCTCAAGATAGGTACTTACTCTTGCTTTCGTTTTCTTGGGAGTTGACTGGGGCGTCCATTTGGTGACAAGTCTCTCGGGTAACATGTTCACATCGGAGCCGGTGTCAAGTTTGAAGTTCACGTCGTAGCCATTTACATCGAAAGCACTCGGTGAAGGAAAAGACTGTTGGCAGTCTCGTTGAACTACAGGGCAACTCCGATGAATGAACTTGCATCTCCGGCAGAGATGCTAATGGGAAGAAGGAACAGAACGCTAATCCCAGCCCATCCCAGCTCACTCCTACCTCACTACCCGCACAAGTTCCTTCACAAGAAGTTAAAGGCAAGGCAACAAGCTCAGCACAAGCAGGGGGACCAACATGCACAAGTACTGCCTCCTTTGAAGAAGAAACAACCAGTTTGGTGCTATTACAGGAAGAGATGGGAAAAGGCTCTGGTGACACAGGTGGGTCCGGAACCACGGAGGTACAGAGTCACTGCTTCTAACGGACAGACATATACACGCAACCGACACCATATTCGAGTGAGAGCCAGTTCAAGGGACCCCCTGGTGACTGCAGAAGATTACTATGCGATCAACACCGCAGTCAGTGCAAGTCACCCAGAAGAGACATCCTTGAGATGTGTGCCAAGCCAGCCACAACACCAAGCAACACGCTGAGGAAGGACTGTCAGGGGTCCTTCAAGATTTCTTCTATAAAATTTTAATTTTGTTGATTAGTACCTGTGTCGCCGCATTTTATGTAGCTGTCTAGCAGCGCCCCCCTACTTGGGTTCAAATAAACCCCCACCAGGGTGCACTCTACATTCCTGGACTGGAGGAAGGGTGTTCTGCGAACCAGAACATATAGAGCGAAGTACCAGGAAATGGATACATTGTGCACTGCTTATGGAAAGGAGGACGAGACGGCTGAGCACGTTATACTCTATTGTAAAGGGCTTCACCCTATGCCTACCGAAGACAACATAGATTTAATGAGGTCATTGGGTTCTACAGACAGCAAAGGAAGAGTGGATTTCAAGACAGTAGAGATTACCGAACAAAGATTAAGTGAATGGTGGCAGAAAGCTCAGAGAAAACTAGGTATTTTCTTATTAAGTGATGGCAAGGGGGTTTTATAGCCTCACTTTCTTTGTAGTGCGGAGTGAATATAGTTATCACATTTAAATATTCTAAGCTTAAATGGTAAAATAAAATTTCTAGGTGGCGTAAGCTACCTAACCATTTTGCTACTAAGTTACCAAGTAGTGACGAATACTTGGTAACTGATAAGTGGTTTCTTTGTAAGGATGTAGAAAAGTGGACTCAGGACGACAGACGAGTTGTGTCACTGGAGGGAACACCAATGTTTTAGTCAAGTGAATGGGAAGGTTCAATAGCTGATTTTCTTCAATTTGGTTGTGTTCGGTTAGCTTCAAGATTGAGCCACCCACGCCGGTCGGTGCGTTGGCTATTCATCTTGGCTGCTTTCGCCGAAAATGCCTCTGGACCACATTGAAGAAGCCAGGCTGATTTCGCAATTACTGGATTCTGGAAAACCTGCTCGCTGCATACGATTAATGAGGGAAATTGTCGGCTTTCAAAAGAGGGGGGACGCGTCTCGCAAAGTTAGCTGTCACGGCACTATGATCTATCACGCCTCCAATATTTATATTATACCCACAGGCGTAGGCAAGGGGCCCAGACAACACTTTCCCCATGATGTCCTCAGGACAGCCTTTCGAGAACATTATGATGTCCTGAGGATGTCCTCAAATGATCCTGGAAGCATCCTAAAAACGTCCCATTGTCCAGCCCCAGGACATCCCCAGAACGTCCTAACGAGGGCAGCCAAGGATTTTGCTAGTACATTTTTAGGACAATGCACTGCAGGTGCAGCTGTTCGCTGAGCTGTTAGGATGCTTTTATTTTTATTGTTTCTAGGTTTTCTCCAACTGGATTTTGAACCTAAATATGCCTGCAAGAGCTGCCTGCAGAAAGTAATCCATTGTTGTGTACTATTTTAAAGTCAAATTCACACACTAATTCTAGATTACTAGACAGTGAGAGGCTAAGAACACAGGGCAAGGGAAAGGGGGAAGAAAGCTGACGGAATGCTGAAGAGGAGAGAAGAAAACCTCTTCCCTCCAGCATCCCGTCTGCTTTCTCCTCTACATCTTTCCTTGCCCTGTGGTCTTAGCCTGTAACTATGAGCATGATCATGCCATTCATTTTTGCAAGCAAAGGTAACTGTTCAAGAAATACTTTATTGGAGAGCAAATGTTACATATGACTTTTTGCAATGCCTGCACCAGACATGCAGTCTGGCTTCGCATCTTGCCAGCACTAGTCTGAATAGTCAGCGGGATCTAGAAAAAAATCAATTCCATAAGCATTATTAATGAAAACAGGTCATGTGAGAAACTTAATACAATCATGTTGAACACCTCTGGCTTTTGACTGCAGCTTTTTCAGCTTCTCTCCAGCGTGGCGCAGCCACACTTTGATGATGGTCTCCACGTCAGCTTTGTTTGCAGACTCAACAGTTCATTTCACTGCCCCTGAAACATTGATTTGGGATGACAGTCACAGCAGAAAACTAAGATGGTCTAGAAAAAAATCACAATTAATCTCAATAAAAATAGATGTTCCAGAAATTATGTCCCTTAGTGCTAACGCACAACGATACATAGCTATCTGACCCACACAGCAAAAGTTTCACCTATTTAGACAGAACTATGTTCAGAAAATTGTATCATGCTCCCACTCCCGAGTTAGGTTAGTTTGTCGGTTTTCATGTAAAATCAGTCTTAATTTTACCATCAGGGAAAGGATATTCAATACAATCTGCATTTGACGCTAGCTCTGAACCCGACAAGGCCCAAAAAAGTCAAATTGGACGTTTCAGTGATTTATACAGCGTAAGGTTGGTCTGCCAGTAGGGGCGACACTGGTTTACACTGTAGATGAGCAATTATGCCAGTGCAGTACGACTGCTAACCTGGGGTTTTTAACGTGCACCACGCAGTAGTGATACACGACCGCACGCCGGTACGATGCTCATCCAGATCGAAACGGGCAGGGGTGGGGCTCGAGCCCAGAATCCCTGGGTTCTGCAGCGCGAGCTTTCGCTCCACGCGCGTCGAGCTGGGTGTGCGCTTCAGCCCACTCGGCCACCGATCCCCCCTCCGACAAGGCCCCTGTGCAATGTTTTACATAACTAGTTTAGTGAATAAATTAGATGACTCGCACACGACAAACAAAAGTGTCTTACTGTAAATGATGTCTGCCACATTGAGGTCCCGAAACTTTTCTTTGCCTTTCTGGCCTAACCAGCTGAAATTTACAGCCACTTTCCGGCTAAGCAGGACCTCCAATGTGTTCATGGTAGCAGACGTACCCCATGGATCTGCCACCATGGCCAGTGAACTGATGCAGCTAAAAAGGATATATTGGATCACATGGACGCTCTTATTAAGTCAAAGGTTAGAAAATATAACAAGATTGAGAATCCTTCACACCAGAAGCGTTCTTTTCCTTTCATCCAAAGATAGACTAGAGTCAAACTCTAGAAAGGCCTCCAAGTCGGCGAACGGCTTCTTCAGAACTTCCTCCTCTGCACTTAAAGCCCGAGGAACGCCATTGCATAGCGGTCGTGCGATCCCATCCAATTGCCTCCCTTGGTGTTCTACCCTCATCTGTATTGTGTGCAGTGTCCTCATGACTTGTTGTTCAAACTCTGAAGATTTGTAAAGAACAAAACATACTTAAGATATGAATCACATGAAGTTGTCATTCATCCTCTTTTAGGCAACATGGAATAATAAGCATATAGTTTAGTAGGGTACGTTGTTGGGCTAGGTTCATCTTAGTAAAACATATAAAATAGCGCAACAGAAAGACAAGGACAAGAAGTATACAGGACAGGCACTGTCCTGTATACTTCTTGTCCTTGTCTTTCTGCTGCGCTATTTTATATGTTTTACCAATAATAAGCAGACAGGATGGACCAAGTTTCCAGAAATTATAGTTTTCAAGTATCAACTAAGAGTAACTTTCCCCATGCTCACCAGAAAGTCTGGAAGTGCTGGCAGCTGAAGGGCATGAAGTGTGAAGTCTCTCGTCAGACCTTGCTCGGGGTGCTGCAAGTCATCAAGGCATAAATAAACCAATCCAAAATCACATTCTTAAAAGCTTACCCGGCCGGAAATGACTAGTCTCAGGCCTTGACAGTGTCACGAGTGGGGAACAGATTGTGACGTTCTGAACCCCACGGCTGCCATGGGGCTCTGAGCCTATTTGAAAACAAAGCCGGTTAATTTCACTTCTGAAAGTAAGCTTTGAGAATGCGACAAAACCACTCTACTTACGTGGTGCCCTTCGTACACTTGGAAGCTGGGACCCCGGTCGTGGCCAGCTGGAAGGGTACTCTGGATATCCTATTATAGAATGAAAGCATGCATGCCGCGCGCGCCATAACTTCTTGGCAAATGGATAAAGAACCATGTACACAAATCTCATTTTACTCACGTGGGCTTGGAATTGATAGACCAGGGCTTGTAGACAGCTGGGTGTTTTCCGATCTGTTGTCGCCACTTACAGCTGCAGAGATGTGTGCAACAAATCCAATCAATACTGTAGCTTAATTACTGGTAAATAATGCGCCACATTCTGGGGACCAACATTGGTTGTCGCATCAAGCAAACATCATTATGCAATATGGGAAACGCAGATGTAAAGGCGGACATTGTCACCATCGGTTAATTTCACTTCTGAAAGTAAGCTTTGAGAATGCCAAAAAACTACTCTACTTACGTGTTGCCCTTCGTACACTTGGAAGCTGGGACACCGGTCTTGGACAGCTACTGTACTCTGTATATCCTGTCATACAATGAGAGCATGCACGCCATAACTTACGTGGCAAATAGCCTTGTACACAAGTCTCGTCCAACTGGCGTGGGCTTGGAATCGAACGACCAGGGCTTCTAGAGTGATGGGTGCCTTCCCACCCCTCATCACCACTTCCTTCTGCAAAAAAGTGTGCGACATTTCAAATAGTGACGAATCCAATTCATAATTTCGCTTATTGGTAAATAATGTGGCACTCTCTGGGGACCAACGTTGGTTGTAACATCAATACACTCTATGGGAAACGCAAATGGAAGGGTGCATATTATCATCAATCACTTAAGTGAAAAAGCATTAGAATTCTACACATGCTGTGGCTGCCCTGCTAGTGACAGCGACACACATGCTGCAACACTATATATGCAACTGTGAACAACTGTGTGTACAAGAGGGCTATAAGCGTGCAACATGCTGTTCATAGAAATAGACTGCTAATTGTTTGTCCTGTAGATTTGCCATGTATGCTAAATATTTCATATTTATGCCTCACAAAGCTTTTTAGGAAGCGTACCATTGTGTCTGGACTGCTGGGAATGAAGCAAATCCAATGGCCTCCTTGTGCCCAACCTGTAGTCTCTCGAATGGTCTGTGGGACATCAAGTATTCAAGCGTATGGAATAAATATACAAAAAAAATTACCTAGCTAATCCAATACATCTAACGGTAAGTTGCAAGTGCGTAAAGAATGTACAATAGACTTCTAAAAATGGACCGCGGTGGTGATGGGGATTGCAAGTCGTCGTCATCTTCTGAGCTGTAAACTCGTTTTGTCTTTCTTTTTCGTTTTCCCCTTCCGAGATCCACTTCGCTTTGTAAGTCATCCGTGTCTTCCACACTCCTCAATCTTTGTCGTGCTTCTTCGTATGTAACTGAAAAAAGTTCTGTTGATCTACTTAATCTAAATTGCGCATTTATGTAGTTTGACATCGACAGCAACAGGTGCCTAAAATACTATGAAAGCCCATGTACATAATTGTATTACCATATGACTTTACTGCAGTGCAGGGCACTGGTTTCCAGTCAGGTACTGGGGTTGCTCCCGTTTTCAGCAGGCTCTGCACTTCATTCCTTTCAGGAGGCCACATGCAGCAGCCTTCATGTACCCAGTTTTAATGAACAATGGCCACTGAGTCACCTTTTTCAGGAAATTTAACAACGATGTAAAGACCACCTTACAAAAGAAAGAAAACATTTTTATGAGCATACCATTTTACACGAGTGCTTCACAATGACAAGAACAACTGGCCACTGCCATTTCTTACAACACAACAGCCTGTAGAAGAGAGGAACCTTTTAAATATAATTTTGAGGCACTTCTGAGCAATACAGTGGAGTGGCCATGACCGCAAACAAGAAAGTTGCGAAACTGTGCAAATCCTCAGCATCGTTGACGGGCATGGCAACGAATACAGGTCCCTCCGTTGAAAAAACTTCCTTCCAATAACACATGGAGCTCCAGATGAGAAATGAGCAAAGTTCTTCACTATGATCACTGACCCATCAGAAGGTATGCAACAGTTGTTTTTGTTGCCAACTGTAAGAGAAACGTTGGCTGACAATGCGACTTTAAAAAACTGTGGACATTCGCAGGCCTCAATAAGCAGCCCAGAGTTGTGTGGTGCAGTAAACAATGGGTAGCGTGTCACCTTCTGCTGCCGTTCCAGAACGCCTCCTTGCTCCGACAGCCTATTACAGAGCTGCTCGAGAGGATATTCCGGCTTTTGAAGCATCCTCTTCAGAGTTGCCATGTAATTTTCAAACGGAAACACACTCCAATCATCCAAGCGTCCCAGGTGCTGAACATCAGATGCAAGATGAGACAGTCCATGCACATTGTGTGTTACATGCTCTTGGCCATAAATCTCAGTAAAGCAACTAACAAAACACTTCAACAGGTCTCCCGCATACTGAATTTCAGTTGTGGTGGCACCAGGTGCTGCAAGTAGGCTGATTGCCACATGCAAGACACGAAAATTGTCATACATGTGTGAGGGAATGAGTGACAACAGTACTACAGGTCCTGCGTATAACAAGAAAAAACGAAATTCAGTAGCTTTCCATTGTTCTAGCTCTGTCAGACTTCGTGGCTTTCTGTTAAAATCAGAAGGAACAAACTGTGCTAGATTCTGATTTTTTTCCGATATCTCACTGAATACGTTGATACCAAGTCTTACTTCCTTTGGGCCACGAGCCCAAAGAAGGAGCAGCTTGCGTGTTACACCCAAACAAACGAGATGCATATAATCTAACGGTACATCTTTCACGAGATCTATCGGAAGTACCTCTAGAATACTTTGACCAGTGTGATTTGCAGCGGAAACTTTGATTGGTTCGCAATTGCTTGGTCATATCTGGAAAGCACAGCCTGCCTTTCCAATACACACTCTTAACAGTGCATTTTATGCAACTGTGATAGCCCTTATGGCCTCTGATGTACAGTATGCAGGCTTTAGCTGGTGCATCACAGATTGAGGCACGAATTCTCACACGAACTGTCACTGTGTCAGTAATGAAGCCTGCAGTGATAAGAAGTTTGAGTTCATCAACGAACTGCTGCAGAGCTGGATCGCGTCCTGGGGTTTGCTGCGACCAAAAAAAAAAAAAAAAATACACCCACAACAAATGGTGCCCGTCGGATACGTCCAAGAATAGGCCAGAACTGGTTTTTGGAGCTCTTGGATATAAGGGAGGCCGTCTATATTAGAACTGAGGCTCAATTCAGTCGGTAACTCCGCACAGTCTTTCAGGATATGACGAAGCCCCGCCTCAACACCAAAATGACAGTATTCGCCTCCCCACAGCTTCACAATACCAGATGACTTCTTTGGAGTCTGCAACAAGGCTCTTGCAGAAGATGGTAGTGAAGAAAAGCATGTGTGGCTGCGCAGCACTGCCACAAGCGATGTGACCGCGGAGTGAGAGGATCGAGACTCTACTGCCCATATTTGCTGCCTCTGCCGTATCAGCGGCACAGAATCTTGGCGATCGAACCCCAACCACTTGTTGCACAATCGTTGGCGCCAACGTTGGTGCACTCATGTTGGAGCAGAGAATCTTCTTCTAATCCAAAGGTCGTAAGCGGAAGGTCGACCTCTCCATTGTCTGGACTAGGACTACGTGGGTACAGCACACGTACATCTTTATCAGAGTCAAGAGAAAAACACGCCACCGAGGATGGTTGTGGCAATTGTGGCGCGGTTCGTGCGAGGAAGATGTCCTTGCTATCGAGTCTACTTTCGCACAGTTGATGAGCTCGGAGCATTCGTTTACGACGGTACGTTGTTGGGCTAGTTGGTTCATCTTAGTAAAACATATAAAATAGCGCAACAAAAAGACAAGGACAAGAGGTATACAGGACAGGCGCTATTCGTTTACGCGCCGGCATCTTTCCCGCCGAAATTGCCGTTCACTGCTTTCCGCCACTTCGAAGTACTACATATAAAAAGAACACTAACCTTCGTCACTGCCTTGCATTGCTGCCATCATCAATTTGGATGGAACAGCGCGGAGATAGACTCGCAGCTCGGACTAAGAACTCAGTGATATATTTCTTCTTTTTCAAATCGTTCTCTTTATCTACTTCGCCGTTAATGAGAATGTTTTAAATTTTTAAAGGGACGATGCAACGATTTTTGTACTATGCGCAAATACCGCTTAGAACGTATCCCTGACGTTAATGACATGTGAACCACCCGTTAGTTTTTCACCACACGCAATCGAAGTCGCCGAAAAAATTAAAGAAAAACGAGCAACGTTCACCCCCTCAACTCGCAGCCAGAACAAGCGGCCACGTGATCTGGTGCCTATTATATGCCGCCAATGTTGATTATAGCCACGCGCTGGGGTTGGCAAGGCACAGGACACGCGCTGAGTTCCAGACATAGTCAGCGCAGCGATTCGGCACGGGCCACTACCCGAATGCTTCTCTAGCTATCTATCATCACGAGGCCAAATCGAGTGCCCACGCAATGCTTGGGTCCAATCTATGAGCAGCATTCAAATATCATCACTGGGCGATACTGCGACCGCCCAGTTGCGTCATCAAGTTTCACAAAGGAGAGATTCAATGAAAATTATCGCTTTTGTCCTTGGAATTACTCCGCAGTAAAGGCGTTTCTTGGCCAATGGCGTTGCGTGCAAGTATCCTTGAGTCCCACTAGTGGCAGAAAGCTCGCATAAAGTGAAAAACATTCCAACTGAATATCGGTGCACCGCCACTTTAAACACCAGGAACCAAATAGCCAATAAACATTATTAAGTCAATAATAAATAAATTATTTAATGACAACAAAGAATAAATAAAACAAAAAATAAATACATTAAAGAATAAAAATATTTTTTTAGAAAATAAATTATAATAAAAAATTAAACTTATTTTTTTTATATTTTAGTTGTATTTATTTTTAGTTGTTATTTATTTAATATTTACTTATCAATGTTTCTTGGCTATTTGGTTTCTGGTGTTTAAAAATTTTAAATTAAACGTTCTCATTAACGGCGACGGAGAAGGTGACGACGATTTGAGGAAGGAGAAAAATATCACTGAGTTGTTAGTCAGCGCTGCGAATCTGTTTTTTTTTTTTTCTTGTGCGCCTGTGAGTGTTACTGTCTCCGCGCTGTTCCATCCAAGAATGATTTACCAACTTGCCCAAGCATCTACATTATCAAGCCATCACCAACCTCGAGGCTATTTCTGTTTCTGTCCTGGCTTGGCTTAGCTAGCTTGGGTCTCTCGGACGGGTGGATAATTGCAATAACGGTAAGCCTTCTAGTAGGCGGTAGCTTGCGCCACCTAGATTGAATGTTGCCAATGGAACTGAATTCCGTAATACTGCGCAAATACAAAACTAATAATAATTGTAGTGTGTCCTGCTTTTATTAAAGAATTGTTTGTTCAAAACTATAGTAAAAGGATGTCCTAAACTTGCACAACTACATGTAATAATTTGTATGTGAAATTTAGTTTAGCAGTAAACATGAACTGTGTATAGCTACCGCCATTTCATCCATCTATTTTTTTTAAAAAACGCAATCAAATTGAGGACGAATATATTACCTCTGACTTTGTATCCTTCGTCCTCAATAAGTCCTCGGAAGGACGTTTCTAGGATAATCCAGCGACTGACGTTCTCAGGATGTCCTGAGGACGTCTTGAGACCGTGAGGACGTTTGTACCTTTTGAGGACGTCCTGTGGATGGCGGGTGTTGTCTGGGGGGGGGGGGGGGGGGGGGGAGGAGGGGGGAGGGGCAACGGGGCTCGTGTTCCCCCTGGTAAGATATGGGGGGGGGGGGGCTAAATGGAAAGTCTACACCGCTGATTATACCCCTGTCGAAGCCAGCAGCGATATACGTCTAAATTGCTCAGGCTCTCTGGCCACAAAAAGATACTCAATTTCTCCGTTCAGGATTCTGCGTGGTTCTGCGTGAATCTCCGATGAATACTCTCTTCAGTTTGCCCGCATTCGTCTCCGTGCTTCAGGCTAGAACCATTTGGCTAAGTTTAAGTAGTATCTCTCTCTTTCTGTAAAATATACTTTTATTCAGCAGTTCACCTAATAGCTAGTCAACTAAGCTCATTTTTCAGCCCGAAGTATATACTATATTGCTTTAGTTGGACGTAGTATGTAATATAATACATAACCTACTTATTCGTCAAAATGACTTCTTAGTTGCTACTAAAACCTGAATTGAAATACATGCTCCTTGGCTCAAGAAGCGCTTGTCTAATTTTTGTAATTTTCCTGCAGCCTGGCATGGGAGGAAATCGAGAAGTCACGCCTTTAGCGGTACGCTTCAGCTGAGGAGACAACAAGCCGAATTTTCGTGTTGGTTTTTGACAAAAGAAATGGAAGATGACGACGTGTTGTTGACCGAGAAGACGACTGGAGCTGTTTCTTAGACGCGGATACGCACAAAAGCTCGATTTCGCGGACAGATAAGTCGCATGGTCGGGGCATGCGAGTTAGCTGAAAATTACTCACGGTGGAACAATTCTGTAGTCATTGCCACTTTCTTTAGCTGATCAAAACTGATTAGAGTCTATTACCGTCTCTCCGGAGCCCATAGCTTCGGTTTTGAACGAAATCTCAGAAACAAAAGTTTGACATGAAAAGAACAAAAAGCACCGGGAAAACAAAACTGCTCTGCAAGCTTATGAAAACCGGTTACACTTAACCGTCGCAGTTCAAATACCTAAAAAAAATATGACACTAAACAAAATAAAATCTGTGAAATTGAATGCGCCACCCGTTCAGGTGGCCCAGTTGAGCCGACACGACCTGTTCCCAGCCGCCATGTTTGTTTGGTGGGGGCGCCCCCTATAGGTCGTCCCGAGAACTTCGCGTGGTGCCCCCTTACGGCGAACCGGGGTGACGTCACGGCGAGGAGAGAATTTTTCCCCGACTCGGCCCGCTCGCCCTGTGGAGGCTTTGACGACGATAGCTGACGGCGCGCTCGTTTCTATTTAATTTTTTTTTGGCATGTTTTTCGTAGGAAGTGTAAATTTTTATATGAGCCTTTATTGAGGTATGGCCTGTAGCTACAGGCGAAACTTCAACCAACATTTTACGCATGGTTGACAGGGCAGGCAACGCATGAATCACAGCTGGTATATGAAAATAAAGAAATATGCCCACAATTGCAGAAGCATCACTATAGATTTACATTTCGCACAATAAATGCTGCTGATGGCCTGAATGAATTGGCAGGTTATGCATATTATTTTTTTTGTATCTCTGTTTTTAAACAAGATCGCCGAAGCAGAAAAGCTGCATGCTACTCAAGCAACATGTTAAATACAGTCTGGGCCATGAAGAGAGAATTACAAGTAAGACAGCCCAAGTGCAGGGGCAAAGTAAGAAAAAAAAAAAAAGAACAACAAGGAACATTTATTATATACATTGCTCGCATTTGACCTTTGCTGGATTCGGATAGTATTTCAATGGACTACACGGGTGGTATCTGTGGACTTGTTTATATCAAACCTCAAGTAATGTATAACAAACGTAAGCGAAGGTGTCTAGCTCGTTATTAGCCCCTTAAGCCCTGAAATTGAAATTTTACTTAAATCGAATTGTCCTGAAGCTAAAATACCAGAAGCTTTTCTCACGCAGACTGTCGCCCTTCACATGTGCTCCACATTTTCTGCTGCTAGTGCTGCATCTACCACTGGACAGACGTTCGAATGCTTGCTTTTACTCCTGTTTGCCTCTGATGTCAGAGAGTCCAGCTCTAGGGAGTTTGGAGGCTGAGGAAGCTTTTGGGGACCTGCAGCAGTGTCCCTTTTAATTGGAAATGACAATTCAGACTAAACGGTGTATTTTCGGAATACCCAAGGCTGGAATAAAAAATGTCAGGAAAAAGTATAAACATTGCATATTACGGCACTATTGCCGTGCATAGTTTGGCAGTTCAATACATATCATACAGACAACTTGGGGCAATTCGGCCGTTTTTGCTGCCACCATACAAACTAATTTCCAGTAATTGTGCAGCTTCTAAGAAATATGCATGCATGCGTGTGTAAACTATACAATTAATTCACGAAGAGGCTACATTTATTAAAAACAACCCTGTTCCACGAGCACTTTCAAGATCATCAGACGCAGGGCCTTTAAAACATCTGCGAACCAGCGCGTGCAGAGTGGCAGCGCAGAGTCAGGGTCGCGAGCTAATTTGCCGACCACCCAAAGTCCCATGATATAAATGCCACTTCAAATGCCTTGAAAGCGGGATGTAATATCGTCTTAAATCATAAACGTGCAAGGAACAGAATCCCAGCGTCTGAAACACTTGCGCCACCGCTTCACCGACCCCTCGCGAAATTGTCTTGTGTCGTGCGGACGGACGGGGAGGTTCATCGGCGGAATTGCCTCCGCCGATAGCTTTCGGGATTTTTAGCCCAATTTTAAAGTTAAAAGGGACAAGCAGGCTTATAAAATGTACGGAAGCACGTCAATATCGGCCTAACTCAACGTCTTGCACACCGGGTAAACGAAGTCCAGCTCTTCGAAGAGCTTCCGGCACACAACGCCAAACCAGGAAACCGGTGCTGGGAAGCAAGCCGATGCGAGATCGCGGAGCGGAGTACTCCTTCTGACGTCAGGGTACACCTCACCCAATCAGGGAGCGGCGACCGCAGCGACGCTTGTGTTCGCTCTCGGGGCTAATAGGTCGCTGGAGTTGCCTGTCGAAGCTGTATGCAGGGGTGAGACAGGTGAAACAAGTTTTGGAGCAATTTTTTGAGCAGAAAAATCTGGATTTTGGAGCAGTTTAGGAGCACAAAATTCTGGTTTTGGAGCAGCAGTTTATGTATTTTGGAGCCACTTCGAAGCAGAAAAGTCTACAGTTGGAGCAGATAAGGCGCAGAAAATGTTAGAGCAGCTTATCAGCAATTTAAATAAAAAAAAAAATCTGATATCAACCATATAAATAACATAAATAATATTTTTTTTCTATCGTTATTTTTGTCCACCTTGGTTCCAATAAGTCACCAGCGCCGATACGCACCAAGACAAAATATAAAAAAAAGGAAAACAGAAAAGGCAAACGCGAGTTTTAGGCGCATTGTTGAGGACAGGAATCACAGGCTTGCTGCAAAGTTAGGTGGGCACTAGGTACCTCAAGCTTATACGAACTGGTGCCAAAGCGCAATTGTAGTGCAAAACTTTTTAAAGCGGTGATTCCAGAGCATGAGCAGGGAAGCACAGTTTACTAGAACCAGACATCGATCGGACGCTCGTAGAAAGCACGCGCAGATAGAAAAAAAAAAAACTCTCCACAAAAGTGAGTCACAAGGTAGTTAGTGAATGAGTAGAAAAACTATGGGCAGCACAAGCACGCTAAATATGGATGTATGACCGATTCATTCCATTGCTCACACACTGGAAGCATGGTTTTGATAACCGAAAGCACTCACGGCGGCGGCGCCGTCCATTTTGACGAGATTACGGACACGAATGAACAATTACGCAATGGAGGCGCTCAATAGCACTATTAAGAAAAGGTTTACTCTCAACACGAAAGAAATACTTAAGTTTGCTCATCTCGATAGCCTGTGCGTCGTACCTCCCGCGGCCAGACCGCGTGACAGCACACCATTAGCATGCAGTCACATTGGATTGGATTGGAGTCTGCGGCTCTCCCCTTTGTATCGGGTGATCAACAGTAACGGATACTGGATCTAGCCTAGTCAGTCGCGCCTCCCGCGACTTCCGCTTCCGCTTGGTGCTCCGCTGATCGGTTGCACTCCCTCCGCCGATGTGTCTCCCTCCACCAGACTTCCAGCCGCCTCTTCGTCACGTCTACCGCCGATCGAACGTTCTTTTGTTCTTCCTCTCCGTGTTCTGCACCGATTCAGAAACCCAGTGCTACTGGTAACACCGTTGTACTAGGGACCGGTACAATGTGCCGGCACTGCAGCACCAGGTGCTCCGTCGTCTCGTCGGTCTGCCCGCAGAGTGTGCACGCCCTCTCCTGGCCCTCCGTGGACCTGGCCCGGGTTTGTAATGTACCCATGCGGGCCTCTGCGAGGAGTCCACTGCCTGTCGAGTTGTCGTACCAGGGCTCTTTCCCCATGGCCTCCCTCTCCGCGTAGTACATCGCGAGGGACGGCTTCGCCGCCGCTCCCGCTCTCCATCTCTCGTCTCCACTGCTCGGACGCCCTTTCTGATTGCAGCTGGGCCCTCCCGGTTCTCGCCCGCTGACTCCAGCCAGATCGGTTCGAAACCATAGCGGTCCCGCAGCCTTCGGAGGCGGTGCATCCATTTGGTGCCTCTTTCCTGCTATATCATGTAGCGCAGGGTACGGTGGGCCCAATTCCCATCCGGGAGTCTGTGCACTCTCCTCTCGTACAGTGCCTTGGCGCTGGCTTCTCTGGCCTCCAAGGAGGACCAGCCCAGGTCCCCCTCGACACCCTCGTTGGGTGCTGTCCTTGAGACTGCCAAGGCCATTGTTCCCGCATCCCTGTCTTCTCTCCAGGAAATCTCTTGTTTGCGATGAAAGGACGAGTACGCCATTTGCGTACGTGAGTCCCGGAACGATGGCCATCTTTCATAGCCCCCGCACCACCTCGAACCTGTTGAACGTCCGCTGTATGGTGCCTGGATCGCGTCTTTGACTGATGTGTTTAGCGTCCTCTCCCGCCCATACATCAAAAGTGGTCCCGATGTGGCAACAAATGACGCGAGTGTCATGCTGATGAAAATAATCCCTGGAGAAGGGGAACAAGAGGGACAAAGGACAAACACAATTCTCCAAACACAGCTAGGTGACTGGTGTGTGACCGAAAAAATCCGCCTGGTCCGGGTATCGAACCCGGGACCTCTCCATTACAGGTGGAGCGTAATGGAGAGGTTCCGGGTTCGATACCCGGACCAGGCGGATTTTTTCGGTCGCACACCAGTCACCTAGCTGTGTTTGGAGATTTGTGTTTGTCCTTTGTCCCTCTTGTTCCCCTTCTCCTGGGATTATTTTCATCATTATTGTCCAGCTCGCTTGCACCTTTGCATTTAATTGCATTATAATAGTGTCATGCTGTTGGCTGTCGCGATCCTGGCGGTTGGCCGTAGAAATGCTGGCGAAAAGCACGAGCGAACGCGAGTGTCGCTGTCGTCACGGCGTCCCTTTAGATGTCCCAGGCGTCCCAACTCCGGCTGCTCTAGCTTCCGTGAACTGTCAAAGTGGAAAGCGACCTGCAGCAGAGCAGGCATCTGCTACATACACCACAGCTGTTGGGACGCCACCAGGGTCGGGACCGGCGACAGCATGACACTTTTATGACGTCATCAGGCGGAAATCGAGGGACCACTTTTTTGGCCGTGGTAAACACACCAGTCGGAGACGCGTTCCAGGCACCATAGTCCGTAAGGAGGATAGAAGAATAGGAGAGGGCATGACGTCGGCCGCGTAGCCTCCACAAGCCATGCTCCCTTGACGCCTCGCCTCTTTCTCATTTTCCTCCTTACCCTCCTCACTTACCAAGCCAACGTGACCACATCCCGTGACCGTAGCTAGCCTTCGTCTTGCTATGGGGTACTAGAATACACCACACTATAGCCTTTGATCTGATAAAACCTACCGGACGGAGCGCGCGCAAGCCTGCAAGGAATCCTTTTACAACCAACCCCAGGTGGCGGGTTCGAACCCCGACCGAGGTGCCCGCAATATGACGGAGGCTTATTGCGGAAAAGGCCCCGTGTAACCGAGCTTTCGGTTGCACGTCGAAAGATCCCCAGGTGGTCGAAATTAATCCTCAGTCCTCCGCTGGGGCGTGCCAGATGCCCGTCGTTGGTTTGGCACGTAAAACCAAAATTTGACTTTTACAACCAACCATCCATCTCACACGTGACATGTCACGCGCACCAATCGCCAGAGAGATCTGCGGTCACGCTGGGCACAAAATCGTTTAAACTTTTTATGACTAGGCTTGACTAGGCTTATGACCCCCTCCTAGTACTTCTAACCTCCTTGATAGTCCGCTGTCACAAATGACAGCGGAAAGCAGTGTTGCCAGACGAAGAAAAAAAAGTGAGCAGATTGATCTAAAAAAGTCAGTAGATTTCAAAGAGGTTAAAGTTTCGGAAGTGGCACCCCCCCCCCCCCCCCCGGTTGCCGCCATGTTGTACGCAAATGTGACCACTCGTCACGTGACCTCCCAAGAGCCGTGACGTCACAGGTAAGATGGCAGCGCCCAGAGCTGGCGGATGCGAGTTTGTTCGGTGCGAGGTAGCCGTGATGTGCAGCTGCTTTCTGACGACTTCGGGCTTCTTCGTGCTCGCTGACGCAGGTATGATGTGAAAATATGAAGGAATGAGACTTTATACCGTTTTTGCGCAAGATCGCTCTGGATCATCTGGATATTAAAGGGACGCTGACACCCCCCCAAAAATTTTTTTATTTTTTGCCAGGCGCTTTATTCTGGTGTCGGAGGACTACCCAATTAATATTTTGCAACAGAGTAGCGTATTTCTTTAATAAAGCCAAAAGACGCAACTGCTCGAAACCGAAACCGAAACCCGACGGAGGTCGGAGAAGTGGAGAGAAGAGAGTGACTGGCGGAAGTCACGTGGCTACACCCGACCGTGCGTTTTTTTATTTTTTTTTCTCCTCTCCGGTAGCAGACGACACGACATGCGGCGTGCGATGCGGCGTGCGGGAACTGCTTGCCGTGCGATTCTTTTGCAGTTATGTTTGTTCCGCTCGTTGTTCTGTACTCCAAGATGAGTTGTTTTGTACATTGAGGAGTTGGAGATGAGTAGTGAGTGCCCGTGGTGAATTTCCATGATCGGCTCCGAAAATAATAAACCCAAGATGTTGCGTGAAGAGCTGGCTCACATGTCCTGCGTCCGAAAAAAAGTGGCATTGTGCGACAGAGTTTCCGAAAGATCAACGGGATCGGGACCAATGGCTGGCTGCAATTCCTCTAGAACATTTACGGGCACCTCGGAAAGCGGACGCTACCTGATTTATATGCTCCTTGCATTTTGTGGAAAGTGATTACATTGAGTTCGCAGGTGTCAAAACGGAAATCCCATACCGTTTAATTCAGCAAAGTATCGTCTACAACATTTGTTTGTTATTTTTTGTTTGTTTCTTCAGTGATGATTGTAAAAAAAAGAAAAAGATATGTAAACATCGAAAAATGTATGAAAAAAAAAGAAAAAACATTCACGGGGGATCGAACCCGGTCCTAACGCGTGTGAAGCGGACGTCTTTCCCACTGAGCTACTAGGGCATCTCGTTTCTGTTGGATCTCTTTCCTTAGTAATAATTCAGCCGGTAAATTAAGTTGGAAAGTTTGCTGTCGATTTTTCTCTAGCAAAAGCACTCCCGGGTCGAAGTCGGGAAGCGCCATGCTTTGAGGACATTCGCACCTAGTAAAGAAATCGTACGCGTGCATATTCAACTCGAAGTAGACACGTCGTGCTTGACGTTTGCGCGTGCGTTGTCTTCAGCCACGAGAAGGGAGCGACGGCTCGGCGACGTCTTCGTGCAAATCGGCTTGGTGGCCGGGCGTGTCGTACGGGATGAATACCAATTCTTTTGATCAGTCCCAAATTTCTCTTTTACCGGTAGACAGAATTCGCCGGTACCGCGAACGACAGTTCTGAAATAGAGGTCCCACGCCCGTCGTACGCTGCCATCGCCGACCCCGCGAGTCCCACGATACGCGAAACGACGAACGCAAAGAATGCTTCCGGTTGTCTGTGAAACTTTTTTTTTTTTTGAATCAACGTATTTACAGCTTTTTAGAAGCCACAAAAAATGGGTTTCATATTTTTTTCTATTTTTAATATTGAGTGTGTGCCTTCAGTGACCCACGACTTTGATTAAATTTGGTGGTCGCATCGATACCTTAGAAAACGGCCCGTGACCGCGAAAAAGAGAGTGAGCGAGACTCGAACCGGCCAATTCTTGATCGGCGGTTTTCGGGCGGAAAGAAACCGAATTTCGAGCCGCAAATTCTGTTCTGGGTAGTTGAGCTCTCATATGTCACGTACAACTAAAAACCTCGGCGAGCATAAACACCCTGTCAGTGTCCCTTTAACGCCTGTGAGACAGCATCTGCTCTGCATCGCCGTACCGGTGTTCGGATTCCGGGATGTGTTCGAGGATCGAAAGAACTTTGAGTGCTTTTGACATGAAATTTTCGCATTCTCTTAGCTTTGTTTGAACGTTGAAATATCTGAGAATCTACCATAGCAACTTTTAGCGAGGAAGCTCCTGCGGTTTTAAGCTTTTGTGCTAATCCACAATTCTACATTCGATCGCTTCCTTTTTTTGTGTGTGAGTGCGAAGTGCACACTTATTTTCAGCTACGAGGATGACGTTTTATTGAGTGTGGGAAAGAATAAATCGTTGGAGGCACCTGCTTCAAGGCTATTCGACTTGCTATAAGAACAACTGTTTTGGTGCATGCATAGATTAGCTGCACATTTTTTTCTTTCGTAGGATTTATTGCAGCAATACTCTTTTCCATCAAGAGTGCATTGTATTAGTCGGTCAATTATTTAATTGTTCTAATTACCTGGATAATACCCCTGACATTTAAGCAAAATGACATTGTAGCTCGGCCAATATGCGTGTTTAATACGCCACGCTGCGGGTGCACGTGCCACATGCAGAACCAGGATCACGAGCTGATTCGCCGAGCGGTGAATGACATTCGATCAAAATGACATTTACTTTACCTTCTGACAGGGGTATTAGATGATTCATATTTGTGTTCATCCCTTGCCTGGAGAGCAGTCTTGTTGAAAAATGTTGACCACCATTCCTTTCGGTCTCTTCAATATACTCTTTTCAAGAGTGTGGGCTGCCTATACTTCGTATCACCGTAACTTGGAAAAGGCCAACCGCCACAGCCCCCTCGAGCCAATCAGAGAGACGGAGCGAAGGTATGTGACAAATCTGTGCAGACGAGCACTCTGATGATATGTTGTCATGTGCCTCTCTCCAATGTGTGTGTTGACTCACCGAGACTGTAGCTTTTGCAGTCTGCCAAATTCTGATGAAACAAATTACAGAAGCTACTGCTGTAATTACCCCAGGCTTTCAATTGGGCATTTGTTCGACAAGAATGTTATGTCCGCCATCCCTGTGAATTCGGATCAGCGCCTATTGGACTCGAATGCTGCATTAGCGTTCGACGTGAACTGGGGCCCATTCGTGTGCTTTACGCCGAAAAAAATGGTGACAGTTGTGTTGCTTGATGGGGCTTTGCAAAGGGTCTATTGTGTCATACATATAGGAAGTGTCATGCTATATAACAATGCATCAACACATACTATTAAACTGTATGCTCAGAGGTGTGTTTGTTTTTTCCAATTAACAAGTTACAGCAGTGTGCTTTAATGTTATCATGTGTGTAGTTTTAAGTATCCTCTCTGCAATGCCTACGAAGGCCCCTGGAGGAAATATATTAATAAATAACATTTTCACATCACTGGAGTTGGTTTTCAGGTGCACCACATGTTTAGGAAAGGTTGAACGAGTGCAGCCCCATGCAAGAAGTCTGCCAGTCTGGTATGCCCCATTAATTAATATTGAAGGGTCAGAGATGCGAGTGTCCTCGTAAGGTCCAGAGCGTGCAGTGAACACAATTCTCGGTGTATAGACTCTCAAGGCGTGAAGGCAAGCGGAAATATCTTCATCTGGTTAGTGTATCAAATATATTTATTTCCACTGGATTACATAATTATTGATTTTTAGTAAATGGTTTCATAACGAGTTCTTTCTGCGACAGTCTCGTGCCAGGCATTCAGTCGTAGCACCTGTGGACCTTGTTGTCGGATGACGCTCCTGGCACGTCGGTGTTCAGTTTGGTCGAGTAGCAACTTTGACCGACTGATGCTGTCTTGTAATCATACGTCATGTGCGGCCACTGACGTCTGATGCACTGAAGCTGCAGGGCTGGCTTCTAATCCGAAAATTTTCCTGGTAGTTTTCTGCATCAATGCAGCAAGCTCAGGCATGTTTTCCTTATGTGGCTGTGCCTTTTGCTGTACCGTTGACCTGACAGCTGGCAAAAATGTTTGTTTGCTATCCAAGTCTGGTGATGCTTGGAGTTCACTTTTGAGAGCAACCAACCATTCTATTCCTTCAAGTCACTCAGGGGCATTCTCCCTCAAAGTTAGAAATTGTGTGCTTTGTGGAGTGGACACAGATAATTGGTGTCAGCACATTTTTAGGTATTGTCCTTGGACGACAACCGACACCAAATCCACTGTCACTGCATTGCCGCTCACCTGCTTTGTCGTGCTTACCTCTCGTTGAGGTGATGGACATCAGGAGCTTCGGGGTAATCAGGGATTCAGCATCTTCGATTCAGCACCTTCGGCATCAGGGACAAAGGTCGCCGAAGGTAGTCCTTAATATCCCGTGGTGGCTCCTCGAGACGTGATCGAGCGTCGTTCGGCACAAACCCTCGTAGACCAATTCATTGGTACGGGCAGCTTTGGTAGAAATGGTCAGCTTCATGCAGTCGTAGCAAAGTGGTTTTCGGTCGGCCATTCGCATCACCAACGTTTTCCTCGGTGTACTTTGTCGAACACAGACCTACACGCGATGTTGGGAATGCTTCGGCGTTGGAGTGTCTCATTGAATTGGCATTGAATACTAAGCCCTGTTGGAAAATATCGATGATGGAAAGATGATGGAAAAGGCTCATACAAGCGTAACCGTAATATGGGACATCCTATACAAGCGAAAAGGCAGCTCCAGTATAGTGGATTACGGCGGAACGATACAGGTAGGCGGAACCATACAAGCGTGTCGTATTATGGGACGTCCTATACCGGCGTAGTGGATTATGGCGGAACCACGTAGGCGGACGGAACCATACATGGATAACGTAATATGGGACATCCTATACCAGCGAAAAGGCGATACCGGCATGTTGGAGCCATATGGCTCCAACATGGTGGTTTCGCCTTTTCACTGTTGTACACGGCAATTTAGTTTTAAGCTTTACATATATGTTTAGAAAGGTCGTGAAAGCTAAATTAATGCGATTTGTGCAGGCGAGTTATATGGCCAGGCGTACGTAGTATAGGGACCTAGTCGTAACGATCAGTCAGATAATTAAATACAATTTGTTAATTAACTTTTTAATTAGTGAAAATGAAACTATGGTTTCTATTGGAAACTTGCTGAGTCACTGAAAACCACAAAATCAACTCTTTTTAGAAGGATATAATGCAGGGGTAGCATTTTACGTGTTCTGTAAAAATGCTTTATTTGGACGAGTTTCTAGGTTTCAGTTTCTTATCAGAGCTCATCTTTGCGCCCACGGTCCTGTTCCCCAGGGGCTTAGACGCGCAACACATGTGCGCCTTGCTTCCCTCCATCCTACGAGGGAGGCGAGGGGGCGGCTTCGCACTGCGGCCACCGGGCAGCAGGACCGTAGGTGCAAAGATGCGCTCTGGTAAGAAACCGAAGTCTGGAAACGCGTCCAAATTGACCATTTTTTTAGAACACCATAAAATGCTGCTCTTGTCTTATATCTTCACAAAGAAAATTGATTTAGTGTGTTTTGATGATGCTTAGAAGTTTCTAATTGGAACCATGGGTCTATTTTCACTGATTAAAAATTTCAGGAACATACTATACTTAGAGAGAGGCTGAAGCGGTTTTGTATTTGAGAAAACACTTTTAAATCTTCTTCATTTGACCTCCAGAATCTCAAATATCAAAATTATTTGCCAATTTAATTAATCGAGGCTGCATAGAGTCATTTTTAAAGCGCTTTGAAAGCACTTCCCTAGAGAGCGACGTCACAAGAGCAGCTTTCAAAATCTTTGTTCACGCATCTTCAGCGCCTATGAAAGCTATGCACGCACATGCTATTTTTTAAAGGGGCAGAAAAATGTGTCACGACTGGTGCCAATGCGGGAGAATATACCTAGAAAACTTGCGACTGGACGCGCGGCCCTTAAGCGACACACACTTGGCGGCTGAAAGGTCTTCTTACGATGTCACTATTGGTAGGATGTTTTTTTTGTGTTTTCTCACGTTTAGTTATATCTTTGTGGAAAACGAACGGGATATTCAGATTCGCGGGATAAAACCACGCGAGAATGAACCTCCATCTAGTTTTCTGAAAGAAGTCTGGCACATCTCTGTAATAAGCCGACTGATCATTACAAATTAGCCTTTTATACCATGCCGCCCTGGCCATATAACTCACATGTACAGACTGCGTAAATGTAGCTTTTACAGCTTTTTTTTTAAAAATCTGTAAAATATACAAAAAAAAACACTCTGTAGAATGTCCCCCAATACAATATGATTGTATGCTTCCTTTCTCGCTTGCATTGTTCAAGAAAGACTTGTGGATATCCAGCGTTTCATTGGAATGCCGGATGTCAATGAGTCTCCACATCAGTGAGTGGTTTCAAACAATTATTATGTTTGCACACCAGTAAGCTCTTATCTGAGGCTCACCAGGAGCACTAAGAGCAGAGGCAAAATGTCGTGACCTGGTAAATTTGGTTGCAGGTATTTATTTTTAGAAGAACTGCATGCAGCAAAGCTTAACTTTGCTCAAAAGAAGATAATTAAAAATTCAATACTGAACAATGGTGTCCCTTGAGCTGTCAGACCAAACTCCCACTCTTGTCACTCAGGAGTTCCTAACTTGTGCGTAGAGGATCAGCACAACCCAGATTTGTGCTGCAAGCGCACCTGCAATATAAAAGTTGAAAAAACATGAGATGAAATATGAGACGTTTACAATTCTCTGTAATGAGAAAATACAGTACAGCTCTCGAAGAGGAAGATGGGAGGGTATGCCCCTCCTTCCCCTCCCCTCCTCCTCTTCTGCTCCCTCCGATTTAGGGGGAAATTTCCCCACTAAATTTAGCGGGTTAAGTTTCCCAATAAATTTAGCGCGGAAATTGATGTCACATAACCTCAACACAAATGCAGTTTTTCCGCTAAAAGTAGCGGGGAAAATGACGTCGCATGACCGTGTCACGTCATCCATAAAAATATTCAGTTTCTCAGCTAGACTTAGCGGAAATATTAACGTCACATCACCACAACATTAATTCAATTTCCTGCCAAGTTTAGTTAAACGGTTACGCCGACAGCGACGCCGCGAAACGCGGAAACGGGTGCTAACAGCTGCGCTAAAAACTAAATGCATCAGGTGAAATAAAGTGAACATTAGATATACTGTAAGAAAAAGAAGAGAATCTAAGATACCATTCTCAGATCCTTCCTTTTGTCCGTTCTCAAATGTTTTGATTATCAAGAAATGTTTATCTCTTTATTCATACCCAGAGAACCCGTCCCAGTTTCAGCATGAATGCAATAAATCAATGCAGACTAGACCTAGTAAACTATAATGCACATAAAAATGAATGTTTGCCACATAGTCATGTATCAGTCAGTGGCTCAGATCTCAAAATACATTTGTATTGAGGAACATTCTTGAATAAAACTTCTGGGCTTCGAATTCAACAGTTTGTACTTCCATAAGGAACACTGTATGGCACTGATTTTTTTTGTTTTTTGTGACACATCAGAAACAGCACAACACTGTCATCCTTGCATACCTAACAAGAATTTGTATTTTTTTTTTTTTTTTAGCATGGCATGTGTTATTCTAATGCCCATACAGCCTCCTTTAACAAAATTTCCTTTGCATAGCTTTTTATTGGTTCTTATTTAGCTCGCACGACAGATTCGGTACCTTGAATTCTCACTCGGCATCAACAGTTTTATATATTAATGTAATAGCGAAAGACAAGATGTATGGACTTGAGTACGGTTCAACAAGCACAGGTGTTGAGAAAAGTACCGAGGAAAACTCAAATGTCAAAATAAAAATAAGCTGGAATGTGGATACAATTATGGACATGGTCATGAATACAGTTAGCAGATTCAATATAAAGAATATGTGTTAGACGCACGCTCAAAGAAACCTGTTGCATCATTATTCATTCAAATTACTTTGCAGAACCCAGAGCTGCAGTCTCAGGTGGAAGTTCGCTGGATGAGTCTACTGAAAATGAGTGTAGACAGAAAAAGCAGTTTGATCTGCGATAATGAGCATTACATAAGTGACATGTCATTATTACTGTTACAGTGCCGAATGTTCCAAACTGTCAGTCGCATCATTCTGTGAATTCCCTCCGTACATTACAGGGTTTGGCTCTTTCGAATGCTTTGCGAGAAAAATGATGAACTGGAAATATCTAGAGTAGTTCTAGAAAAACTATTTCCAGAATCTTATCTCAGCATCGCAAAGAATATAAAAAGTTTCTAAAGACAAGGTTAGTGCAGGAGTTGAATAAACTAAATACTTTGTTTTTCGAAACCATCTTGCCGTAGTAAACGTATGAAGTTCCCCTAGGTAGAGCTAGTCATTACGGATGATTGTGCCCATTGCATACCATAAAAATTTAATTTGCGACCTTCAATATTTACAAACTCAATTGACTCTGAATAAGTGGACCACTTGGCATTAAAGATTGGCCTCACCATGACTGTCTGCCAACATCTACATAATAATTTTCATGAACCTATGTATTTCAAGAAAATATTTGGTGCGAGCTGCTTAAAACACAATAGCACTTTTTAACGAGTGCTGATTGTTGGGCAAGTTGGTACGGTACGTTAGAAAACATAATTGCGCTTTGAAGACGGGGACATAGGAAGGACAGACACCACCGAGTGCTAACTTTCAACTGATTTAATTCAAGAACCTCAGCGCAAAAACACACTGCGTCACCGCACCACATCTCAACTAATCCGTGGCCCTGCCACGGACCGCAAGTACGCCAACTCCTTATCCGCCAAGTCAATTGACGCCACACTGACACAACACGTGCCAGAACTATTTATAGCATCAGCCTCCATAATCTCTCTAACAGTCATATCTTTGTGCCTAGCAAGAACAGTAGACAAAGCAAATAATGGTTTGCACTCGCAGTGATGATCTGTCGTGTCACTGTCATGACTGAGGGTGCAAACAATTATTTGCTTCGTCTACTGTTCTTGAGAGGCACAAAGATAGGACTGTTAGCGAGATTATGGAGGCTGACACTATAAATAGTTCCGGCACAAGTTGTGTCAGTATGGCGTCAATTGACTTGGCGGATAAGGAGTTGGCATACTTGCGGTCCGTGGCAGAACGGATTGGTTGAGATGTGGTGCGGTGACAAAGTTTGTTTCTACGCTGAGGTTCTTGAATTAGATCAGTTGAATGTTAGCGCTCTGTTGTGTCTGTCCTTCCTATGTCCCCATCTTCCAAGCGCAATCATGTTTTCTATCACACTTTTTAACACTAATAGAAAGCCTGTAGTGGGCCACAACTTAAGCAGTTTTCACTTCATTATGAAGAGCAATTACACATATGTGAACCATGAATATAGGCCTGCACTGAATTTTTTTCTTAAGCTGAACGTGCAAGTTCCTGTTTTTTTATATTTCACATGTCCCGACTGCTGGGTGTGGTAGGGACATAAGATTGATGACACCAACGAAACACAATGATTATTTTAAGAATTTGTTTGGGTAAAGCACGAACAAGGCGATCTGCGGGAAGTTATTTCTGTGACACCGTCGAACCTACATCCGCGGGCTTTAAGTTCACATGTTAATCATGTCTGCAGACTCCTTTTTGTAATTGGAACTCCATCTAACCCAATATTTGAATATGTTTTTTTGCATTTTAGGCTTAGTAGTGCTTTTGCTGTTCTAGTAATAGGTAAGAAAAATGCTTGTTTCAAGTGGCATACCTAACACCTGGTGGCACGAGGACTCCCCTGTCGTGACGCTGATCGAAAGTCATAGGCAGGGAGATACTGCGATGCTCTTGTTGCTGGGATTATCTCCCCCATGGTCCTGGCCAGACCACAGAAAAAGATTCACTAGGATCTCCAGATCTTGAGGCACCCAAGTAGCTGAAAATAAAAACAAATCACAATCAAGTACTTGGCAGAGCTAAATTAGAATGGCTAGCATATTCTTTCGTGATCAGCACATAGATCCTCTTATTTTAGTCACAGTCACCCCCCAGGACAAGGCCACGTAGGCGTTAAAATGATGGGCACCGAATTAAGGCGAATGATCAAATGCATTCATTTAACCCTCTTTCGCCCCAACTTGAGAGACTTCTGTCAAATATTCACATTCAACTGTAAAGACTACAAATAAAACTACTACTGCAATGCAGAGCCGTATAGTCTGTTCTCAAATGTTTTGATTTTAAGAAATGTTTATATCTTTATTCATACCCAGAGAACCCCTCCCAGTTTCAGCATGAATGCAATAAATCAATGCAGACTAGACCTTGTAAACTATAATGCACATGAAAATGAATGTTCGCCACATAGTCATGTATGAGTCAGTGGCTCAGATCTCTAAATACATTTGTATTGAGGAACATTTTTGAATAAAACTTCTGGGCTTTGAATTCGACAGTTTGTACTTCCATAAGGAACACTGTATGGCACTGATTTTTTTGTGACACATCAGAAACAGCACAGCAGTGTCATCCTTGCATACCTAACAAGAATTTGTATTTTTTTTTTAGCACGGCATGTGCTATTTTAATGCTTATACAGCCTCCTTTAACAAAATTTCCTTTGTAGAGCTTTCTATTGGTTCTTATTTAACTCGCACGACAGATTCGGTACCTTGAATTCTCACTCGGCATCAACAGTTTTATATATTAATGTAATAGGGAAAGACAAGATGTATGGTCTTGAGTACGGCTCAACAAGCACAGATGTTGAGAAAAGTACTGAAGAAAACTCAAACGTCAAAATAAAAATAAGCTGGAATGTGGATACATTTAAGGACACGCTCATAAATACAGTAGCAGATTCAATGTGAAGAATACGTGTTAGACGCACACTCAAAGAAACCTGTTGCATCTATATTCATTCAAATTACTTCGCAGAACCCAGCGCTGCAGTCTCGGGTGCGAGTTCGCTGAATGAGTCCACTGAAAATGAGTGCAGACGGAAAAAGCAGTTTGATCTGCGAAAATGAGCATTACATAGGCAAGTGACATGGCATTATTACTGTTACAGTGCCGAATGTTTCAAACTGCCAGTCGCATCATTCTGGAACTCCATCCGTATATTACAGGGTTTGGCTCTCTCGAATGCTTTGAGAGAAAAATTATCAACTGGAAATGTCTAGCGTAGTTCTAGAAAAACTACTTCCAGAATCCTAACTCAGCATCGTAAAGAATATAAAAAGTTTCTAGAGATAAGGTTAGTGCAGGAGTTGAATAAACTAAATACTTAGTTTTGCGAAACCATCTTGCCGTAGTAAACGTATAAAGTTCCCCTAGGTAGAGCTAGTCATTACGTATGATTGTGCCCATTGCATACCATAAAAATTTAATTTGCGACCTACAATATTTACAGACTCAACCAACTCTGAATAAGTGGAACACTTGGCACTAAAGATTGGTCTCACCATGACTGTCTGCAAACATCCACATAATAATTTCCATAAACCTATGCATTTCTAGAAAATATTTGGAGCGAGCTGTTTAAACTGCCATAACACTTTTTAACACTAATAGAAAGCCTGTAGTGGGCCACAACCTCAGCAGTTTTTACTTCATTATGAAGGGCAGTAACAAATATGTGAACCTTAAAACTAGGCCTGCACTGAATTGCTTTCTTAAGTTGAACGTGCTATGCTCGGTTCAATATATTATCTTTGCAGAGCTGACAATGTGCAAGTTCCCATTTTTTTATATTTGAAATCTCCCGACTGCTGGGTGGGGTAGGTACATAAGATTGATGACACCAACGTAACACAATGATTATTTTAAGAATTTGTTTGGGTATAGCACTAGCGAAGCCATCTGCGGGAAGTTATTTCTGTGACTCCGTCGAACCTACATCCGTGGGCTTTAAGTTTACATGCGAATCATGTCTGCAGACGCCTTTTTGTAATTGGAACTCCATCCAACCCGAGATTTGAATGTTTTTTGCATTTTAGGCTTAGCAGTGCTTTTGCTGTTTCACTTCAAGAATAGGTAAGAATGCTTATTTCGAGTAGCATACCTAACACTTGGTGGCATGAGCACGCCCTTGTCGTGATGCTAATCGAAAGTCACAGGCAGGGAGATACTGTGATGCTCTTGTTGCTGGGATTACCTCCCCCATGGTCCTGGCCGGACCACAGAAGAAGATTGAGTCCAAGCTTGTGGCCACTAGGATCCCCAGATCTTGAGGCAACCAAGTAGCTGGAAATAAAAACAAATCACAATCAAGTACTTGGCAGAGCTACATTAGAATGGCTAGCATATTCTTTCGTGATCAGCACATAGATCCTTTTGCTTTTATACTTTGTACTTGTACCTATTAAAAAACTGCTCCTTCACAGCCACAGTCATAGACACACCCCAGGACAAGGCCACACAGGCCTTGAAATGATGGGTACTGAATTAAGGCGAATGATCAAATGCATTCATTTAACCCTCTTTCACCCCAACCTGGGAGATTTCTGTCAAATATTCACATTTAACTCTAAAGATTATAAAAAAAAACTACTATTGCAATGCAGAGCCGTATAGTGGGAGAGTTTAGTCAGTGGGTGTGGTGACAAAGGTGGCAGAAAGGAGGAAAGGGAGGAGAGCGCCGAAGGAGGGAGAGAGAAGGCAGCAAAAAGGAGACGACCACTATTTTGACGCAACGCTGTTGGCGCGGAGCACTGTTGAGGCTATGTGTCGTCTGCTACTGGCTTAATTCATTTTTGCCTTTATAAAACTTTGCGTTTAAACATGGAGAAACTTCTTTCTTTAGGTTTTTAAGCCACCGAGGAATAACACTATATTATTTTATTGCCAGAGCCTGCCAAATAAAAGCAAAGGGCAGGTGTCTGGATAGAAAGAGTTTAGTTGGCGCACCAAGAGGCTAACCAATAAAAATGGGTACCACTCTACGCAAAATGCCTAAAAAGCGTGCATCTCAACTTGACACTAACAGCGGCATACACTATCTATTTTACTGACTAAAGGCTACTAGATCATTATTTCCAGCTAACTAGTCAAACTAGATATTCTTGCCGACTTGCTTTTTAGGAAAATTTTTAAATTTACAAGAACTATTAAGACAACAGCTAAAAAAAAGCAATGGCAAAACCAACAATCGAATTCGCCTGCTCTCCAGTAGCACGACATCTATAGAAGGCAGACCTGCAGAATGAGCAAGCAGTCTAAAAAAGAGTATGTCCCATGTATAATTTGTTCCCATGCTGCAAAGCAAGTGCTGGAAAGAGGTTTCACGACATTAACAAAATTTCTTGCAATCAGTTGAGAACAAGTTAGAGCAGCGAACTTGTCCTTGCCCTTGGCATAACGTCTTAGTGTTGCCCATGGAAACTCAAATAAATTTGTAAATAAAAACAAAAAAAACTAACCTTTATAAAAAAAAATCTAGCTTTCGCAAAGAAAAGTTATCTTGAACAAAATATGCGGGATACGGTTGTACAGCATCCATTTCTGTGCTGAACCAATTTTGAGGCAAATCTGCGACAATGAAAAGAAAACGCCCGAGTACATTAGGGAAAGACAGAAAGGATGCATACCTACAAGAAAAAAATTTAGAACGACCACGGGCAGGAACCTCTGGTGAGGCTCTCGGAGTGACTCCCTGCAATGGGCCTGCGCAGACCAGAGAACAAGATCGGTCAGAGCTTGCAGCCATAAGGTGCTTCATACCATGAAGTTCCAGAACTAGCTGCAATTGGAAGCAAAGTGCATTTCATTTCTCTGCAGAATGGAGAGTTTAATAGCTAGTATGCATTCATAAGGTGATACAGTCACGAATGCAGATTTTTCAATGCAGCACTATATCACCAAATTGTTAACCGTGCCGGGCAACACTAAAAACCGAGAGCATTATTCCAAACTATCTCAGTTTAAAGTTAACCACGGCAGAAGCTGCAAGCCATGTGACCTTCAAGTTGGACGCCATGGTACGTCGAGCTTATAATCATGTGTCACACTGTTTTTGCTGCAATGGCTTGTAGTGTAAAAAGTGGTCCAGCTTAAAGAGATGCAAAGTATAGACGTTTGTGAGTGGGGCCCTGACCTAGTCTTGAGCTACATTGCGAGGAAGGACGTTTCAACCGGGATGTTTGCTGCCTGTATCCACACAACCAGCTTGTGGACAGCGATTGCTCGAGCCGAGTACATGTCCTCGACAGTGCCATTATTTGACAAGCAGTTTTATGAATGTTAAACATGACTGACTTACAGAGAGACTGCATCTCAACGACTAATGACTTGGGATACCTAACTGAATACTGATATATTAACTGAATGCAAAACAAATTACCTGGCAGGCATTAAATTTATCAACAAGGTGGGTCGACTCCGCATTAAGTTGGAGTCGATGCGTCAGGCACGTAGCCAGGATTTTGTTTCAGGGGGGGCCCACTCATAACAAAATGCTGTATGAGGGGGAGGGGGGAGAGGAGGACCCATGCAAAATGGAAGATATCGGGGGGGGGGGGGGGCCGGGCCTCATAAGCCTCCCCCTGGCTACGTGCCTGCGATTCGTAATAGGACAATACAAACAAAGATATGCCTTACAATTCCTCTTGCACCCCCAAAATGATGTGTTTTTGAAGGTAAGATACACAATGTTCTTGATTCAGAAAGTGCCTCAGCTGTACAAATGCATATGCAGTAAGGGCACTCGCCAAGCCTATTCTCCTCAGCTCTGTGCAGGTTAAGCTAAGTTAGAGTATAGAGGTACACGCTCACTGACAGCATGAGGAAGGCAGGGAGAAGTCTCCGTTGTTCCACCACCAGCCCGTCTGCTACCTTCGATGACGTTTCAGCGCCTCATGAGCCTGGAGCGAGCACATCTGTCCAAAGTGGGGTAAAAAGCACAAGCACGTGCTGGAGGACGCCCAGCCATTCTCTTTTTGTCATCGGCTATTCTACATATTTTAGTATGACATATTTTTAAGTGAGAAAAAGTATTGCAAATATGCAGTCCAACTTTGACCATAATACAGAAGTCTGATAAAGATAACAGTTGCCATTCACCATTTTCCAAATAAGTGGTCCCATGTATTGGAACATCTACACATGTGGTGCGTGAGTGGGTTCAAGACTGAGACGCTAGAAAATGAAGCGCTCACAAGGCTTGTCTGGCCCTTCCAACCATGCGGGTACATTCATCGCAAATCCCCGATTTTTAGACAAAATGATTTAGAATGAGCAAATCTTGTCTACGCCCGAGGTAGAACATTGAATTGTGATTCCCCCATATTGTGCCAACCATCCTTCAACCTGCGGTACCACCTGCAAATGAACTATGTTGCGCTGCGGCACGCGTCCATGCTGCCTACTTCAGGGAAAACCACTGCTCGTGTTGAAGACGACATCCCACAGTGTACAGGCAACAATGTTTAACGAACTAAAACAAAATTGATATCATTCAATAGACACAGATAGGCTCACAAAGTGTCGACACCATGATTGTTGTTGTTGGTTTTACTCTTGCATACAAACAAAAGTGACTTCCTCTTTCCTCCGATGTACAGTAAAACCCCCTTATCTTCGTGGCCCCTATTTCTTCTCGAATCGGTCACAGAGCACATAATCGCAGCCACTGAATTCTGCAAAATTAAAGGCCGCGAAAATTAAAGGTTCGCCAACATTAAAGAGTTTACTGTTCTTCCGTGTGTCACATGATGTTAACATTTCAAGGAGGCTGAAGGTATTGGTTTAAGAAAAAATTGACCTATAAAAAAATGCCCTTCTCCAGGTTAGGCACGCGAGGTTCTTTTGCACTACCTATAAGGCGGCAAGTTTGTTTCGGCAGAGCTTTTGGTTAAACGGAGTCACAAAAGTAGCTATACTTGGAGTCAACTATTTTGTGCTGCATTATAAAGCTAGAGTAAATTCCACTGTGCTTCTGCACAGCACTGCTTGTTGCGAGAGCATATGTGGTTTAGTGTTGCATCCCATTTGCATGATCTAGAGAAACTAGCACTAGCAGAGTTGGAGCACTCAAAAAAAAAAAAAAAAACACAGCCGACTGTGGAAACATTGAGAGATGCACACATGCGAACTGTGCATTTCTTAAAAGTGGATTCCAGCAAAGGTAAAGACAATATGTATACTTACGGCGGCCATACTTGCCTTTCCCAAGCATGACCACTTTTCCCTCGGTAGCACCATCCAGTAAGCAACAGCAACACGCCCATGAGACGCCGCCGACTCATGGATTGAATGACGACCCGCCTGAGGTCTTGGAAGGAGATCCGGAACACTGCTTTAGGCCAGATGTGGTATCTGGAGGGGGCAGGGACTAAAAGTAAAAATTAACAAATTTATCTGAAGCGCTACATTCCTATAGCATAAACTCTAGGATAGCAGTATCATTTTTTTTTTTTTTGAGGTCAGTGATGCATTTTAATTAAACACAAATGGTTGGTTTATATGATGAACCAGCAGCCCCTATTTTCCTTAAGTGTAACGGAGTGTCTAACGTTACGTCCGACGGAACCCGAAATAAAAATTAAAGTTACGCCCAACGTAACTGTCAAGCATTCGAGTTGCGTCCGACGTAAACCAAAATAAAAATTAAAGTTACCGTATTTACTCGAAAATAGGTCGAACCCTATTTACTGGGTCCATAGAGAATAAAAAAAAAGTAATTCAAATATAGGTCGACTTTTTTTTTATTTTTAAGAACAGGGGAAATTTTGGGCAAAAGAAAGAAACAAACCTTTATTTACATCACTCTCAGCTAAATCACGGGGCGATGCCAAAAACTTCATCACCGTCAGAACTTCTGGACATGTCATCGTCGTCCGAAGCTTCTTCAGCTGGGTAGACATCCTCGCGTATTCGCAGCAATACTTCACTGACACCGTTGTAAAATGACGACAGGAAACGAAAGAAGGTGCGAAGCGACGGAAGACAAACTACAAAGACGCAAGCAAAGCCGCCGTGTCGCCATGAGCAACACGCGAGCCGAGCAGCCTCAAGCAACTAACAAAAGTAACTTTTTTTTTTTTTTTTTTTTTTTTTTTTTGTGCGCGTTTGCGAGGATGGAGGGTAGTGCGTGGCGCATCGCGTTCCTCTCCTTCCCCGTTGCCCAGCAAGGGGAACGCTAGAGGCGCGATGTCGACATCCGACGCCCGAGGAGCGGCACGGGCCACCGCCGGCGGCGAGCCATTTCGGTTACCAAAAGCTTTTTGAAACAAGAAGCGGCGCGGCTCTACGGCAACGCCGGCTCGGTGACTCGATAGCTTCATGCCTCCGGTAGGGTCGCAAAATTTGGTCGCGAATACAGGTGTCGAAATTCTTTAGTCACAATTTCCGAAAAAAAAAAAGAAAAAAAAAGAGGTCGACTTATATTCGAATAAACACGGCCGCGCGACGACACACACATTATGAAAGCGATTGGTGCGAGCGACCAAGGCGATGAGCGACGTTTTCTAGAAGCCCAAGAACCGAGCGGCGCAAGCAGCGTGAGTGAGAAATCTTCGTCGCTCGGCGCCGGCACTCGTAGCTTCTCGCCGTCGCTCGTCTCGTTGATCGCTATATTGCTTACATGCCGTTCAGAAAGGCGCTCTAAGTGCTTAACATTGCATTGGGACCAGCCTCGCATCCAACCGTAACCAGTCTTGACTTTCTTTAAAGCCGCACAGGTAGAAGTTAACATCGTACATACATCGTTTTCAAGCATGGCTCCTCGTTCATTGCTCGATTTACATTTGCGGTAAATGACAAACCGCAATGAAGCACAATTATTCTAGTTCAGAATTGTCACGAACACTTGGCACGCATGCTTACACAGTAGCGCACCAAACGTAATTTAAAAGTAGAACGAAAACGGGACGAGATTCGCTTACCGTTTCACGGAGACAGACGCCTTCGGATCCCAGGCCTAAAGAACTCGGAAGTCGCCGGCGGTCCGGAGATCGGACGAGGCGAGCCGACCGCGCTGACTCAGGCCGACCACACCACAGTTTATCATATACAGTTTGCCCACTGTAGAATAAGCCTGTGGTAATCGCAAACCACGTGATCGAGGGCCTTGTGTGAATAAAAGTACATTGTAGAACTAAACTCATTACATATTACTCATACAATATAAATTATATTGATAACCTAATAATTCAAAAAGAGCGAAAGTTCCTTAAACAATTATTTAAACTCGTAAAAGCGCCCTCTCACCACGGATGGGATAACTAACCACATTTTATGCTTCGTTTTTATTGTTTTGCTTTTCAAGATGGCGGCCCCCATGGCATTTTGTGTACCCGGTTCTCGCGTCCGCTTGCGTTGCGCTTTCGCTTTATTGTGACGTGCGCACCACTGGACGATAATCACAGGTAATTTATTCACACAAGAGTTATTTCAAGCAGGCAAATGTTTATTTTCGCTCTACATAGTACAATTTATAAGAAAACGTTACAAACAGCACATGCAATGATGCGGTTGCTGACGGGTATTACGAACATACACGGTAGTACAAACAGTTCGTTAGCCTTCAAGCTATGTGCATAAACAATGATAAACCTAAGATCAACAAACACGTAGAAGTAAAGTCGCGGTAAAGGTATTTCAAAACAGCTATTCATAAACCATGCAAAAAAAAAAAAAAACTGCACAGACGCGACAGTTTTACATAACGAGTGCGATTACAAACCAGTTGCTTTAACAGTAACTACAGGCTAATGTGGTAAAGAATAAAGCTGTGCTTGGAGGTGCATTTGACCTGCCTGTCCTTTCCCCCCAAGATGAATGTTCAACACACCTGGGGGCTATGTTCGACGACAAATGTTTCGTTTCTCCTAAAAAGAAACTGAAGTGATGGAAGTGAAGATATTGCGTCTGATTGGTTAGAGGCTCAAATGATGAAAGTTCCCGCTTTCGTCATTTGAGCCTCTAACTAATCATACGCGATATTGTCACTTCCATCACTTCCCTTTCTTCTTAGAAGAAACAAGACATTTGTCGAACATTGCCCACCTGGTCAGTTTTCTACAAGATGTGTTGGATCTAGCCAGTCAATTTTTTTCAGCACAATGTTTAGCTGTTAGGTTCGATGACAGCGCGCCTTTACAACTCTCCGTCTCCTGATCTGCCTAACGGGGCTACTGGCCCTTCGACAAAAATATCACCTATCATCGACAAGCCGTAAGCACCTAGAATGCCACTTTCTGACTGCAGCATCACCATTGAACATTGTAATCCATGGAAGCAACCTCCTGGCTCAGCATTCTTCACTCGTCGCCCTCGCCAACCTCACCTAATCTCGTTATTGCTGATCACTTGTAAAGCACACCCGCCAGCAATATGAAAGTGAACACCTTACCTCGATTCTTGCCCGTTTTACGGCTCTCTAAAGCTATATTAACTCTCAACGTCTCAAATAGTATGTGGCTTGGGGTCTAAACTTTGCGCTCTAGCCCTCTTCTGGAACAGAGCTTGTTCCAAAACTTGCAGGAGCGTTAAAAACAAGAAGAGGGCTGTTCACCTTCATATTGCTCACGGGTGTACCTTCAAACTCCGGCTCACGTCCCACCTGCCCCTGCTGTTTCCTGTCTGTCGACAATGTCGCCACTCTCCAATGCGACATTTATGATTTGTGGTTCCACCAGAAATGTGAAGATGTATCTCTCGCTTTGTATAGACGCCTCTCCTCATTATCAACCGAGTGGCTCTGTGCGGCGTGCCAGCCCCCACCCCTGGCCGATGACCTCTTTCCATCCCCTCAGCAGCACGAAGCCCCTGTGTACCCCACCATCATCGCCAACTCTACCAAGTAGTTCTCCGACCCGCCTCCGGTGAGCGACATCGGCAGCATTCACCGTTCGCATGACAACTCCGCATTTGGCATAGTTGTCGTGTGAAAGGTGCGCGATCAGAGTCTACAGACTCCAATCCCGTTTGGTTTTCCAACGTTTGCTTCCTAAAAAACAACCTTCCTGACTTTAAAGCGCTGAAGTAATCTTTCCCGAATACAATATTCGCTGCGTGCGAGACATGGCTGGACGCCTGTCTTTGGTGGGCAATTAATGGGGAATTGATCAATCTCGCACAATTCTCTTTATTCCAGCAAAACTGTCCGTCCTTGGGGCGAAGGAGTCCGTCCTCGCCATGCCAAAACACCTGCCCTGCCAACGTCTCGACCACCTCACCCCTCCGGGTCTAGAAGCCATCTTTGTCGAGGGATTTTGTAAACATGGAAAGCTTCTTCTGGTGTCTACCTACATCCCACCCTCCCTCCGTGAACAATCGTACGCCCTCCTCCAAAAGAGCCTACAGCGCGTCGACCCCAGCAAGTTCTCTGCACTGTTCATCTGATCCACTTGATGACGTCTGTAAGACGTATTGGAAACTGCTGGCCTCACCCAACTTCATGACGCCTCATCCTACATTTCTCAAAACAGCAACGCTACATTCCTCGACCTCGTCTGCACCAATAATCCCACCTTATCCTACCGCTGCACAGTGAAATCCAGCTTACCAGGCAGTAATCGCAGTGCTCTCCTCACCAATATCCATTGCCCTAAGCGAGGTCATCAAGCCAAGAAGTTCCAGCAGTTCTAAAAAACCAATTTCCCTCATCTCAATCAGCTCATCCACCTCGCTCCCTGGTTCATCGTGTTTGATCACCCATCGGCTGACGAGGCCGACGACCTCTCACTCAACATATCAGCAATTCAGCACAAATGTGTTCACCCTAAGGATCAACAGGAGGCACAGCAGCCTTCCATAGATGACAAAGGAGATTGCAGTCTTAATCAGACGTAAACACTGACTATTCAAAAAAGTGCCTCTAAATCCCACTCATCTTTACCAAGCCCACCAGGCACGTACCGAAGTCAAGCATCTCATTCATATCTCCCATAACGATTACCTACCAACTAAGAGCAAAAGGAACCTGCCAGCCCAAACTCTTGGGCATGTTTTCACTATAAAAAAAAAATGTTCCACGCGCCGGCCCTATTCTAATCTTGACGACATAGCACAGCTCTTCTCTTACCACTTTTCTCGGGCTGTAGCATTACTTGACCCTACCGCACCTAACCTTTGTCCCACCCAACCCACAACTGAGCCAATCAACGCCACACCAGCAATCACATTCTCTTCCATAGTCATTCTTCAAAGTGAAACCTACGAAGCCCTCGCCTGTGTCAACTCCTCTCAACGCCCTGGACCAGACAGCCTCCACCCTGCATTGCTTAAATCCTGTGCTGGCTGTATCTCCCCCGTCCTCACTTGCCTCTTGAACGATTTTCTCTCCCACAGCTCTGTTCCTAAATCCTGGAAAGTTGAGTCAGTAACGCCTCTCAAAAAGGGACACGGTGCCCCCTCAAGTCTAACATTCACTTGTGAAGGAGTGTATTACCGACTCATTCGGTGCTGTGCGTGCGGGCATGTGTGTGTGTGTGTGTCCCACCGTGGCGTTCGCGCCAGATTACAAAGAATCCTCGCCTTGCAGCCAGGGGAAGAAAAGAGGACAAAGAAGAGGGACAGCAAAAAAGGGCGGTTTAGCCATCGCAAGCCTTCGGACGGAGAACGTTGTAGCAGTTGTCTGTGTCGCGAACTAGTCCTGGGTACTGTCTCTCCTCAACGTCGGGGCCCGATGTTGAGGAGAGACAGTACCCAGGACTAGTTCCGGCACATATAACTTTATCTAAACTCGGCTTGAGTTCGCGACATAGACAAGTGCTACGACGTTCTCCGTCCGAAGGCTTGCAATGGCTAAACCAAACAATGGAGCCCCCGCCGATATGGTTTCCGCGCGGCAGGAGTTGTGAATCGGCCCTTGCAGCTTTCACTTATGCACTCAGCACTAGCCTCGACAACCGAACTCCGTGCGAGATCGTCCAGTTAGACTTCAGAAAGGCTTTTAACAGCGCAGACCACAGCTTGTTCCTATCCAAACTCCAACAGATGGGAATCTCCGGCATGAGGAATTAAAAATTTACTTTTTCACACTACCTTATTCTTTAAGGGCTCTTTTCGTGATTTAGCACAAACTGGAAACACTATTAACAGGTAGGGTGTCCGCTGAGCTAGGTTATGTGAGCCATTGCGTGTCAAAGGGGCTTTGAGAAAACTAATTGAAGAACACTTTGTCCAAGCTCAAGAGAAAAAATCTTGTTCTTGATCACTGGCTAACACAACATGATGGCAGCAACCGGTTATTGTTGTTTTCTTCCAGTGACTTCAGAACGAGGTCTACTGGCACGACAACCAGCTGTGGTTGTCGTGCTGATCCCTAAGACAGATCGTGATGAGGAAGAGCTAGAGATAAAATTTAAAAGCGCTAACAAAGACGAGGACAAAAAGGAAGGCGAACAGGACGAGCGCTTACTCTCAACTGAACATTTAGCGCTTTTAAATTTTATATCATGAACCAACTCGCCCGCTTCGCCACTTTAGTAAGAGCTAGAGCCCTCCCAGCCACTGTATTTTCCCAGATATGCAGAACTACCTTTACTGCACTTACCCAACCATTTACACAGTTTGTTATATGACGAGTTGCAGATTATTGCCAAGTGACCACTTGTGGCTGCGACATTCATAATTGCATAAGAGATCATAGAATAGATGCCAGAACCCTCATGAGGAATGTTATGCCGCAATGTCAATTTCGGTGGCCCTATTACAGCTATAATCTGTTTCAGCCTAATTTTACAAAGAAAAGCACTGCCGCCCTTTGGAGCTAATCAGAGCAACGAAGCAAGTATTGTGAGAGCTCTCTGTAGGAGGTGTATACTCCCACAATATGTTGTCCCGTCCCTCAGCCAAATGTTCCGGTTGTCTCGTTGGTGCCGTAGCTTTGGTAATGCCCTGTAAGCTGCAGAAGGATGAGTCAACCTAGTTCCAGTAACAGTTCACCTCACATACGAATATGACCAGAAAATGCTCATGCCACCCAAGGATGAGGGTCGACAAATTTCCCAGCGTACGGTCTCCGATTTTCTTCTTGTGGCCCAGATGATGAGCTGCCTCTTGAGTTTCCTCACTTCATCCCCCTGGATACTGATGGTCCTTGTCTCTGGTGTCCGGCCCTTGCAGCTTGCCTCCACACGTTTGTCGCCCTCGTGGTATTCTCTGTGATTCTCCGAGGAACCATCGTACTGGAACAAGAAAGTAACAGTATACAGTGAATGAACGAAGCGAGACACACCTTATACTCAGGGGCAGATCCAGAACTCCGTTTGGGGGGGGGGGGGGGCAGAAAGTTTGTAAGGATGCTATTCTCCCCTTCTTTCGTGTGCACCGGGGGGTCCAGTCATGTCAAATTGCCCTCCAAGATGGGGGGAGGGGGGGGGGGGTCGACTTTGTTTGAAGGGGGGGCGGGCAACGGCCGCCCCTGTCGCCCCCCTTTGGATCTCCCCCTTGGATCTGTCCCGGCTTATACTTCTAAATTAGATAAGTGCTGTGGGTCTTACTGCATGACGTGCCAAGCGGAGATAAATAATGTCTGGAGCTTGACGGGGGGAGGAGGGGTCTCGACGCATGCTGGACGACAGGTGCCAGATGCTGCCATACCCACAGGGTATCCTGAGGAGAGAGAGAAGACAGGTGTGAGTCCAGGAAATTGGCATGTTTGAGCAACACTTTTTTTGGAGGTGCCTTCCCGTTAATTTCCTTCAAGGGACATCCATCTGACTAGTTAATTCAGAATTATGTTCAATGTACCCGGTCAACTTGCTTAGCCTGTTTGCAAATATATAACAAGTGGTAAATTCACTTTTTATAATGTTGCCTGTGTTTTTGTTTTGTTTTTTATATGTTATGCTATGATGCCAACTTCTCTATTATGATTTTGCAGATCAGCAAATCCCAGGTTCGGTCCTGATCCGCGTCATTTGCGACGATATTTATATTTTTCCAGTAAAGTGTTGTGCAAGCTTCGATACGTGGAGGTTGCGCGTGAACAAGCAATTCATTACGTTCGACCGTTTTACAAGTCACGTCCGACGTACATACGACTAAGAAATTAATCGAGTCACATACACTGCGTTGGAGAAAAGACGATCGTGCCATGGCCGGACGCGAAGGACAGCACGAGCACTTTAAAATGTTTGCACTCACCAGCAACGAACTTGAAGCGGAATCCCGGAATCTCGAACGGCGAAGTGAGTCCCCGGCTTTTTGGCTTCTTGCCTGAGCAGGCCCATTTAGAACACATTCATAGCGCGATTCCGTAACTCACGTGACATTAAAACACCAAGCGAGGATCCAACCGAAAGGGAAATGTACTAGGAAAGAGAAATTCGCAGAACAGCAACACCGACAACACCGACAACGCGACCGGCGACATGGCTTCGGTTAGGGCAATGAACTTTTTGAAGCTAACGGTAACGGCTCGATTTTTTCTTTCCATGTTGGTTTATTATTATTACCTAGCTTATTATTTTTTCTAAAAATATTAACATTAACGCACTCAATTTAGTCAATTGCGATTCTTTTTGACCCTGTTTTTTTGTTTGTTTTTGTTTTACAACTTCAGTTGTCGCCATCCGGCTTGAGGAGCGCTGTGTATGCGCGATTACCGGAAGTGGCCTTGAGTGGGACCACTGGTTATGATTCCACTGTGGACCACACCTGGTTGAACTATGAGAGGCGCCGTCGAGTTTAGAACCAGAGACGCAGTAGAAACGGACCGCAAAACACCTGTCCCCTAACCGTAAACGAGCCAACGAACCACATCGCGTTATCTTCGCCAATGTTCGCCATCTCCGCGACGACCGGAAGTGGAAGCCGCGAACTTAGAAAAGCCGCGGCAGCGGAAGCACCGAAGCCACTGGGCGGAAGCCTTAAGTTTCGGTTTCGGTTTCGGTTTTCTCCAACGCCGGCTACGGTCGCTACAGTTGCGGGCTGGTGAGTTTGTGGCTGGTTGCGAGGACGCGAGGGGCCACGAAAAGACGCCGAGTTTGCCGAGTACGAGCAACGGGCCGTTTGCCGCTGTCGACCGGCGATGCGGTATCCGCGGCTTGGTGTTACGATCGGTTTCTTGCCGTGCACGTTAACTCAAAGCTCGAAGTTCCGCAGTTCCGTTCCGGCACCAGCCGCACCACGTTTTCCGGTGCATCGCACGTGGAGTCCTTTCGACGCATTCAGTGAAAGTAAAGATCGTGTCCGCTGTCTTCGGTGCTGTGGAAGAAGTTGCGAGACGGAAGAAGCATCAAAACCAAGGCGTTTAGGACTCCAGGCCGGGCCGCCGGTTCACTCTGAACGAGAGGCGACGTGTGTGCCCACGCTTTGAGGAAGCCTCCGCGTTTCGCCGCGCCAGACCTCGCCGATCGCGACAGGATCAACCGGACCCCGAGTCCGAGAGGCTCTTGCGCAGCCAGGAACGGCACCGAAGTAGGAGCTGCTCGTTCTGCGCTACCATGCAGTGCTCTACAGTGCTCGGAGCTCTCGGGTGTCATTCGTGCTTGCACTGAAGCCATTGTGACCCCTTCGGACGCGCAAGTCGTACTTCGCAAAGGTTTGGACGGGGCCGCCCTCACCGAGCAGCTCCGCTATATTCCGCGTACTTATGATCGCAACAAAAGCTTGCGTTTGTTCTCGGGAAAAAAAATTTCGGGACCGCTCTCCGCGCCGCTGACGAGGTTGGCCGCCGCCATGTTCTCAGCTGTTCACTCGCTCCTGCAGCGAGCGCCTTGCGATTATCCTTCCCGTTCCAAAATGCGATGCGCTTTGCGCATTATGCCGTTTACATGATCATATATTGAATGCGGCAACTGGATTCAATGCGACTAAGTCGCATTCATGTAAACGCGGCTTATGTTCTTTTTCGACATACATGGTGTATGTACGATACCGGTGGTGAACGATGGACGTTTTTGGTGGAAGATGGCGGTCGTCTTTCTGCATGTATGATTTAGTTATACCGGTGGTCCTGTGGTGTAAGCGTTTTGTTGGAAAGAAGGCGGTCGCCTACGTCATCGGACGCAAAATCATACCAGCCACACGGAATCATATCGGCAAGCAAACTGGCTGCTAGTATAGACAGACCCGGAGCCATAGCGGTGCCGGTATCTCCAGTTATGCAGAACGCCAAACCAAACTAGCTGCATACATAATACCAAGAAATTAAGTTGGTGTCATACCAGAATTGTAAAAGCGGCAGGTTTGTTTCTTGTACGTTTTTCCAATAGGGAGGGGCAGCTGGTGACGGTCATCGTGCCATTGTTGCGTAAGCTGCCCTTTGTTTGTCAGATGCCGCTTTGCTCGCAGAAGTCTCGGTTGAAATACCTGTCAAACTTGTTACGAAACTATCTCGGCAATCAAAATAAAAGCCGGGCAACTGATGGCAAGAAGTAGTTTCCTGATCTCCTCCCAGACAACGTCGTGGATGATGTCGTGGATGCCTGGGAGGCTGGCGTCGAACTAGCAGCTGGACAACTCGAGTGTCAAGACGCCGGGAAGTTGTTCATAGTGACAGGCTCGGGCATGCAGTGCACATTCAATGTTGGAAGCCTCGGTGATATGAACACTTCGACTGTTGTTGGGGGGTTGCGGACAAGGCTGCCGAAGGTGTTGTCCCTCACATGAGGGGCATGGGATTCTTAGGTTCTTGTCTTCTGTAGCATCAAGGTCGGCGGGGGCATGAGCGTGGGCGCTCGATCAAGCGCAAAACATCCTCCACGAGTGCAGTGGCGCTCTCGTTGGGGCAGTGTCCGGACAGAATCAAGAATGCGGCTCTCTCTCGTTGATGTTGGCTGACGAATGCGCGCTTCAGCTCGATCTTGCAAACTTCCCATAACGTTAAGGAGGATCCATGGTTCTCAGACAAGCGCCGGCAGTTTCTTCGACGAGAAGTATAGGTTCTGCAGGAGCTGGTTGTCTGTCCACCCAATGTGGCGGGCGACACTGTCATATTGTTCAATCCAGTCCTTGACGTCTTCATACACCTTGCGTGAAAAAGCATCGGAGTGTGATTTGCGACGGGCATGCAAACAATGCTGGGAGGGGACGCGGTTTGCTGCTACAGAATTGTCATTGTTGGCTTAGTCAGCTTCGGATTTTCTGGCGGTAGACCGAATTCCGGTGGTTTTTCCTGGTAGCAGCAACTCGCTCGGATTTCAGGTGCTTCGTGGTGTATTTCCGAGGCTACTCCTTGCGGTACTCGCTCGTCTTGCGGTTGTTCTGCCAGGCTCGGGTTAGGACTTTGCCTACGGCTCGCCGGGAGTATATGACGCAGGATAGTCCGCCACCCGTGTCCCAATATCGGACAACTCGGCTGAGGAGCCGCCGGGTTCACACAGAGTGAAGGGTTACGGGTAAAGTACCCAGCACCTCCACCAGAACATACGATGACAGCAGAGCATGACCTGCAGTGTTCCAGAATAGTGAATATTGATAGAAGATAGGACTGGAACAAGGACCCGTGACAATATAACAATACTCGCAGAAGAGAGTCTATCCTGACCACTGAAGAAGCTGCATTGCTTTAGTGGCATTCTGTCCGAATAAATCCTCTCCTTCGGGGTTTGGCGACTGCCGAGGACGAACTGAACCGAGATGGCTGTGGGACCACTTTTCTGGTAATGAGCCACTGCAGACTGTTGCCACAAAGCGGCGTGAGTTGGCTAGGTAACACGCTCGATGAAATGTCCGTACAGCTTGCAATTCGCGTAACGAGTGTGGATGAAACGTTTGTGTTGACGAAACGTGCGACAGACCAGCGGGACCAATATCAACTGCACCACCTGTGCTCCATGAAAGTGCACGTCTACGCCGGAACAATTTCAGAAGCAGCACAGCATCACCTAAAGCATGGCACAGGAATTACCAGATTGAAGGCAGCTCTTCGGTGCGCCGCACACCTGTGCTCCGTGAAAGTGCACGTCTACGCCGGAACAATTTGGGAAGCAGCACAGCATCACTCAGCACGGCACGGGAACTACCAGCTTCAAGGCAGCCTTCCGGTGCGCCGCACAACCAAAGTGAGCCCTCGATCATTTGACCGAAGCTGCACCACGATTGCACATCGCCAAGCACGACTCACGCAATTTCCGTCGCTAAACTATGTATCCAAATATATTGCACACGCTTCATTGCAAACCTCGAAGATTCCGATGGTCAACGAGAGCACAGAAACGTCGCCTTAAATTTTATCCTAGCGGAATCTGAATCAATCCGAGTTCCAAGCAACGTAGGTCAGATTTCCTCTTCCGTGGCAATATCCCGCTCGGTCACCAGCGAAATGCACACCGTTCCTCCGTATTTTCACGTTATACCTACGTCAAACACCACGCTGAACTCTGAAGTCGCTTTGGACCGGCCTCATGTGACGGCTTCCGCATCTCAAATCAACTCGCCGAGACGAACGACAACCAACAAAGCATCCGACAAGCTCTGGCCCAGCTCGGGCCAGCCGCTGCATGGGCGCTGCCACCTTTCCTGTGACGTCACGTATTTGGTTTGGTCATGTGACGTGTGGTCAAATTTGCGTACAATGGCAGCCGCCTTATGGGGGTCACTTTCGAGTGCAGACCGGAACCCCGGTTTATCGCTCTAAGCCCCTCTACCTCGTTGGTAGATTTGCACAAAAATCAGTAAATTCTACGAAATCTGTGTTTTGCCATGTTTTGCCATTTCCATTAAACCATTTTGTGTTTATTACCATAACATGGTAATAAACACAAATAAAATATGAAAAAAACAAGACCAGTTTTTGAGTAATTCTTTATGAAAAACAAAGTAAAATGGCACCATGAAAATGTATATATATATATATATACATATATATTTATTTATTTATCACATTCACTAGTGTTGCGATTTCGAGGATTATTCGTTGAAATCGAGACTGAGCCACTTTTGGGATTAACAGATGAGGGTCACAGTTGGAAGTGGGATATCCACTTGTCGCTATTATGGAAACGAAACTAAAATAAGACGTTCCATTCTATGTCCTCTGCAACGTTACTAATAGCGAGTTCGTTTCACACGCACTGGCACCGTTCGAGTTCTCTCCCAGAATGCATCGCACTCAGAGAGTGTTGCACGGAAAACTGGACTCAAACGAACTCGCCCAATGCATCGAATGCAGAAGACTGATGCTGCCGCCATCTATGTTGTAGAAAAGGTACCGACTTCAAACCGAAACTAGCGCCTTTCTGTTCGGAATGATGCGTGGGAATGCGAGAATGCGGTCGGCTACCAACGTTTATCTACAAACGTTGGTCGCTGCAACCTGTAGTTTATAGTTGCGATGACTTCCAGCAGCTAGGCTGCCGTAGAGATAATTACAGACGGCGTAAATTTCCGCACCCAGCTGTCTACAAAGCCGCTGGTTGCGATCTTTCAATTCTTATAACCGTTTACACTGAAGAAAACTGATGATGCTGTCCGAGCAGAAGCTTGATCCGTTTGAGCATGGTATTATGCGTGAACCACTGAAAGGGTACGGCTTAAAACTAGCCTGTTGGAATATCCAGCAAAACTGGGACTTTCGATTTGGATCGTCATTATAGGTGGATTAGATATTAGCCTTGGTGTGGGCGTCGAGAACGAGGGCTTTCTCGAACAAAATACGACGGGGCAAGTTAGCTGACGTAAGTAAATGTTAAACATGATGATGTTGCCCAATCCTCGGGTAAAGTATCCATCTTTAGCTTTCTCTGATGCTTATTGGGCAGTCAGAGGTTTCTGCTGGGGGAGTTTTTTCGACAAATGTTGAATTTTTCACCCGCACACGGATGGTGATAGACATCTCGGGGGACGCTGTTGCGTTTGTTCTGAGCATTTCTTTACACACTGGTATATTTCAGCGTTTGTACGGCAACAGAGCGATTTAAAACCTGCAAACAAATCACGGGTTGCCAATTACTTCCTTCGTGAAATAGCAGACGCTCACCAATTCAAGCTCGCGTTTCATTTCGTTGCCCGCGGTACGCGATTTCTATCAGAAAATCTACTTTTTTTCCCGTTCGGTTCCGCGACACATCGTAGCAGACGAACCCTCGTCGTCTGCTCCCGCTCCTCGCCGGCCCCGCCGGAGCGAGGCATGACGGGATTGCATTTTGGCGCACTCCCGATTTTCTCGGTGCAGCGAGTGCATGCACGCGTGGGGTTTTCAGCGCTGAAACGAACTCGGAGAGTGCAACCACTCGTGGAGTGCCGGCCGAAACGAACCCCTTCTACGCTGCGAGTGGGCACGCGTGGGCACGAGTGCCGTGAAACGAACTCGCTATAAAACACTCAGTTGGGAATCTCGCCGTCCTGGGCCGCTGGCGTCCACCGAGACCGAGCTAAATACGACAACAGCGCCACTCTTTATCATTTGTGTGTACTGTGGTCACCTCGAGCTTTTAGAAAGCATGTTTTTGCGTAAAAACAATCGGAGAAGACTCTTTTTGTATGAAATATATTGGAGTTTAGTACAAAATAAGGGGCGCGTGACGTTTCCAAAATCTTTAGTTTGCAAGGTTTTGCAGCACAATTAATATTGTTTTTATACATCCATGCCTCAGCGGTGCTTTCAGGTAGCGCGTCCCGACCTAGGTGCATTTTAAGTTTGAACTTCGGTAATTAGACGTGGCGCATCCGCTGGGGAGATGGGGGTGGCACCCCTGTAACCTCTCCCGCTGTATCTGTTTCGGCGCCAAAATGGCCGATTAAAGCCAAATTAGAAGTAAGGTGCAGTTCCTCGAGTGGCCGCTGCGGGAGAAATGGCGTCGTTGTGTTCGCCATTAGCTCGGTTCTCGAGGACAGATCGGGGCCACTTTTTAAGAGCAATCTCTATGGCAGTTTCCCAACTGAGTGGTTTAGTAACGTTAGTCCTCTGCAAGCTGCCAATGCCATCTTTCCTTACTGGACTGTGGAAGGTTTTTGAACGCTGTCGGCGCGGAGCACTGTCGAGGCTATACGTCGTCTGCCACGGGCTTATTTCTTTTTCGCCTGACTCAAAGCTTGCGCTCGAACGTGGAAAAACTTAATTCGTTAGCTTTCTAAGCCGCCGAGGAATAACATTTAATTACTTTCTTGCCAACCTGCCAAATAAAAGTTAAGAACCGAAATTTGGATGTCGATCCCACGCATTCCGCCGGGCGAATGAATGAAAATGGCCGCCCTCCCCGCTCAGCTGGGAGCAGCCGAGATTTCACGCGCATGCGCTCACGCCTCTCGCTCAGCGCCGCAGGCTGACTGGCTCACTCGGGAGCAGGGTGTAAGATAGACAGGTGGGGAGACGGCCCATAGAAGCCTACCGTAGCGCCGTGACCGGATTGTGTACTCGTCTGCTTCCGGGTACCCCCGATTTGCGACAGATGGCGCTGCGGCGAGAGGAAAAAAATCGGAATCGGATTTGCATGGAATTTTATAAGAGACTGCGGAAAATAAACCGAGAGCACGACAGTCCTCCATTGAAAATCCACGAAAAACCATCTCCGTCGGTTTAGCCGGTCACCACTGGTCGCCCAACCGGAGTGAGAGTTCGCGGTGCTCCACATAGATGGCGCCACAGGAAAAGAGAAAACGGAGAGGGACACAATTTGGTCGCTCATTTAGCTCTCGTTTCCCCACCTGTCTATCTTACACCCTGCTCGGGAAAGAGACGTTACGGCGGCGAGATCATAGACTAGCCAAACTCTCCCCATATGTGACTCTGGCCCGGATGTCACCGTCAAACCCAACGTTGGTCGAACCTGCTCTGGGTGAATAGATATGAGTGAATAGCAATGGGTGAATAGATATGAATATACGGTTAAAGGCCTGTCCAAACAGGATACTACAAAACTCACGACTCCGGCAAATCGTGCCGCGCTCCGCTTCCGGCCGTCGGGGGGAAATTTCCCTCCGTCAAAACCTGCCGGGGGGAAACTTCCCCCCGTCAAATCTCCCCCTCGCTTCCTCCACGGCGGCCTTGCTCTGCTCATCACGTGGGTCCGGAGAGCCACTCACACGCTCTGTTGGCTGTCGGTGAATCGCTCAAGGCCTCCGCCGTTTTTCAGGTCCCGGAAACGGGAAAGGGAAGACTAGAGTGTGAAAGGGCAAGCAGGGGAAGCCAGGCGAGCGCGCGTGGTCTCCACGGTCGTGTCATTTTCCAGCAGTTCAGTGGATTGGATTGGGTTCCCGCGGCTCTTCTTCCTAACGTACCTCGTAATAATAATAATAATAATAATAATAGTAATAATAATAATAATAATAATAATAATAATAATAATAATAATAATAATAATAATAATCTTTATTTGCAAGAGCAATGTAACCCCGGGTGGCTTGCGAGGCGAAGACAGAAAGGCGAGAGCCCGTACACTGGAGTGCCTGTCAGCCAACCACCCGGGGCATGAAATAACAAAACAAACAACAATAACAGAGAACGAATAAAAACAAAGTGAAACCGAACACTGATCATGCCGTAGAATCATTTTAGGAGCTTTGACCGTGAAAATGCACGGCGCAAGGCAGCGGACTCGTCGCGGTTGTTGGGGAGTGGAGATCGAATCAACAGGGGGGCCGCAAGAAAGTCTCCGAGGGCGGCGGGGACTACGGAGTGCGAGTGGCGCACTGTTCGGGCGTGCAGGAGTTCTAGCTGCCCGGATCGCTTCCCGATCCTGATGCATGAGTGGAGGTGGGTATCACTCATGGACCCGTCGAGCAACCTACAAAGGAACCCAACCCGAGCCACTGTCCGGCGGTGGCAGAGGCTTTGCCACCCGAGGGCCCTAAGGCGAGCTTCATATGGCGGCACAGGAACTTGCCGGCCCAACATCCGGGAATGAAGTGTTCGAGTAGCCCGGCGCTGCACCCCCTCCAGCCTGTCGATGAGGCGAGCCTGGAAGGGTCCTCACACGGCGCAGCAGTATTCCAGACGAAGCAGGACTAAGGCAGTGTAGAGAGCGCGGAAAGTTTCATGTCCCCAGTTCCTTCAGACACGTGTGACAAAGCCAAGAGTCCGCCGGGCCCTGGACACAGTGTCTGCAATCTGAGGTGAGAAGTCCAGAGTTGAACTGAACACAACCCCAAGGATTGGGAGAGACTGAACACTAGGAATGGGAGAGCCTGACAAGAAGTATGCAGGAGGAACGGTGGAACGGCTGTTGGAGACTCGCATTGCAGCACTTTTGTGGAAGCTAATTGAGAGGCAGTTCGTTCTTGCCCAGTAGTCAATCTGGTCCAGGAGACTCTGGACACCCGGCGTGGAGGAGGGTACGTCTGCTGGGGCCAGAATGGTGGTGTCGTCTGCATATTGCACCAGCAGACACTCTTGCGATGAAGGCATGTCGTTCACATACAAGAGGAATAATGTGGGCCCCAGTAGTGAGCCTTGGGGTACCCCTGAGGTGACAGCGAACTCGTATAACCCTTCTAGCCACGTTTAATAAAATAAATGATATATACTTAAGTTCTCAGTGTTTCTACATACAACTAAAAGTCTCACTGTTGCGCACTGCACTTTATTAATTTTTTTCGAGCTACGAACGTGGATTTTGACCAAAAAAAAAAAAAAAAAAAGCTGAGCCAGGGCGGTTAAAACGTACCCTTCGACGCAAGAATGTCCCAAGTCTACCCGAAGCCGGACCTCCTCGGCCTTCGACTAGCCGAGGCGACGGCGGTACGCGAGGGCGTTGGCGAGGTGAGCCAGACGCAGGTGGCGTGTGACGTCAAATCTGACGAGCACCGACGTCAGAGAAAGGTGGAGGAGGCGAAGAGAGAAGTCGTGATCGTGAACATTTTCACGACTCTTGCAAAAAGTTTTACGACTCCGACAAATCGTAAAAATAGAAGCGTCCGCTTCAATTTTCACGATTTGTCGGAGTCGTGCGTTTTGTAGTGTCCTGTTTGGACACGTCCGCTTCAATTTTCACGATTTGTCGGAGTCGTGCGTTTTGTAGTGTCCCGTTTGGACACGGTGTCCAAACAGGACACTACAAAACGCACGACTCCGACAAATCGTGAAAATTGAAGCGGACGCTTTTATTTTTACGATTTGTCGGAGTCGTAAACATTTTTGCAGGAGTCGTGAAAATTTTCACGATCACGATTGCTAAAGTCGTTCCTTTCAATGATGATGATGATAATGCTCCCTCGCAGTTTCGGTTTGCGTAACAGTTACGGCGCGGAAAATACCGCGGTATCGCCACGCGCACTGATAAGACTTCAATTTTTATTTTTTATTGCTACATCTCATCTCGGCGCAGGCATGGCGCAATTCTTCGGTAAAATGACAATTTGGCGCTACATGTGGCAGGATTGCATCCTGAATTTCGGGAAGGGTCTATTAGACCCTTCCCGAAATTCCGTGCCATCTGGTGGCTCTAATGGCAGTTTAACTTTTGCAGTGCTAAGCTAATGGCGGCAATGAAAATGGAATCTGCCGTATTTTACCAGGCGCCGTCACTTTGGCAAGTCAACGGCCAACGACAGCGTGCGCTTCACTGTACATTTCCTTCTCAATCTCTTCAGTGACGACAGAAGCAAAAATGCAACCAGTCAGAACGAAGCGTCAACCCACATACACGGCTTGATAAAGTTCTACAAATCAAGGGGCTTTGAAGCACCTTGATTTGTAACAGATTGGCTGGGTCTGAGCGAGAAATGAACGCTTACGCAGATCTCTTGCTTTCAATTCCTGCTTCGCATCGTGCTAACGTCACGAATGTATAAGCCTCGAATTATCTGCTAAGGAGCATCTTCAACTTCTTCCTTCATCAGTAAGCAGAAGGCCGCAATTAGTACGGCACATATGCACCAATTCATGTTTACAAACAAACCGGAGCGCCTGGAGCGCCCCTAGCGGACGCCACCGGCGCCGCGCATGCGCGATGGGGGTGTGGGCAAGAAGCTCGCCGTCGCCCATAAACAAACCATTGAAATGCGATGTTGTCGGCCTCGGTGTAAGTCCCCGCGCTCTTTTTCGCGTTGGAATTGTTGATTCTACGTCCTCTTAGCAATGTCTGACTACTTGAGCGGCGCGAAATTAACGAGGCTTGTTACACCGCAAAACTTCGAGTGAATACTGTAAAACCCTTAAAGTTCGCGAGCCCTCAATTTTCGCGAATTTCACCAATTGAAGAATTCGTAAAATTTAAGGGCGCGCGAAAATTTCGGTCCTTAAGATTTTCAATGCAGGCATCTGGAATTCGCGAAATTTAGTGGTCGCGATTATGTCATCTGTGACCGATTCGCGAAAAATAGGGGCCGCGAAAATAAAGGGTTTTACAGTAATCTGACTTGCGGCGATTCATTCCGCGTGGACGCCGCGGAATGTACTCTAAAGCCTGATCCACACGATGAGATTTCGCTCGCAATTTTCAGTAGCGACGTCGCTCGGACTACAAAAGTGTGAACCGTAGCTGAGATGGTCGACGTCGATACTGAAAATCGCAAGCAGAATCTAACCAAGTGAATGAGGCATAACAAGTCGGTGATGGCCACTGGTAACAATGATCAACATCTCCTTGTATCTACTGTTTACGTCGAGCCTGCTTACCAACCTTCAAACTTAAGTCTTTTGAGGCCTGCACTTACTTCTTATCCCAAGTACCGGGCCCAGGTTTGGTCTGCGGGCCGGTGTCCTCTAAAAGAGCAGACGACACGCAGAAACGTTTGAAAGAGCAGACGACAGTTCGAACGACCAGGCGACCGTTTGAACTTCAAGACGCACTGAACGCAGTCCGCAGGTTGTCCGTACAACTTGACGGTTTTGCTGCGTTCATTTTGGAACAAAACAAATAAATCTGATGGCCAGAAGTATCCGTGAACTCAACCCAAAATGCTCCCCGTCCAAGCAATCATGGTCTGATGGCGTCTGGTTTTCCCTTTTCACGGCACATATCCACGTTCTCGGACGAACCGAGCACGTGAAAACTGACCTTCAAACCTTTCTCGACCGTTTTGAGCATTTTGCAGCATTTTGACAAGAAGGCAGGTTTTTGTCTAGTTCCTTTCAAAACAATGCAGGAATACACGTCTCAGATGGGCACTTCCGCCCACAGCCCCAGACCGGAAGTGCGTCCGACGCGCCACCACCGCGCCGTGACGTAACAGAGATGAACCATTTTTTCGATAATGATGGTGATCAAAGTGGCCAGACTGAATTTCGGAAAGGGCAGAGCACTTCCGTCACTGTAAATGTAATCCCTCACTTTTTTTTTGGTGGCGTGTACGAGTGTGGTTATTGCGACACTCTATTGAGGAGTTTCAGCGAATATAGGGGGCGCTCCGATCGATCCAACATGGCGGACGAGAGGGGGACAGATTTGCGACACCCGTAGACCGGTAGCGTATAAATAAAGCAAAGCGTGTCGTTCTCTGCTTGTTGCCGTGTGCGAGACGATCATCGTTTCAACCAAGACCTACCGTGATGCTACAGATGAAGTGTTCAAGCCAGTCGAAGGCAAGAAATGTTGCCATAGTCAAGATATGTGTGCAAGTGTTCGACGTGAGCTCTCACGCTGGCGCAGCTGTCATCAAGTTGAACCGAATGTAGGCGGGTCCAAAGAAAGGTACATATCAACAATGTTCGCGCGTTGAAACTATGACGCGTACTGTATCTAAGACTAAACTTATCGGTGTGCGGCTACAAACATTTTCGTTGACGTTGCTTAGATGATGTCACCATTCAGGCCTCGCATTAAAAAGGGAAGTGCTTCCTCCGACGGGCGTCGGAGGAGTGGGACCTGTGTGCAAATCGTTCCTCCGACGCCGGAAGTGACGTAGTGGCGTCGGAGGAGAGACGGCTGTGTGGAAATCGTTCCTTCGACGCCGGAAGTAACGTATCATTCCCGGCCCCGGATGTTGCCTTTGTTATGACATGTGCGTCTGCCGCTGTAGCAGCTGTAGTCTGTAGTCTTCTGTGGTCGGGTCGTGGCCGCGCTGCTGTCGGCTCCGGTCACGCAAGCTATTTTGACTGATTTTTCGCACTCTTTGAAGCGTTTTGTTTAGCATTGTCTTGTTCTTTTTAGCAATACATTTTTTCCGTATCTAGTGCTACTCTTTGTATTTTAGCTTTGATCGCACCCCCAACGTGCCTCGAGTTTTGGTAGCCGGCGATTCGATGGTGCAGTACTTGCCATTGAATAGTCGGTTGGCTGTTGAGGTTGCGCCGTTTAGTGGTATTAGAATCGAGCACTTGTTTTCCCAGGTGTCTGAGAAGCTACCCGATTTTGATGTTGTCATTCTACACGTTGGCACTAATAATTCCCATATTAGTGCCATCGTGTACATCGACAAATATCGTCGTCTAGCTGCCCAGATCTGTGAACGCAATCCAATGATGCAGATCGCCTTTTCTGCCGTTCTTCCGAGACGGGAGAATAGGTTCTGCTCATTGGAATGGCAGCGTAGTCACGCTGCAGAGATCGAGGCTTCGAATGACCGTTACCGAGAGGTGAACTCGCTGCTGCGAGAGTTGTGTCGCAGGGAAGGGTTCACGTTCCTTGACGGGCTAGCTGACGAGTGGCACCAGTGGATCCACCGCGACGGCGTCCACCCAAACCGGATCGGCAACAAGGTATGCACACGTGCGTTATGTCGCTGCACTAAAGAGCGCGAATATAGGGCGGCTACGATTGCAAGGCTCACCGTAAAAAGGGGAACTGAAAATTGACCTGCGCACGTGGCGAGCTAAATTACTGGTTGGATTCAACTGGTTGACAGAACGGTGCCAACTCCAGCAACGAAACACGGCACAACTTGGAAGGTTGACCAGTCTTCCCTAGTAGCACCATATGTTGTCATAACGTAACTGGAATGTCACAAATGTAATGTAACGTTGGGGCACATTTGGGTATGTTATAGCAATGTTTGAAAACTAACGTAACAGAAACGTTCTCCTGTAACATTGTTTGAATGTCACTGAACGTCATGTAACGTTACATCACATAGGCAAACGTTCCAGGAATGTTAGAGAAGCAACATTGGAGCAACGTTTAGAAATAACCTCTTGGTAACATTTCCATCCTGACATACGGGCAATGTTATGCAGCGATGTTGGCCTAATGTGACGAAATGTGACGCATCACCACATCACACAGAGGCTGGTCAAGGATACACGAAGATACCAAACTTATAATAGTTCAATGTTGATTCTCTTGTTCAAACATTTTTATTTTTTTACAAACAGAAAGACCGCTCTAATGCTTGTGACGGGCGTGTTTGAAACAAATGTTCAAAATGTACCCTGGAAAGATTGCAGAAAATTAAAAAAATATCTGTCCAAAAGGTTTATGATAAAATTGAATTCATTTGTGTGTATGGCATTTCCTTGCTTCCAATATTCACGAGCTAGCATGCACCCTCATCATAGCTTTTAGGTTAAGGTCATTCGAATGTCCAGCTTTTGGAACGCATGCTAAAGATAACAAGAGGGTGAAGTCATGGGGTGTTATTGTGTTATCAAAGGTGGAAAACTCGCGCTGGTGACGCGACGACCCAAAGACCTCCCGAACATGTATAGGATGGCATGAGAGTCGTAGCCTGTAAATTAATTTGGAACATGTAGCTAGCTAAAATTATCACCAAAAGTGTATTTTAGTTGTGTGCTCTATTGCGTTATTTTCGAAGCGTAGCTCTGTTTTTGTGAAAAATACGAACATGATTACCCTACGGCCAGGTCGCAGAGAGCTCTTGGGGTCGACCGACTGCTCTATCCGACCCGAGCTTGCTGCAAAATGATTTCTACTATTTAAAATAGAAGCGAGGACTAATTTCACGACGGACTCAGGTCAAATCGAGCGACTGGGTGGTTCTTACTCTCGCCCTGTCTAGGTTGTCTGCGCCAGTGCTTGCCATAGAGATTTAGAGAAATCTTGGAGCGTGCAGTATAAGATACACCCTGGTTGAAAATTTGAAATAGTTACATGCAGAAGCTCATATTTCAGTCCAATTTACAGCTCAGGACTCTATTCGGAAAACTCAAAAAGTGGCGGCTCATTGCAGCACACTGCAAGTGAGACGACTGGCGGTAGCCATTGTCTCATAGACAGAGGAGGGGAAAAGGGAGACGGTTGAGGGGGAAGGTGAGCGATGAGATGGGAAGGAGAATAGAGGCAGGAAGAAGAGGTCAAGTATGAAGTTCGAAGTCTAAAAACACATGCTCACACAAGGAAGAGAGGAGACAAAAGGAAAAGGGGAATGAGGATGAGAGGCTGAGGGAGCATGAAGAGAAAGATGAAGAGAAGTGGGGCAGGGAGGAGCAAGATCAGAGGGAGGAGAGAGGAAAGAGGGAAGGAAGAGCACACAGAGGGAATATGAGACCGATGGGGGAGAAGGAGTGGAGGGGAATGAGGAGATGGGACGGGGTGGGGCCAGGTAAGACGTAAAACATCGCAGGTCATAGGCCTCGGTTGCATGGACACAAGATCACACCTCCCCGACCACTCAAAATGAAGAGCCATATGCAGCTGCCACCAAAAAGAAAAGGTCAAAGGCCATGAACATAGAATCACTCAAACGAGAGAGAAGGGGGAAGAGGGGAGGAAAGATGAGTAGGATGGGTAGCCGGAAGAGGAAGGTGGACAAGAGAGTAGAGGAAGAGGGGAGGGAGGAATAAGGAGACCGAGGAGATAGAAGGGGAGATGGCGAGGAGGAGCAGTCAAGGGTCCGAAGTCGAGATCAAAGGTCAAAGGCAACGAACATATAATCCTATGAAGGTGGGGAAGGGGGGGCCACAAACGTTAAATCATGCGAGGAAATGAGGAGTGAAAGGTTAGAAAAGGACACATAGGAGAGATGGGACGGGAATGGGGTGAGATTAAAGAAAAGTGAGTGAGAGGGGGGGGGGGGGGAGGGGCAGGTAGGAAGGAGATCTAGCATCAAGGGCCACGGATACAAGGACGCACTCCGCCGACCACTCAAAATGAAGGGCCCCAAGGGGGGAGGCACTCACTTTATCAAGTGACGTGTTAGCGAATGTCCACGTTTCACCGAATGACACTTTAGCGAAAATTCGGACGCTGCGAAGCGGCGTTCTCGGGTGGGCCAAGTGGGTTCACATTTTTGTAATGAGCCGCCGCAGACTCGCCGCGCGGCGGATGGGTTAACGCGCGCCCCCGTTATTCGCTAAAACGTCGATTCGCTCAAATGCCGCTGTTCGCTAAAACGTCATTCGCTCATCTAATATGGACCCTAATTATAATGAAACGAGTATAATCGCACACACATTGTTAGCCCCCGTTCACTTCTCGCCAAAGAGCCGTCGACACGAGAACATATTTGAGCTTGAGGCTTCGAAGCTCGCTCTGCGTGGATCACTCTTTGCCTACATTTGTTATCTGGACACATCACAATGGTACAGCACAGTCGCATAGCCACGGCACTACCGTTTCGATGTTAACAGTTCACTATCGTTACCGATATTACGGTCGAGGTCATCCACTGATCACTGCAAGACGTTGCAAGATCGCCATCGTCCGCCATGATTGCACACTAGTACGGCATCACGGTTATGGCTGTACGGCTTATACCAATTTCCAATTTCTCCAATCGATGTAATGTTTTATAACTCTTAAAAAAAACTTATTTTAGTACTGTCAGATAAGTTTCCACAATTTATTCCTACTTGAAACTTCATGTTTAGTCGTTTACTCGTTTACGCACACTGTTGACAAGCCAAGACGCCAAGAGTGCAAGTAGCTCAAGCCAAGCAAGGTCGAAGCCAGGTTGACCACGTGACCGTATGTCAACGGACCGTCAAGGCCTGTTTCATCGGACCGCTCTGCCGATCTCTCGGCGTGTAGGAAACGTAAACAAAGGTATGTTTCATTTTCGTTGTTGTTACTACTTGTGCTGAACAATGGAGCGGGCGAAGCGTTCGCTATCAGAGCTATCCGATCGCCAAAAAAGACATAGAGTAGCCGAAAGTGTTCGCAAGGAACTTGAAAGTTCCTTGCGGACATTCCCTGTCCATTACTTCTGTAATGGACAGGGAATTTAAAACCTGGAAAAGCTGGGGAACTTAGAAGGAGGAATTTGCTAGACACCCTGTCTGATTTCATAGTTACCGATGTCTGCCAAGTTATGCTGAAGTAGGGCATGAAATTGTCGATATTTCACTGTGGTAGCTGACGTTGTGTTGTAATTATATACTTTTGAAACAGGAGCTGTGCGCACCTGCTTTAAACAGAAGGCAGAAAACAATGAGCCAGCCATCATCGTGCAGGAAGCCGACGCCAAATGGGCTGCTGCTGAATCGGTCAGGCATGCACCAGCTAGGACCAAGAAAATGGTAATATGATATTTCTAATTTTGCTTAAACTCCCGAAAAATACTTTTGCATCCTAAAACAAGCCCAGATTTCAAACAAAGGCATTAGTCCACTTTACATAAAGACATTTTTAAGTATTAAGAAATTTATTTAGCCAATGAAAGAACACCATGTTATGACATTGTCTGCAATGAGCTTTACATTGTAGAAAATATGAGGCTCATTGACATTGCCCCTGGGTCCGGACAGTTCATCAAACGCCGTTTCATTGAACATTGTTTCATCGAAGCTGTTTCATTGAACGCAGTTTTATCGAACGCTGTTTCATTGAACGCCATTTCATCGAAGTTGTTTCATTGAACGTAGCTTATTTGAGCAGTAGAAATATTTTTCTTTTTAGTGCCGGGAGGATAGCAGTGTTTTAATATTTATTGTAACTTATAAACTTATATATATATAAAAGGAAGGAACCTTTTTTTGTCACCTTCTATTCTTTTTTTTTTAGTAAATGATGACTTCTGTTAATGAGGCCAATAAGACACGGTAACACTAACGACACTTTTAAAAGCTGTGATCATCAGGTGCAGTGATGAATGCACATCCGTTCAAAAGCGTATACGGTATATATCTTCATCCTTGAAGAGACCTATTCTGCTTCAAGACGAAGCCATCCTTGAGGCAGTGATCTGTCTCCGTGGCCCATGATACGGGGAAAAGAAAAGACGTGTCTCCTCTCTTTGTTAATTTATTATAATCGACAGAACCGTGGACCTGCCGAATATTCGACATACAGTAATATACTGCATGTCAAAGATCCGACAGGTCCACGGTTCTGTCGGTTACAAAAAATTGACGAAGAGGGCAGGCACGTCTTTTTTAAGAACATCTATGTTCTTAAAAAGAAAGCTATACTCTTAGGATAAAATGAAAACAAAGTTAAATCTACAAATACAAAATAAAAAAGGCGCTGCGGAAAATAGCTGTTTCCCTCTTAAGAAAGTGCCTTTCACGCAGGAATAAATAGAAGGTTGAAGTGGGAAAAAGTGAGTGGCCGAGAACAGCCGCCTACCTTGCCAGAAAAGAATAAGTCGCGTATCCACTGTCTTCTGTGGGTAGGTCACACTTTGCGGTAAAGGTCTAAACTGGATGAAAAGAATGGCTTGTGCATGCAAAGAAACTGTGGTGAAACTGCTAGGACAGATGTAGGCATTTCTTTTTTTATCTTGATGACACTCTTTGCCCTGAAATAGGCACCCATTTTCTGAATGCAACCAACTTTTTTGTGTTATTTTTTTGCAGGAGCAGTGTGCCTCTTCTCAGGAGTGACTGAGGGGCTGCCACAAGGGGAGAAGGCAAGCATGTTTCTGATTACAAGGATGGACAGTTGGGCTGGGCTAGTTGGTAAGAATTCATGTTGAGAAACGGTGCGAAAACCAGACAAAGGAAAAAGAACACACAGTACCTTGTCCTGTGTGTTTTCTTATCCGTGCATTTTGCGCTGTTTTTCAGCATGTTTCTGCCTTGATTTTTCTGTTAGTTTTTAATGTTAGTAGTTGGTTACTTTGATCCCAGTTGGAAGCATGGAATTGGTTAACCGTGCTAAATGCATAGAATTGAAAAAAAAAAAAAAATCATGCTTTCTAAATCATTTAAAATGCTTTTTTTCCTAATGATTTCTTTCTCTTTTTTTACAGCCATCCCATGAGTAGAGTCCCTGTTTGAATTTTTTATGTCAATTTGTAATATGCATATGTTACCTTTAATTTCTATTCATGCATACATTTTAGCCCCAGCTAGTGGTTTCTTTTATTTAATTTATGTACACATTAGTGTGATATTTTTAGAAGATTTAAAATTTATGTTCTTTTTCTAGTCATTTTTGGTTTATTGCCTCTGTTATTTATTTATATGTCCTAGCCCAAGATCGGGTGTAATTTGAGATATATTTAGAATTTTATTTTAGGCTACTTGCTTTATGTTGCTGGGAGTTTTAATATTTTACATTTTTATTTTTATGCAGATCAGCCTTGTAATTTAGTGTGTTCTTTACAATTTTGTAGATCTAATAGCTTGTAAGAAACAGAAGAATTCTCTGGTACTTGTAATGTTGGTTTCGTTTTTGAAATAAATTTATTCCAATAACTTCTTGTTTTCTTCCGGAGTCCTGCTTCTAGGATTTCAAAATGCTGATTCATTAATGACCTGTAATGCACATTCATTTACTCATATCAGGCACCAGCTCAAAAAATGACTTCATGACAACCATAAATGCAGTTTCCTGGCAGCGCTTGTCAATGTATTTTCGGATAACATTGTTCAGTAATGTCCAAGTAACACATGCAGTAATATCTGGCCAGTGCCAGCATATTGTAAAAACGTTTACTGAAAGTTGACAGAATAAAAGCACTGAGGAAAAACAGATGACCGCTCTTTCATTTAGTTACGACGCTCGTTTTTTGGAAGCAAAGACTCGCGCACAGGTCAAGATTAACTGCAAAAGGAAGGCTTGATCAAAGGAACTTTAGGGAGATAAGGGATGAGTCAGTAACACTCCACCTTCGGTATCTAGTTGATCTCGACCTGTATGCGACTCTTTGCTCCTCAAAAAATAAATGTTGTTGCGAAATAAAAGAGTGGTCGTTTGTGTATGTTCTTCACATTTTTATTCCTTCACTTTTAAGTAAGCCGTAATGTCAGTGCAACATTTTGGTGTAACATTACTGGATGGTAGAATTCGTGGCCATTAACAACAACTAGCAACGTGAGCGACGACGTCCGAGTAACATCACTGATCTAGCATCCAGGTAACATAGAGAGCTATGTTACTGCAACATTTTGATGTGACGTTACTGGAAGGTAGAACTGGTGGCCATTAGCAACGTTTGGCAACGTTATCTAACAACGTTCCAGTAACGTTATTTGGGTAATGTCCAGGTAACGTATGCAGTTACGTTACTGTAACATTGTGGTGTAACGTTACTGGAAAGTAGAATCCGCGGTCGTTAGCAGCGTTCGGCAACGTTACCTGACAACATTCCAGTAACGTTGTAGCCACATTTTGTGCTACTTGGGTTTATTGTCAAAAACCGAAAATGAAAATAAATAGGTTCGGTGACGTTCACGTTTCCGGATTGAAGGAAGCACAGCGTAGCTCTAAGCACCGCTTCAGTTGCCTCGTTAGCTAATTGCGACGATTGAATCGCCCTTTCAGAGCGAGTATTTGTGCGAGGTGAAAGATTAGCCGCTGGCGTCTCTCAGCATCCGTGACGACGTCCCTAGCTTCTCTCCATCGCGTGAAGAAAGGTGCTCACCCGTGTTTCCGCGTTGCGCAGGTGAAGTCCTGATAGGATGCGGTTGCGTTCCCACCTTACAATCAAACAATTCCAATTGCTTGTGTCACAACAGCTGCCAGTTCGGGCAGACTTTCCGCCATTTTTACCATTGTGCTCTCCGCGGCTGTTTTCTCTTCCGTCTGGTTTCTCCCTGGCTGCCCTCCGGTCGTTGAACTGCATCTTTCTGCCCTCGAAGTTCACCGTTGGGTCGCAAGAAGCGCAGATATGGTTTTGACATTTTCATAACGACACGTTTATCAATACACCAACTTTGGCGATGGTTTCCCTTCTCTACCGACCACTGGATGGACGGATGGATGAATCCGGCTGAGCCCTTTGGATCGGGCGGTAGCTTACGCCACCTAGCCAATCTGTTTTACCATTTAAGCTTAGAATATTTAAAGGTGAAAGCTATATTCACTCCGCACTGCAAAGAAAGTGAGGCTATAAAACACCCTTGCCATCAGTTAATAAGAAAATACCTAGTTTTCTCTCGCCTTCTGCCACCATTCACTTAATATTTGCTTGGTAATCTCTACTGTCTTGAAATCCAGTGTTCCTTCGCTGTTTCTAAAACCCAATGACTTTATTAACTCTATGTTCTCTTCGTATCAAGTGCTCAGCCCTCTCGTCCTCCTCTCCACAAGCAGTGCACACTGTATCCATTTCCTGGTACTTCGCTCTGTGTGTTCTGGTTTGCAGTACACCCGTCCTCGCCTCAAACAACAATGAGCTTCCCCTAGAATGGTCATAAATGCTTTCTTTGGCAATAACTGTTTTGTTTAATTTATAGTTTTCCAGAGCCGTCTTTGTCTGCATTCTCTCTAGCCACCAATCTCTTTCTGTGGCCTTAACTGACACCTGCTCTTCCTAAGTCCACTATAGCCTTAAAAACTGTCCTCCTAACTCCCTAGTGCAGTGTCTCCAGTTTGTATCTATACTCCTCATGTATAAATAGCTGAAACCCTTTTGTGCCCATTGCCACCCATCCATTTGCCTCAACCAATCCTCAAATTCTATCTTGCTCACCGCTTCCCTGCTCTCAAATGACGCCCATCCCATGTCTCCTTGTACTAGCTCCCTGGTTTGGTGTTTTGCAATGTGTCCCCAAAGCCAGCCTACCTACTCTGCACCGTTTTATTTCTAGTCTCGCATGCACTTCGGATTTCACGCATAGCACTGCATTTCCAAAAGTCACGCCAGGCACCATGACCCCTTTCCAAATCTCTCTCACGACCTCATACCTGTTGTAATTTCAAAGTGCTCTATTTTTCATTACAGCTGCATTTCTGTTGCCCTTACCTATTATATACTTTTCATGCTCACTGACATATTCTGCACCATCACATATCCATACTCCTAGGTACTTGTATTTAGTAGCTTTCTCAACTGTAATATTCTGTACCTTCAGCCTCTCAACTTCATCATCGTTAAAAATCATGATTGGTGATTTTTCACTGCGTCACATGTGCCATCTGTCGACAACGCGCAAAACTAATCCGCATGCGTGTCACAACGGCCTGCTGGGTCCGATTTAAAAAAAAGGGAGTAGGTCTTTGCTTCAATGTTTAATACATTTTTATACATGTACATAAATGTTGATTTAAGTTAGACGTTTTGGCATAGGTGCTTTGTATGTAAAGCTAAAGGCGCAGCACCTTTTCTGTGAAATCTTCAAGGCAACATCTTTAACAATTTGAACGAGTGAGGTGACTGCAGCTGACAATCAGCTTTGGTGCTAATGTCAAGTACCATGTGTAGGTCCTTGCTGGGTTCATGGGCCAGCAAGTACGGAGCATCCTGGAGAAGATGGCCAGGGCCAAGATCCAGCAGGACCACAAGGAGGCAATGCCAGGGACCCGCTCGTGGGACGGCTGGACCATCAAGGGTGCCCTATTGACCGCGCCATGTTGTCTCTTCAGAATTCTCCGACTTTTCCAGCAAAGTTTTGTTAATCTGACGACATAGTTTTTCTAAGAGGCTGGGGAAATTATAGCAAGAAGTTTGTGGGCCTCACATCTGGTAACAAGAAGGCTCCAAAAACAAGGCCCCTTGAAAACTGAGCAAGTTGCTACTTGTGTAAATTGGCTCTGAAGAAACCAACAACTAGGCGCTGCACAGTCCGATGACTCTTTCCGAGTCTGAAGTGCTTCGAGGGAATCGGAATTATGTGTTATAATGTGAATAAACTGTTCTGCATTACAAATCGAGTTTGATGTTGTTTACTTACATTTGGGGGGGTGCCAATTTGTCTTATACCTTAGTAGTTACATCAACACACTGCATTTGATATCAATCCTGCCCCAACAATAGCTAGCGCACATGGGCCCCTTTTTTCCTTTCTGATCACTCCACAAATAATGCCCGGTGCTTCTCTGCGTGCACCAGAGCAACGTAAGAAAGCTAACTGCGAGAGCACTGGCTTTTCTCCGCAGCGTGGAGAAGGTTACCAAAAAAGAGCTGGTGCTTTTCACATGCACCGGTGCGATGTGGGAAAACTTACAGCGAGAGCACGAGTGCTTCTCCGCGTGTACTGGTGCAACAAGGAAAAGCTTAACATGAGAGCATTGTCGCAAAGTATTAAGCTTGATACTAGCATTGTTTTGAGAACACCACAGTTTGCAGAGACGTGGTTCATTACTCCGACAAGCTGGAAGTGCGATGTGGAGGCATTTGTTTACAGCATTTTCAAAAAAAATTGTTTTACTGTCGAAGGATGTATGGCCATATCAGTAGATTATACAAAAACTTTCCAACACAAAGAATGGAAAGAAACTACAGTGGACTGCTTCCTTCAACCAGCAATGACAGTGATGAATTTTGTTGCTGGTTGAAATAAGTAGTAGTCGTCTGGAGTTAGTATTCTATTCCTTTTATGTCCAAAAGTTTGAAACCAACACTTTATTCTTATTTTCCTGCTAATCCTTGAATGAATGCTTTTCAGACGCTGCTGGCCCAGATAGCTAACAATTTCTTTGTTTGCATTGTTCGGCCAAGCATCACAGCTACCAGATAACTGGGTTCTAGTTGCCTGGTAGAAAAGCTGTTTTTCTACCAGGCAAGTGCACGTGCCGTCTCGATTTTCTTTCTTGAATGGCATGGGATTGGGCCTGGGTGCCATACTGCAGGAAACAAATGATCCGGAGCCCAGGTACCACTTCCACAAGATGCAAGGAAATTCCTTTTATTGGGAGTGACAATAATAAGACATTAATATTTGGCTCACAAATTCATTGCCTTGGTCGACACGGGAGCCACAAATTCCTGCAGATCACATGCAGAGTAATTACTACGGGCAACGAACACCTATTGCACATGGGTAATAGCAAATAGTTACAGCCTATGCGATGTGGAATGATGTTACTGCTTCTTGCAGGCATGTCCACCCTATTTAAAGAAGGAGTCTGTGAAGATGTCCACCGATGCCTTTCTAAACAACTACAGGCAAACTAGAGCAGAACTGTTTCATGTTCCTTCATGTGTAACCAGACATTTCGTATGCTTTTATGTGTGCTCACTGTGCAATACCTCACGTCTCTTGGATTCAGTCATATGATACCATCGCTCCACCTCGCCTTTATATATCTGCATCTGTTGCAATGTACCGTCGCCATTTGGATAATCTTACATTTATTTGTTTGTTAACTTTATAAGTGTGTTTAGGATTTTTTTTGTTTGCTGGTTTTATTGTTTGTTTTGGTGCACCACGGGGCATCCAAGATAAAGACTGATGACACCCAAAATAAAGATGATTATTATTATAAACCTGTTGCTGACCCTCCTAATTCGAGGGCCACAAATGACAGCCCTTTTTTGCCAGCAATATCTACTATCGCTGTAGCGCTGCCAAATCATTATTTGCAAAGAAAAGTGGTGTAAGATAATTCCTTGTGTCTCTGCGGTACAAGGCAGCGTTTGCCTTTGCCTGATTGACACCTACACAGAGTCGCAAATACTTTTCCAGAAGCTCTTGTCTCCACTATAATCAACTATATAAAGAACATGACATTGCCACTCTTTCTGAGCATTTGTGCTACCCACTTATCTACACACTTGAAGGATAAAAGCAGCAATATTACAATATTAGTAAGTTAGCTATAAACAAAATTAAACAGTTTGGTTCCTGCATGGGACATCCTGATCCTATCGACTTATAGATTCAGTGTCCATCCGATCGATTCCAGAAAAGCAGACCGTACCGAATTTCACCTGCAGGATGCAAAGTTATCTAATAGTATATCAAATGTTGGAAAAAAATTGTTCAGCCCATCTTCATCCCTTGGCCATCCCCCATTGCCCTCGTATAAAGAATTGAGGGCTCAATGTCGCATGCTGCAAATGAAATGATTGGCAGTGGTCATGCACTGACACACATATCGACAGGGTGGAGGATAAAAATCAAGTTGATTTAAATCGAAATCATGATTTAGACCACAACTTTAATCATACAGGTAAATTACTTTTAAGATGTAATTTAATTACAATTACTTTGCTCCAAAAGTAGTTTGACTACAGTTACAATTAGTACTACCTGAGAAATAATTCATTGCAATTACAAATTACTTTGCTGATGACATCATCAGTGATGATGACAATGCTAATGTCGGTGACGTCATCAGTGACGTCACTGATGTCATCATCAGTGTTGATGATGCAAGGATTTCCGGTTGGCACCGGAAATCCTTGCAAAAGTAGTTGTAATTGTGCCTCAAAGTTTGTAATTACTGATGCTAAAAAGCAAATAAAGTACAATTGCAGCTCCCTTTAGCAGGAAGTAATGAACTACAAATTACCAGAAAAGTAATTAAATTACAGTAATTTAATTACTGTAATTAAATGACTACCCAAGTATGATTTGAATACCGATGTTTCAAATCAAACATTTTGATATATTTAAAAAAAACATTAATTTTACCACTGGAACCTCAACTATTTTATTGTTTTCAGGTGTATTTATATTTTCATTCCATGTAAAAAAATTATCAAGTAATATTGATATGGGGATAACGAGCAAATATAAGACTTCTTCGAGGCACAAGTAAATTGTAGGATTGAACGCTCTCTCTAATTTTCAGCTCGTTCTTCAGGTATAGCAAAACAAGGGAAAGGGTAGAGTCAACAAAAGAACTGCGTGCGTGAACAAGCATACAAACTCAAATACCAGCAGAGAGAGGTATAGAATCAGGCAGACAGACTAAAGTATATGTCTCTGGTTGATCTTGCATATTCTAGTGTATTTATTATTTTCAGAGAAATTATATTTCTCTCAAAAAATTATTTTGAGAAAACAGTTTAAATCTAATCAATGATTTTTTCTTTTTTTAATTTCGCCAGTGAGAAATCTGTAATTTGGTTAGTTGTAAAGTCATGTTCAGTCAATCAATGTGGCCTATTGCCATAAGTGCTCTTCGGAGGATGAGATTCGCGCATGGATTTCTTGCAATAAATGTAGATAATGAAGAAGTATTTCTAGGTCGCTTTTCCGCAGTACACAACTTTGTAAGGTGAAGCGCACTTGCGGGTTTTTTGCTTTCCTGCAAAACTCGGTGTTTCAGGGAGAAGCACGCTTATGGAACATTAGGTCTACTGCTTTCCCATCTTACTGCAACTGACAAGTACATTTGCTGGTTCTGCGCTTTCCCACAAGGAAAATACGTGCAAGGGGAAGCGCACTTGCGAGTTACTTGGTCCGCCGCTTTCCCGCCGTACAGCAAATCGAAGGGGGAAACCCTCCTTCCAGGGTACAAGCTCTTTTCGGAGTTTCAAACTGTTCCACAAGGCACATTCTCGTAGGAAAAACCGCTTTTGCGGGTCGCGCTATTCTGGATAGCGTGCGTTTTTAATTAGAAGCACGCTTGTGGGCTTTTTACTGCACAGATGTCATAGAAAAATGTCCTTCCACTGGCAAGCAGACTTCCAAGTTAATTGTATTTGTTCCTTGAAACCTCTACTTCAGCAATGTTGCTATTGTGATGAAGCACATGTTTCCTCCCAATTATAAGGTTAGTACAAATAAATGGTGTACAAAACACGTCTTAGCTTCAGCCAAAACTCTGTACTCAGCATACAATGTGTATGTAAAAGAAAACACATGGTGGTATAGATTTGAATGATTAAATCAATATAAAACAGTAATAATAATAAAACTTTGTGGTGGAGGAACACTTCAAATGTTAAAATGTAAAGCTGCATAAGTAACGATGTACTAGAATAATGCTTTATTTTTATTTCTTGCCTGTTTAATAGTTCCTACACTTGGAGAGTTAATTTAATAATTAATAATCGCCACAATTCAGTACCATCTAACCTCTGAAACAATAATTACATTCAGGAAGTCATCTCCAGCTATCCCATACTCACCAGTTCAATCGATCATTCCCTTGCACAGACACATAAGCTACCCTAGCCTCGCATAGGACTCCAGCTCGACTGACTCAGGCTTTGCCCTTTCATACATAATTTTTTCTGAATAATCATACAAAATTTAAGGTTTCATCAGCAAATTTTAATGAGAAGGAGATGGTGGTCTTTGTGTGAAATATGATTAATAAATGAAAGATTGTGGAGGGAAGGTAAAAAGAAAGGATCAACCAATCTATGGGGGGATAGAAGTAAAAGAGATGGAAGAATAAGCAGAGAAGGTGCTTGGCCCCACAGCTTCGTGAATTCTTTCAGAGGGGTCAAATGATGGTGTTCCCTTCAGTCATAATCTCAGACATAATCTCCTACACCCGCTGTAAATGGTTTGGCTCTTTGCCTATCATCTGTGTATTGCTTGCTGTGCTTCTGGTAATCAGCAATGCATTGGCGGAGTTGCTGCATCTCGATGTGAACGGGCTCGTCAAAACTTGGGAAGCCCACGATGTCCATACGGGTACGCATTTTACGTCCGTGGATGAGCTCAGCGGGGGAGAGCTTCGTCGCTGCATGTGGTGTACTTCGGTAGACACCCGGAAACTCAAGGCCTGTACGAACGTTGGTTTGTTCCTGCAGGATAGTTTGGACGTACTGCTTAAGCACTCGGTTGAAGCGCTCAACCTGACCATTGGCTTGTGGATGGTATGTCGGAGACCGATGGTGGTAAATCCCTCTGGACTTCAGGAACTCCTGGAATATGCGGGATTCAAACTATGGGCCATGATCAGAAACAATCACCTTCGGATACCATTCTCGGTTGAAGATTCTAATGAGGAATTCACATACAGCTTCAGCAGTAACTTGGTTACAAAGAGCTACCTCTGGCCACTTACTGAAGTAGTCGACTAGGGCGACTGCAAATCTGAATTGCGATGGAAGTTTGTAAAAAGGTCCGACAATGTCTATTCCTATTTGTTTCCATGCACCCGATAGGAATGGAACTGGTTGTAGGGGTGCCGCTGCCGTCACAGCTGTCTTGTCGTTCGTCTGACAGGTGTTGCAGTCTCTAATGTAGGTGTCGACCTCGATGTCGACTCTGGGCCAACAGAAGTGCTGGTGTAGACGCTGCTTCGTCCGCACAATTCTAGGGCGTGACTCATGAGCTAGATCAATGAGTCTATGCCGTAGCCAAATAGGTGGACCCAACACTTCACCACGTAGTAGTAAGTCATCCACGGAGGAAAGCTCTTCTCGCAACTTGTAGTATGTAGATAGTACTTTATCACATTGTTCCTCGTGACCTCATTCAGTGCAGATACACTGGATTACTCGAGGCAAATTAGGGTCTTGCCTGGTTTCTTTCTTGATTTCTTCTTGATCGATTGTGCATAGATTGCGTACCGGCAAGTGAATTCTTCCTTGTCACTAAACTTGCTGCAATCCGAAGGATTCGGAGTAGGCAGGCGTGACAGTGCGTCTGCTCCGACACTCTTGTTTCCTTTCTGGTAACGTACCTCGTAGTCGTACCTGAGGAGTCTCATAGCCCACCTGGTTATCCTCATTGGTTGTCGACCGGATCCTCGTGTACAAAGCAAAGTAACGAGAGCCTGATGATCTGTCTTGAGCGTGAAATGGCGCCCGAAGAGAAAAAAGCGCCATTTCTCGCAGGCCCAAAGGCACGCCAATGCCTCTTTCTCCCCTGCAGAGTAGTTGCGTTCGACGCTTGAAAGTTTTCACGATGCGAACGACACCGTTCGAATTCCTTCCGGATGTACTTGCTGCAGAACCACGCTTAATCCGTAATTAGATGCATCCGTTGTGACGACGGTGGGCAGCACCACGTCAAAGTCAGTGGATTGCTGTTTCGTATCAGATCCTTCACAGCAGTGAATGCCTCTTTTTGTACCTTTTTCCATTAAAAGGGAACATCCTCCCGCAGGAGCACGTGCAGAGGCTCCACGATGGTCGCAAAGTTTGGTACAAACTTGATGTAATATGCGAGCAGGCCGAGTAATGATCGTAGTGATGTTATGTTTGTGGGGGGTGAAGCCTGCATGATAGCCTCAATATTATCTTCGCATTGCTTGATTCCCTGCGGTGTCAGCTCGTGTCCTAGGAATTGAAGCTGCTGGACTGCAAAGAAAAACATTTGTGCTAGTTTAGTTTCAAGCCTGCATCTTGAAGGCGTGAAAGAACTTGCCTCAGGCGGGCATCATGCTCTTCTCTTGTGCGCCCGAAAATAAGTACATCATCCAGGTAGACGATGGTACCTGGAGTACCTCAGAGTATGTAGTCCATCATTTTTGAAAGGCAGGGGCGGCGGATGCCAGCCCGAAACATACTCTGGTGAACCTGAAGAGACAATCATGTGCCACAAATGCCGTTAGGTCTCTGCTTTCCTCTGCCAGGTCCAACTGGTGATATGCCAATGAGAGGTCTAGCTTGCTGAAGATGTGGGCACCGGAAAGCTGATGAAAAAGTTTGTCGGGGCACGGTAGAGGGTGGGAATCCAAAACTATTGCAGTGTTCGGCTTGCATAGGCCTACACAGAGCCGGATCTGCCCATTCTTTTTGCGGGCCACTACGATGGGAGACACCCACTCCGAAGCATCGATGCGCTCGATAACCCCGGAGTGTTCCAGCTTCACCAGTTCCTCAGAAACTTTCTCCCGCACTGCGAAAGTTAGTCTTGGTAGCTTTTGTTGGAAAGGAGCGACGGAATCTTTTGTCTTTACCTTATGTACAAATCCTTTTGCATGACCTAATCCCTCGGAGAACAGATGGGGGAAGTCTTGTGTGATCTCTGGAAGGTTTCTCGCGGAGACCGTTGCCACCCGTCCTCCGGTGGGAGGAGCAAAGTTTAGTTGGATGTCCAATGCACAAAAGGCGTTTAGGCCCATGACAGCCACGCCTGTTCGTACGACGTGAAATGTGCAGGTGCTGCGTCTTTGAGCAAACTGCACCGGTGCGTCGAATTTCCCCAGAACGGGAATGTCTTTTCCGGAGTAGTCCAGAAGTGTTGTACTCAAACATTCCAACTTGTAAGAGTAGAAGTGTCTTCGGTAGACGTCTTTTGGCAGGATTGAAACGGATGAACTCGTGTCGACTAAACGTTTGGTGGGAACATGTGCCAGATGTATCTCACACGTAACCGATTGTTTGGTAAAGCTGGTAGTTAGCACCTGGACTTAGTCGTGCGCTTGTTCCACTCTTCGTACATGGGATTTTGCTTGTGAGACTCCCTGCTTGCAAACGGAGGCGAAGTGTCCCTTCTTGTTGCATTTTCTGCAAGCTTCATTCTTTGCCAGCACTTAGGATGGTCCGCCATGTGGTGCGGTGATCCACATCTTTAAAAAGTGCCAGACGACTTGCTGGGACTTGCCCTCGAATTTTTGGCTTTTATTTTTGCCACTTGTGAACTGGATCCCTCTTCCCTCAAGAGCTTGGCCTCCTTCATCGCTTGCTCAACTTGAGAGGCGATGGCAAGAGCAGATTCTAGGGAAAGTTCAGACTCTAGGAGGAGTCCTAGAGTCCTGTCGACTGCACCAATTGTGTTTTTAATACGAACGCCTATGTCAGACAGTACAGAAAAACCAGCTGCTCCATCTCGTGCTCCGTTCGTATCCCCCTTCCTCTTTGTCCTCGTCTACCAGCAGCCAGGATCAGCTTGTAGACACAACAGGGAGTATACGCTGCTATTTAATAGAGTTGCAGGACGGTGAGGGCGACGCGCTCACTGAACGAGTCGAGTATCACATTCATACATTCGTCCCCTTCTGTGTTCCTGGGTCTCGGGTTTTATTACCATGTATCACATTCTACTCTGATAACACTCTACGCATTCTACTGCAGCGACAGGGCCAGGCAACATATGTGACCGAGTGGTCCGGTCAGCTTTAACCGTGAGTGTGTCATATGGTGGGCACACCTTTTCAGTACTGCTCGGTTTGATCGAAGGCGCAAGTGTCAACACCTACACAAAAATCAGCCTCAGAAGAAAAAACTAAATCTGGTTCTATACAAAAACAAACACAAAGAACAAATGCATAATATGTAAAATTAATATGCATGATTACAAATTGAGTTAAATCTGCAGTTACAATTCTTTGCTTCAAGTTGATTCCCAGTTAGGTCTCCATTGGTTCCCAACTGGAACCGGCATATCTCAGTAGTAGTGAATCCAAGTGGACCCAGTTTCAAATCTAACTGGCGTACCCGCAACGACCCCCCTCCCCCCTCCCATCCCCGTTCCCTCCCGGGGTTCCGCGGGAGGTCCCGGGGGTCGCTCCTATCCGTTCAACCTTTTTGCAGCTGGGTTACGCACACTTACCACCTGCAACTGAGAACCTTAACGTAACTCAGCTGTTGGCTCGTTGAAAACTACTCATTAGGTGCGATAATCAATGATAAGGTCTTTGCAACAGCGAACACCCATCTAAGCGCGCGGGCGCACTCGGCCGGCCGTCACTACCGCCGGTCACGCTGGTGCAAGAAAGCATTGAGCGTCGTGCTATGTTCCGCTCGCTGGCAGTGTAACGAAGGCTACGGGCACGAGATCAGCTGCGAGACGTTTTTTTCACAGGACGAGCGCCCGGGCTGGAGGAGCGTGCAATGTACAATGCAAGGGACAGCCGATTCGGAGCACACTACCGCACGCGACGCACGCGCTAGGGCCACGGCAGCCACGCCCACGATAATAACGTCACGTGACACAAAGACAATAAAAATGTATTTAGATGCATTAATACTATTTTTATAACTCACAACTTTTGTCAGGCTGCGTTTAAAAAGTTGTAAATAAACAAATGTTGTGACAAAAATGTTTAGTCACGTGACCTTTTACTGTAAAGCTACATTAAAATCAAACAGGTTTATTTTTATTTGTATTTATTTTCAAAGGCACATTATATTCTGTATGTAGTAATGATTTATATTAGTTATTAATAATTAACAAGGTGACGTCACTTCCGTTACGTCACTTCCGGCGTCGGAGGAGTGATTTGCACACAGATGTCACTCCTTCGACGGGCGTCGGAGGAAGTGCGGCCATTAAAAAGTGTTGCGAACTCTTCGGTTGTTCTAGTTAATTGTGCTAAAAAGCGGTTGGATGGAAAGTATGATAACTGCAGCATACAAGGGACGATTGAGGTCTTTATCCTGCGTTCTATGTATCGAAACATCGGTATCCTTGGTGTTATATTGCGATCAGCTGGTCGCCGATCGTCCTGTTTTTACGCATAATGTAAACAAGCCCCGGAAGCGCCAATCTCATTTCAATGTGCTTGTGCACTCCTACAAGCCTCGTTTTGACTCTTGTGCAAAGCTTTATTGTAATAGCAGTAGTCTCATCGGTCATTCGAGTTGTATGTGCCACGTTGATATCTGCTGACAAACAAGTCTGTATTAAATGCGAGGAGAACGAAGGTAAAGCTTTTTTAACTGCTTTCTTTTTACAGAACAGGGCAAAGCTTCATAAAACAAGAGCAGCCTAAGCTGATATTTGAGTGTGTTCAAGAATGAATGGCAAAAGGTGCTTATGCTAAGTGCTAGATGTACGCAGTTGATTTTCTGTTTGCCTGTGCATTGTAAATTGGAAGATATGTATCAGCAGAAGACACGTGTCCTTTTGAAAATGTCTTTTATTAGGGCAAAAATAGGTTTTCATACACAACTGAAGAGCTCGGAACACCATTCAATGCAGGGCCTGAACGGTTACATCATCTAAGCAACGTCAACGAAAATGTTTGTAGCTGCAGACCGATAAATTAAGGTTTAGATAAATATGCGTCATAGTTTCAGCCTCAAACATGCAACATTGTTGATATGTACCTTTCTTGATGACAACTGCACCAACGTGAGAGAGCCCACGTCGTCGAACACCTGCACGCATATCTTGACTATGGTATGGCAAGATTTCTTGCTTGAAGTGAAGATCATCTCGCTACGACTAGCCACGACCACCTACCGCAGCGATGCAGGCGTCGAAGGGGTGCAACGCAGTCAGTCGCCGTCACCCGACGCTGCTCGTTTGGCATTCACGGCCTTCCGCCCAGGTGCTTCGTTCGTACTTGGCACCGAGTGTTATTTTCTGTGCTTGTGTGTGCTCAGTGGCTGGATATGGGCCTCAAGAGCAGTTCTTCAGGCTCAATAGTGTTTGCCGAAGAACTTCTGAAGAAAATACCACCCAGGAAAAAAAGCATGAAGACGCAACGCACCAGCTTGGCAGACTATGCACTGGGCGCGGAAATCGGGCCCTGCGGATTATACACCAAATGCAAACTATCTAAAGAAAACAAAAACATTTTTTGGCTCAAATTGGCTTCTGCGGACTATACGCCTGGACACTGGTGCCTGATATTATGCATTGTATTTTCACTGCTGTTTGTTGTGGCTTGAGACTGCCTTCCTGTAATGACGCAGAGGGGTCCACTGAACCTTGAAATAAAGATATTTAAGCACATCTAGATGCAATGTCCCTTGAACCCAGATGGTCAGGGAAAACGTGTGCCATTACCTAATTTGCCAACGGCACACCAATGGTCGCAATCAAAACTCACCAGGTCAGTGGGCAGTTCTCCACCACAATATTTATTGCCGTCTAATCACCAATTTTGTCCACTAAAAATCTGGAGGCTATAGCAGATCCATTCTGGATCTGCAAAGCTTATGCTGTGGACATGCATCATCACATGAGCATGTTTCTTATCAATCTTAAACGTAAAACGCTAGTTATGCAACGAAATTCCCATATCACATTTTTAGCAAATTGAATGACCCCACCTGTCACACTGTTAGCTTTGGAAGTAAACCAATTCACAATACCACCAGTGGCATACATCGTGCCAAGCATTAGTGCCGCATGTGGCACAAAAATGTCCTAACTAGGGAAGCAAACTTAATCGATCGTGTTAATTAAAGCACTTAAGTACGAGAAAAATTATCAATGAAAGAAGGTCACTCGAAAGGGAAGTTTTCTCGCTGAACGAATATGACTTTAATGGGCGTTCCGCAATGAACATTCACTCCGTGATCGGTACAGAAGCATTTGCTTAGCAGTCGGTCGTGCGTGCTAAAAACAACAAAAACAAAGGTGGATTAGAAACGGGATAGATTCGCCTTTGCCCGGAGTACTTACACTCAAAATCGTGTCAACATAAGGCGACTATGGCCCACCTTGCTAGCAGCAATCTTAAAGTTTATCCGTTAAGTCGTCGCACCCGTGCACCAACCGAAAGCGTTGCTGCAAGCCCCTCCGCCGTCAACTTTGAGTCGCTGTTGAGTCTAAAGAACAGCTCTATGAGGTCCATAACCAGCCACTGAGCACATACACAAGCACAGGAAATAATAATACTCGGTTCCAAGTACAGGCGAAGAACCCGGGGCGGGCGACGGCGACTGACTGCGTAGTACACAGGTCGAAGGAGCGCGTTGCGCTCCTTCGACGCCTGCATCGCTGCGGCGGGTGGTCGTAGCTAGTCGTAGCAGATCGTGTCACCTCTGTTGCTCGTACCGGAACACTAGAGCCGCGTAATATTCTTGCTGCTGAAGTTTATAAGCCTACGTTCGCGGACAACGCATTAACACAAAGCCAACGCCCAGCGAACCTATCCCCCTCGTTCTCTTTCGGAGACCGGCCGCCAGGGCGGTGACACCGTCGCTGAAACTCCTCAATAGTCGGTTACAAGTCAAGAAGGTAGGAGAAGCTCCACCCACAAGCGTGATGCGCCCGTTTGAAATCTCTCCGCAGTCGAAAGAAAAGTTCACTGGAAACTAGGGGTGTCGCGAACCGGTCGCGGTTCGAGTTCGACCAGGTTCGACTTTTTCGACCTTTTAGTGGAAAGTTCGACGAACCTTGTATTGAGGTTCGACTCGTATGCGCATGCGCGACAGGCTGGCCAGTTGGCTTCGGATTGGATGGTAATGGCTAAAAGATGAATTAAGTGCAGCGCTGATTGGCTATTTCAGTCGATACAGTACTAAAAATTAAGTTATTAACTTCTTCAGTGATTAGAATTAGTTTCTTTTAATTGCAGCTGTTCACAAAATAAAATAACCCTTGCATAAAAAAAAATATTCTCCAAACCTAGACATGCTTGTATTAAGGTCTGGCCACACTGTCCATAAAGTCGAACCGGTCGAATCTGGTGAAAAGTTCGAAGGTTCGCCGAACCGGTTCGACTCAGTCGAACCCCGGAAGTTCGACCAAAAAATCTGGTTCGACAGAAGTTCGCGACACCCCTACTGGAAACGCTCTTTGTTCCTCTTCAATGGATTCCAACTTGTGTCCGATCCCACTTTTTCAGACAGCGACCCCTTTGTATCCATCAGAGAGGGAGCCGGTGTAGGACGCCGATCTCACTACCCCTCTGCCTCGACTACGGTAGTGGTTATGGCGTACGCCAAAATCAGTACCGTAGTCATTTCGGCGTACGCCATAGTCAATACCGTAGTCTTTTTCGCATACCCCAAACACACTACCCTTACGCCAAATTCAATACCTTGAATAACGTCGGTTCAGCAGGGGTTGAGCCAGATGAGCTCCGCATTTCGCTAAAACTGGCGGGAGTAACTTTCTGCAGCAAATACCCTGATTGTTTGTTGTTGTTTGTATGTAGCAGAGTAGCGCAATCCTTTGAACCCCGTGTTTTGCCGACAACATGGCCGACAGAGCGGCTCGGCGCGAGTCACGTGGTACTCAGGGTTCCAGAAGGCGGCCCGCCCTATGGGAGAATACATGGAGATCGACATAACACGGCTGATTAAAAAACTAACGGCGAGCTCTCATTTTTGAAAACTAGCCTGTCGTGAAGTTAGTAAAGCGCTAAACACTTTATCAAAGTTTTAATAATATCGGATGCGTGTGCAAAGTTTGAGAAGGCAATTTCCAAGGCAATGGCGTTTGAAGCAGACGATTTTTTCTCGCAGCGAAGATGGGCTTTTCGGGTTGGCCGGAGCGGGTCACGTGAATGGTGTGACGTCGCCGTGTCGTCTGCTGCATGATGCCGCTCAGGCAATTTTTTAAAAAAAGTTACGTCCTTGTATGGCACAAAACTTATCGCATATTATTCTAAAATGTTTCATTATTATGTCAAAAATGATTTCCATTCCGCACATCCCCACAAAACTGAAGAAACAACGATTTTCTCACGTTCTCCATGCATTTCTGACCGCAGTTGGAACCTCCGGGCGTTCGCCTCTAGTCGCCGAGAGACGGCGTTCTAGATTGCGCTACTCTGCTCCGAAGGAGCTTTATAGTGCTCTATTTGTATGAACAGCGGAACGCGCGCGGCAGGCGTTGTTAATTTTGATTAGCGTTGATACGGTTGACGGCGCACAAAGCTGAAGGGCACAAGCAAGGAAGCTTGGAGTGATTCTGTGTGAATGTGATTTGACATCGCTTCTTTCTGTTTCTTCGATCGTGGTGCAAATGCAGGTGCCCGACTCCCGAACGACTCGAAGGCAAGAGTGGTAGCCCGCCTGTCCGCTGGTCTCAATAGCATGCACTGTCGTCATTTTGGGCACAGCGGAAGAAAATAAGATGTTCGCTATTTTAAATAGCGTGCGATCGGCCTGTCTAGGTTCTGGCGACACCGTTTCAGGCTGTAGATGAGAAAATTTAGCCACTACAGTACGACTGCTAGCCTGGGGTATGTGCCTCACAACAGATCGAAACGCGGTGGGGGTGGGGATCCCTGGCAGCGGGACCTTTCGCTGTACGAGCTGCGGTGCGCTAACAAACTCGACCTCCTATACCCCCTTGGGTCACAGCGCTTGCTGAAAGAAGCTTGGATCGTTTTACGCAGATTTTGCAGTGCGTACGAGACGCACAACTGCTACGTACTACGTCCTAGATGCCCAAACTGAGGCTCGCTACTTGTGCGCGGCTCTCGTGATCTGGAGAACAGTATGCTCGCCATGAAAATGTTGCAGTGAGAAGTACGGAAAAGTAATATTATAACAGTAGAGTATTTAAAACTGGCTTGCATTGTCACTGAACATATGAAAACAAAACTGATTAGGAATGCCAATCGGACAATCAGATCGGGTAGGAATGTGATATAATGTGCTCAAGTTATGTGTGAAGTTGCGTCGGCACAGGAATTCAAACTTGTTGGCCCCACCCCCGCTCCTAAATTTTTCCAATGTTGCTGGCAGTTTTTTTTTTTTTTTTATTATCATTATTGTATTTTCAAAGGTCCCAACAGGGGCATTACATAAGGAGCGGGGGGGGGGGGAAGGGGGAGTACATAAAAAATACAAAAGATCAACATAGGAACAGACAGGTGGCTGGCACCTACAGTGCTGGTGAGTAATATAAACAGTGAGAACAAGTGTGTGTGAAATAAAACTGGTACATAAATACACTACCTAAAAGAGTAATCAAAGCATTGTGGAACAAGACGGGGTCACCTATTGCCGGGCAGAACCAGGGTAATCACCGACTCGCACCAAGCATACCAGAGCTTCCAGTCGGGCTTGGTGTCCTGAAAAGCGCTGCAGGTGCTCAAAAACAAAAGACCCCCAAAGGAGCCCATAGAATTTGAATGGGTACCTGCCCACTCCGTGGTAGAGGGCAACAAACTTGCTCACCAGCAGGCCTGCGCGCTGACTTACCGGGCCACAGCCATGGAAGAGGTACAGGACCAACCCATGGTGACCTAAAAGGAAATACTAGTCGCACTCTACTGCAAAGATAGGCGAAGACTGCCAGCCCCGCATCCTAAGTTAACGCTGGAGGAACAGGTAGCGTATAGGCAAATTCAGTCGGGGTCCTTCCCCCACCCCCTTTTACTCAGTCGCATATGTTCCCCACTCAATACAGTGGGAACTGCCCAGTGTGCCAAGAGATAGGAACCCTCCGTCACAAAATAGGCGAGTGTAGATTCAATCAAGACCACCCACTACCCCCACCCTTCCCCCTGTAGAGCGATGGGAGAACTTGCTGTCCAGCCCCGCCCTGGAGAATCAGCTTCAATTGGTCAACAGGGGCCAGGCAGACAAGGCAGCATATAGGATCTCGTGAAGGGGGAAGCCCTTCCATCCGGCAGAGACCATCGTGCTGAAATGCTCAGAATAAAAGTTTATTCTCTCTCCCTCTCTGATTGTTTGCAGTAGTTTGTGATCCGAGATATGTGACATGGGGTGGTTTAGTTGTGCCGATGCTCTTCTAGGAGGAAGTAGCAGTGAGTTATGAAGCATTGGATTATAATAGAAAATTTTATGAAATGGGGTTAAGCATGATATCTTATGGCACGACTTATACAGCTGGAATTTCAGTGCAGAGACACTAGTTCTTCGGTAATGATCATTAAGAATCAACCTGGCCGTGCGATTTTGAACTGACTCAAGATGGTTAATGGGATAAATTTGATGAGCATTCCGAATTGCTGCTGCATACAACTTTGGTCCAACGTAAGTCTCGTATGCCATTATCTGGAGATGAGATGGTGGCACCTTCAGATTTCTTTTGATGTACCCGAGAGTGTGCGAAGCCTCTGCTGAGTCTGTTTCAATGCACCAAAATATTTATAGATGGAGGCAGGCAGAGATGATTAGTCCAGAGCCAATGGAATACGAAAAACATGATGTTACATGTTTCCAATTAAAGCGAAGTACTTTACATTTTGACATGTTTAATGACATAAGTCATTTGAAATACCAGGCATGAATCAGGTCAAGATCACTCGGAAGATTTAAATGGTCATCAGACATTAATTTTGCGATATAGGACACAATCGTAAGCAAAGAGACAAAGCCTACGATTGATAAGTCGTTAATAAAAATAAGAAACAGTAGTGGACCTAGTAATGCCCCCTGTAGAACTCCAGATATAACGTTAGTAAAGTCTGACATATGGTTGTTAGCCAGAGTGCGAGAAAAGAGAAAGTCATGAATCCAAGAAAGGACCAAAGGGTCGATACCCAGGATAGAAAGTTTTGAAATTAGATGACGATGGGGAACTCTGTCGAATGCCTTCGAGAAGTGGAGGAATACAGCATCGGTTTGGCCCGGCGAGTCAAGGTTAGTGATTAACTTGTGTTTGAGTTCAAAAAGTTGCGTCTCGCATGAAAAACCCCTACGAAATTCATGAATTGATGATTGTAAAAAATATGATTGGCTTCTTAATATGATATGGGATGATAGTTTGAGGCCAGCACACGATCACCGCTTTTAAAGACCGGAATGGCCTTCCCCAGCTTCCAGTCCAATGGTATACGCCGTTCCACCTTCAGTCCGAGCACACTGGACGCCACGAGCTATCCCAGCCGATCCAGTGTCGGGAGAAAATCGTGCGACCTTTTGGTTGGCCAGAGCGACGCAGGGAGCTCAAGGTCACATGACACTCTCTCAACGCTGGATTGGCTGGGATAGCTCCTAGCGTCCGCTGCGCTCGGACTGAAGGTGAAACGGAGTATAGGCAATACTGCTGTAATGACTAAGAAAATATGAATGTGAGGAATTCACTAGATATTAGTTTGGTGTTGCTAAGAATTTTGGGGCTAATATTGTCTGGACGACAAGATGATAAGAGTTTTAAACCTATAAGTCAAAGTATTCTGGAAGCAGAAATGTTAGTGTCAATGGGGGCCATGGGCTCAAAACCAGAGCAAGGCAAACTATATGTATATGATTGACGCTTTCGTTTGATAGTATGAAAGAGAAATATTTGTTTAAACCTGTAGTGCAATGTGGCTCAGACACTGCGTCTACATTTACATTCTTTAGTCGGATAGAGTCAGTATTATCTCTGGGTGAAAATACCTTCCAGAACTTCTGGGGGTTACTTTGCAGAATTCTTGGCAGGCCCAAAGAAAATAACTTTTTTTTTTTCGTTAACCTTACGCTCTGTACAAGATTTGAGACATGAAAAATATTTGTCCCAGACTTTGTTGTTATTTACTTTTTTAGCTCTTTTAAACATGCGCTTCATTTTGTTATTTATAATGATTGTAAAGTTTTATATTGTACCAGGGGTTATGCCCGTCGCTGTGTACAATAACATTCGGAACAAATTGCTCAGTTAAAATATTAAGTTTGTTTTTAAATAGTGACGAGTTTTTTTCCACCGATCTTGAACGAAGGTTTTCGACATACGACTGATAGAACGATGACACGTTCCGATTTATGGCGACGTAGTAATCACCTCTGTTATAGCTCACGAATTGTTTGAGCAGTTGGGCTCAGCGTCGGCACAGGGATAGATAACTCGATGATCAAGATGCCGTGGTCACCTAAGCCAGCAACACAGTTGACAGTTTTTATTATTTCTGTTGTGGTACGGTCAAGAATATTGTCGCCACGGGTGGGTTGTTCAACAACTGGGGTGAGGTTAAAATTCGAACAGTTATTAAAAAACTCTCGCGCAGCATTCGAGCTGCTCGTGGTAAGATGAACCCAGTCAATGTTTGGAAAATTTAAGTCGTCAAAGATAGCAAAGTCTCCTTTTGGGTAAAGACTTTAAATGTCGAGCAGTATGGTGCGCAAAGTGTTGCAGCGGTCAGAACCATTGTTCGGTGCCCGATAATACGATGGGCAGGAGATCAAACTGTAAGGGGTACTTTATTTGAACCTGTCCCCACAGCCCGGTGTTTACTACCAGAGCATAACAAAGAAATTGAACTTCGTCATCAGTCGTGGGCACGTTAACAGCAAAAAGTAACAGTGTTACAGTTACAGTTACCTAGGGGGGAAAAGTAACACTGTTACAGTGACAGTTACCGGCTTCAAAAAGTAAAATGCTACAGTTACTGCAAAAAGAATAACGCCGTTACCTTCTCGTTACAGTACAAAAATTGGACTTAAGAAATCACAAACTAAAACAATATTATTTTATTTGTTACACTACAGTAAGAAGAAAGGTAAACTGAGAAATTAGAAAAATTTAAACTCGAAGGGTGTTTCTTTTTTTTGCGTGATTTGCCATCCCAGCATTTTGATGTGCATAATTTATTTGCAATAATTGATAAGCCAATGTTTTTGATGAGCGACATCAAAGATGACGCTTCAAAGGCCGCTTTTTACACGACCAAAGCTCTGGTAAGAGCGAAGCACTCGTATCCAGACCGTGCATGACAAGCAGTCTTGGGCAGTAACTATAGTTACTAGCATTACTGGTAGCTAGAGTTACTTTTCGGTAACGAGTTACTCTTTACTGCTGGTAACTTGTAACTGTAAGACTGTTTCTTTTGTATTGAGTAACTGTAACTGTAACTCCACACATTAAACAAACAAAAAAATTGTCTGGTTTAGCACCACGACTGAGAATCGAGTCAGCATGAAACCAATTTTAAGGAAGCAGCACCTGTGGTGGTAGGGGCGGCGAACAATGGCCGTTTCACTGACTTTGTCTCACTCTTCTCATGTGGGGACCATCTGCGGGTGTCGATGCTCCTGCAATATGTCTCCGAGTGTTCCGTCTGGGCTGTATCTGCACCCCCCTCTCCCTTCGCCTTTGTAGGATATGTCCGTGCTGTCATTTTTACACCCAGCGGGTCACCGTCTCCTCTTCCCTATTAGTTTTCAGGGAAGCTGTCCCCACATTGTGCAGGAAGCCGGCACTTGTTTCACTTATTTGTTCTCTTCAGAGCCGCTCGAGTAAACACGAAGGCAGGTTCAAATGAAATTGCCTTTTTCGTTGATAGCCTCAAGAAACACCCCAATGGTTGGACACTTTGTTGTGGAACCACAGATGGCTTTTTGGACACAGACGTCGCAGTGGTCGTCGTACATTCTCGTTGAGCACCAGAAGGCCTCACTTTGTCTCCTTTCCTGTATATTCTTTCGAAACTGTTTGACCCGCTACGTTCAGGCCTGCTTCCGAGTATATCCCGTGAGGTAATTATGCGATCAACCGTGTCCTCATTCATTTTGGAGTCAAAAATAAACAAAAACATTAACTGATGTGGGCCGATGACAATTTTGAAAAACAGTTGATTCTATAAGTTATAGTCATATGCAAATAGTGGATTTTGAGTTTGAAGCCAATAGTTTTGGCCAAATATTTTCAATTTGAATATTTAAAAGTTTTCCCATGCCTTTCACTGCATTATATGCTTAGACGAAAACCCAGCTAAAATCGTGAAGGTTGTTCTACTTGTTCATTTATAAGGTAAGTTTAGCTATCAAATATTTATGAACTGTGACCTCAGAAGGTCTGATGTCATGGGATGGCAAGTAAACGACGGATCTGATATAAAATGAATCCTATAGAGACAGCCAATCATACCCAATTGAGTGAATTTACAAATCTTGCCATATAAAATATTCTTTCTTTAATCTCGAGTTAAAAAATGAAAGCCAATTACAACTCCCCGTAATGCCGAATTAGAGCGCAGCTCTTGAGGAGGAGGGGGGAAGTAGTGAGGGGAAGGTATACCCCTCCTTCCTCCTCACCTCCTTATCCTCCTCCTCCCCTCATTCTTGAATCTCCTCTCGGGGGGGGGGGGGGGGTTACGTTACCTTGGGAGGGGGAGAGGTCGTGTGACCTCAGGGGGGGGAGGGGGGTCACGTGACCTTGGGGGAGGTGGGGGTTACATGCAGCCCTTGTGGTTAGTCCATGCTAAGGTGTGAGGAAATCTAACATGCTGAGCTTGTATCCATTTAGCCGAAAAACCAAATACTTTTATGTAATTGGAGCCGTTTGGCTAACAGCTAGGAGGGAGAGGGAGACAAATTTTATTTACAATGATGCTTCGTCCGCATTATCTGCATCTCATCAGCGGTCAAAACGATGCTGGTAGTGAGGGCGGCAGCATGGTCCCTGCGACATTGAGAATGTGTGACACTAATTGGGGCCATAGTGTCAGTTGTGCTTCCCGGCGTTAGGCGGTCTAGCTCTTCCAACTGACAGATGGAAGGCATGAGGAGGAAGGGGGTGAGGTATTATGGAGATGATTGTGCACGGGTACAGATCGGTTAGGGTAGGCATGCACTAGTTATTAGGCACATATTCCAAAGCGCCGCAAAGCAATATTTAGCCGACATTTAAGCCATTGCACGGTGCAGGCACATAGCCAGAATTTTGTTTCAGGGGGTGCCCGCCCATGACAAAATGCTGTATGAGGGGGAGGGGGGAGAGGAGGTCCCAGCAAAATGGAAAATTTCGGGGGGAGCTTGGGCGTCATGGGTCTCTCTTCTGGCTACGTGCCATGGTGTATACATGAGTAAATCGTAGTGTTGCAGGGGGGAGGGGAGGGGGGAGGGGGAATTATTGTGTTGCGAGACTTGAAAAGTTTAAATTTTGGTAACAAATCACTCCTTTCTATTATTCCGTATACACCGTGAAAACATTTCCTTGCCATTTGCATACTGTTTGGTATACACATATAATACATTTGGTTAGAATATTTCTTAGTATAGTAGATCCCCAGCTAAAATTCCCATTAGATCCAATTGGAATTTTAACTGGTTTTAACCGGAATCGATTGGTTTAGTGGGTTCCAATCAGCACATTGGCCGATGGGTCTCACCAATTGGAATTTAATAATTCAGAGGCATCCGGTTTAGAGAAGCTCGTTTTAGCGAACGCCGTTTTACTGACCCCGGTTTATCGAATCCCTTGAGAACCCAGTTTAGAGAAGATGGCGATGAGCTTCCCTTTAGCGAATTCGGCTGCCATTTGGCAGGGATAAATTGGTTGTCTGAAAACCCAACTGGTACCAATTGTAAATTCCAAGTGGAATCTAATGGGAATTCTCAACTGCTGGGATGTCATATGCAAATTAACCTTCAGCACCAGCATCTTCTTTGCCAAGCATATTTTGTCCCTTCATTAGGGAAAGCAACCTCTCACTGGTGCGATCGTTTCTTTCATCTATATGTTCGGGGCAGCCGAAGCGAAAAAAACCGCATCTCCACGTGGTGAATGATGTTGATTGGGGCGAAGCTCTGGTGGTGCTTGTTTGCGTAGACGCTGAGCCGCAGCATGCCAAACCTTTCGTTCGTTGTCATCCATGTCACGCTGCGGTCAAATGCTCAAATGTATTATAACCACGTTCCATACCACACATTCTCTTTCTGACATAGATGAAAACGAACGAAAGGTTCGGCATGCTGCGGCTCACCGTCTACACACAAGCACCACCAGAGCTTCGCCCCATCAACATCATTCAACGGTACGTTGCCCACACAGCAAGAAACTTGGAAACAAAAGGCTGGCAATTAGTATTTCAATGGCTGCCCTCACATGTTGGCATCACAGGCAACGAGACAGCCGATCGTCTTGCAGCAGAAGCGCACCACCTTAATGTGCCAACACTCTATGTATCGAAAATCCACGAGGCCAGACAACTTATACACAAAGAAATAGAGCGACAACATCCTGACCCGCGAGTCTCTGGAGGAAGACCACCCGCACGTGTGCCGCCAAAGCTTTCACGAGCCAGCGCCTCCATTCTGCATAGGCTTCGCACTGGGTGTGCCTTTACAGCAAAGGCCATTCAGCGTCTGGACCCCACAATCAGCCCAAACTGCTCAAGCTGTGACGTTCCCGAGGACCTATAGCACCTCATCTGGGTCTGTCCAAATCTAGCGGACGCGAGGAAATCTTTCCTCGATGGACTACAGCTTGCAGGGGTTGCCCACGGGACAACTGAAGACATTCTTTTTCCCCCAGGCTCACTAAGAGATGCCACTAGAACATTCGCCTTACTCATAACGTTCTTAGAAGATGCAAAGCATGGTGCCATACGCCCCGAGCCATTGAACCGTCCATTCTCATAGGTAGTCCAAACTACCTCCACCCCCTATCTCTCCTTCCTCTTTTCTACTTCCTTCTTTTGATCCCTTATCCCTAACCCGTCCCTACCCCGGAACTGACTCGCCCCCCACAGAAGGTGTGGCCAACATGTACCGGGATTTCTCTCTTCCCTCTCACCACTAATAAAAAAAAAAAAAACAACATCATTCACCACGTGGAGATGCGGTTGTTTTTTGCCCTACACGAGCGCGGGAGCACGTGCTCACGTGCTCGTGAGAACGAGCACCCGACGCCGGACATCGGAAGGACATGGCCAGCCCCTAAAAAGCTTCGCCCCTAAAAAAAAAAAAAAAAAAAAGCGCTGTCCTACAAGTTGGCTGGCGGGACAGCGACCTTGGCCGGAAAAGCGTTATCTGGCCTTGCCCAAATGGAGACATCTGGTCACTTTATTGAAGGCTAAACATAAAACAGCGCAAAACAACGAGGACTAGCTCCACAGCTAGGACTAGTGCAGCGCTCGTCCTGTGGTGTTTGTTCCCTTCCTTGGTCTTCTTTGTTTTGCGCTGTTGTACCTACATGACGTTTAACCAATCATAAACCTGAAATTTTTTTTATCTACTGTAGTTGCCCTTGCAATTGCTTGAGCTCCTGTACCATCTGCTCAGCCTGTGAGTTGCTGGTGATGAGGTGCGCTGGTGACTCAGATATGATATTCATGCAATAAATCATGGTAACTTAAAGCAGCTCCGTTGCCAAAACAAACCTTCATTAACGCTTCAATTGTGTCTAACAAAGACCATAAATCCTTAATTACTACGCTCGACGACATGCTGCTATCCACTCACACCTCGAGCCATTTGGTGTATAACAACCTGAAATGCTTTCCTCACTGAACCAGCAAAGCCTATGTGAATTTCATTCCGGGATGTTGGCCATTCTCACTGTTTAGCTTGTGTTTCTGGTTGTTTGGCATTAAGTATGGGATCCAGACATAATGGTCCCGGACATTATGATCCCAGACAATATGGTCCCGGACAATATGGTTCCGGACAAAATGGTCCCATGTCGTTTTCGCTGCATTTTTTCTTTTTTTTTCTTGCTTTTCACAGGTTTGTAGATTGCATGTATTTATTTTTGGTGAACATTTGTGACATGAGCCATTGGTTATTTTAGAGTTACTTTTTAATTGCTTGGTCTTCACAGGTTTATGTTATTAAATGTGATTCGCAAAATATATATATTGTGAGCCGTTCGTCAATCTAGAGTTTATATTTTTCACGGATAATTTTCGCCATTTGTTCTACTTTTCGTGTGTTCAACTTGAGTTCCAACCAGGCTACCGAGAAATGCAACAGCAACTTCAAACGATCTGCACACAATTGAGCCGTATCAAGAATGACCCTCTGAAAGGCGTGGGCCAAGTGCCGTTTCAGGATCGTAGACCTTTTGGACTGGATTGGGTTTTTATGGCACAAGGGCTGCTGAAGCCCAACAGCATCAAAGAAGGGTAGACCTTTTGTGGGAACGTAATAAAACGTGTCATGTGTTCAAAAGCATGTTTATTATTTTCCATTCTTATTTTCTAACATTGCATCAAAACATGCGGTATCTGCACGGTAGATTGCCTTTATTCCCCCTATGACGAATCGACATGTGACGAATGAACCGTTAAAAGTAATCGCTGCAGATATCAGTGACATTTTAGACAGTGCGTCAAATGCGTCGGAAATTTTACTTGGGACCATTTTGTCCAGGTTTGCGCTTGGGACCATATTGTTCGGGATCATATTGTTCGGGATGATATTGTCCGGGACCATTTTGTCTGGGACCATATTGTCCGGGACCATATTGTCCTACACCCATATATGCTATTTTCCCTAATTCCTGGCCATTAGATGTATAGCTTCTGGCACAGGCTTTCATGGCGATGATTCTGCGGTATGTGGAGTGCACCAAAGTCAGCGACCCAGACCGTGGATCCATTGGTATCACAACACATGATCCCTGCATTAAACAACATCATGTCACCAACACACTGATCTCACCAGCTATTGTGCACATGCTTGGTGACGCCATAACTGCTCACAGGGGACAGACGGCCATGCACAAGACAGGTGGTGTCGTTTCGTGTACTGCACGCACAGGCCCACAGCGGGGTTATCGCGCGTGCAGGGGACTGCAGTTCTCAGAATGAATAGCGGCAGCAGCAGCGTAACAAAACTCTTGAATAGGTCTAAAATATCCTCTCTGGGGCCTCCGACATTTCTACCCTGAACTGCTTCGGACACGTGAGAAAGGGTGAAATTCTATGTGGTCTTTTCTGCCAGCTTCTGGAACATAATTAAGAGTCTCCTGCAGGTCAAGAATAGCAGGAGAAGTCTCTGTCCCTCTCTTTCGACATTGGCGGAGTGAACACTGGAGAGAAGCAAACCACCTATCATGACAAGTAGAGGTGGTTTCCTCTTCTCCACTCTCATGCTGTTCTTGACCTGCAACAGACTATAGCGCCCTTGTCGACGCTTGCAACATGAGCAGAACTGTGGGAGGGTTGGGCTCATCCTTGCCCGCAGGAAAGGCAGTCTGCTCAAAATGTCTGCGTTCAGATTCTTCAACGCACAGCTACAGGCAACACTGAATTTGATCAGTAATCTGCTGGCACCTGTCAGCACCATGGATCGTCTTGATCAACTCGAGGCAATGATGCCGAAAACCTCGTCCTCGGAGTTTTCGTGCAGCGTGGACTCGTGCACTGCTCCAAGAGTCCGCAAAGAAAAAAAGGTCCAAGCCACCTAGGAAGAGGGTTCCTGCTCAAGCTGAGTCAGCCGCAGACGCTGCAGTCGCTGACCAACGTGACTGTCAGCTCGGTTTCTCGGCTGCGCACGGACATCATCGCCTGGTTTCACCAGATAGATTTCAGGTTCCAGACGTTTAAAGTTGCACCAGGTGAGGCCATCCCATTGATTGTATCCAAGCTACCATCTAAGCTAGGACTCCATGTGGATTAGGTACCACCTCAAGACGGCCAAGCTAACAATGTAGGAGCAAATGAAGAAACGTTTCCGTCAGCACTCAGGAGGGTCCTGCACCCAGAGCCATACATACGATCCTGCACCGACTCCGCCTTCCGTTTACTGGAGCTCATCCACGAGTGCAGCTACCCAGAGACGAAGGCGGAGAAATGCAAGGTTATACTGGCCACACTCTTCCAGAAAGCACGAAAGCATGCTTCGACAGGCGCTTCGCTTCGTTGAATGAGTTGCTGGACTCTTTCCTTTGCTTTGACCAGGTTGTCTTCAGCCAACCAAAGACACCGGTCTTGGCTCTCGCTGCAGAGCGACTGCAAGCTGCGCAGGGACAAAGAAAGCGCGCTCCCTCCTGCTCTCGAAGCAGGGCCGGCCACCGCTTCATCGGAACGCCGACGACAGCAATCGTCACCAGCACCCTTCTGCAACAGAGAAGCAAAAGAAGCAGCATGCGTCGCTTCAGCATATGTCAAAAACTTCGCGGGACTTTCAATGTTCTTCGTTGCAATATCCTGAAGTTCGTCCGCTCCGTCTCATTTGTAAGAGAAGCGGCCACTTTGGTCACGTGATGCCGGCAAGAGCTGACCCAAGAATTTCTGGAATGGCAACGGCACTTTGAGTCTGTTGCATTGTTGACGGAGAAAAGTGAAAACTTGATGCCCCTACCGCCTGGAAGGTGTCATCAGTAGTTTGTCACATCACCTCTGGTGCTGCAATGGGCATCAAGACAATTAAGCTTAGCAATGCGGAATCTGAGCCCGTTTTCCGTTGATCAAGCCTTTTTTTGCCAGGGGACTTCTGTCTCGGAACCTTGGAAAGTTGTCAACCCTCAGCACCAACGTTGGTGTTACATTCGACAGCGGTACGCAGCTCGGAAGTTGACCTCCAGACAAATCAAGCTTGCTCAAGAAAAGCGAGAAAGCGACTTTGACAGTGGCACATGTATGTTCTTTTTGAGAAGGACTAGCTCGTGTTGTAGGAGAGCCCACTCATCAGAGTCAAGGCAACACTATGATTTACTGGCCCTCGCCAAATTGTGAGCCGGCTCTCTCCCGTGAACTACTAGCTTGAACTCGTGGATGGTACTGGCCGCGATGTAGTGCATGTGGAGAAACTGAAGCCGTTCAACAAATTTGTGCAGCCACTACCTGGGGGCTGAACTTTGTAAACTTTATGTCTTTTCTCATTTATGACGTCGTATGTATATCATTATTTCCTGTTCATATTGCTCAACGCAGTATTTGCTTAATGTGTGTTAAGTGTCTGTTGCATGGCAGCGTGATATCAGGTCGACACTTAAAAACCTTGGCACGTGACGAGCTGCAGAAGAGACATCGCTCTGAAGCGGCTCATGCGAGCGCTCATGATCGAAATAAAAGAAGTAGTTTTGGCATGGTAGCTGATGACGTTGACATGTCTTTCCTGAGCACGGTGCCCATTTATATTTGATGACCGATCCAGATCGTCACAACAACATTACCCAGGTAAATTTCCATGATAGGTTTTCCTGCTAGGACTGTCTCCTTGCAGAGCTGGAAAATTGCCGTGGCAGCCGAAATTTTCAAGAGCATCCTTTTCACTCTGTCGTCCTTTGATGGTCTTTATGGTGAGCATATCTGCTGTCTCCACTGTAACACACAGCTATAGTGGAATGCCTTGTGGCTGGGGCCTCTGCCATGGTCTGCATGGGGGTGGGTTGGGGCACAGCAAGTTTTCTTATCTTCCCCTCTGGGTTATGATTATTCATTGTTTCCATACGTGTATGTGTTATCTTGTACTTACGACTACAGTTTGTGGTGGTGGTGTTTGCCTGACGTGAGGTTTTTTTCAACTTTTCCACAGCCAGTGAGAAAAACCTCACGTCAGGCAAACACCACCCTCACCACACACCACCCCCACCACCACCACCACACCTACTCAGTGGCGGACTAGCACGCGCACATGCGTAAGGGTACTAACCTTACCGTTTAGCCTTGCACGCCGCTGAGTGGGCAAACTTTCTTGTGCAAATAAAAATTATTATTATTATTATTATTATTAGTGAGGTCCAGTGTTGAAAAAATAGTGCCTCCAAGCACGCGCGCCACAAAATCTGCTACAGCCCGCATCAGATTTACCGCCAGTTTTTCAACTGCGTTGTGTTGGCTCGATTATGCCTTAGCTTTGGAGCATCCAGAGTTCTGCCTCCACTGCGGTACACATTGCAAACGGAACAGGGCTAGCCTTCAAAAAGCGCAGTGCTGCATCTTTTTTCAGATCCAGGTTCACCAAGGGTTCTTTGTGCCTGCTCATCCCTGGGTCAAGAGCTTCCTCATGTGTCAGCAACGTGTCATCTAGGGTCTTGCCCTGGTCAAGGTGGTAAGCTACTGTCTACCTCAAACTCCATTGGTCTCCCTTCGACTTTGGGTAAGACCAGATAATTCTCGACCGGTACGTTATTCAGTGAAGAAAGGGAGAAAACACAGACGAGCTGGTGAATGACAAACATAGTAAACCCGAGACTTAGGAAAATAAAAAAAAAATGAAATGATCATTGAAGTCTCGGACATGGGTTGAAGTTTATTCAACAAACACCGCCTTATATACACGTCCATACCTCCTTCACAATCCACCCTTTGGCGAATACGTGCTGCCACCTAGACACGCGACTGGGATCGAGAATAAATGGCTAGAAAACAATGAGCGCACCAGGCCTCTCTAACCTGTTCGACACACAAAACGTAAGCCACATCCTGTTTGCCCATTGAGCACCTGTGACCTAGATACGGTTTCCCCAAACTTGCCTTTGTCCCGATCGTGGGTTATTTTCTGTCCCGAAGTCGACATGAAGAAACCATTTTCCCTCTCTGCTCGACAAAAAAAAAAAGAAAGAAGGTAATAGAACCATTTACTCTCAAACCAATGTTTCTACAAAAGATCCTACTACTAGGTGTAACATAACTTCCAACCATACCCAGCACACGAAACAAGAAACAATAAGGACATGAAACCCGGACACAAAAGAATAGGCCAAAACAAAGGACCTCAAACCGCAAAGGCTGCGCAAGCGCAAGATGGTATAGCCTCGACTGTCTTCACAGCGCTTGCAGTGAATGAGCACTCGTGCAACCGCCATGGTGTGATCCAAAGCAATTAGCTCACACTTGTAGAATCTGGCTAACAGTCCATGCTAAGGGGAGATGAAGCATAGAAAACAGCAGCTCTAAGCACAAAAAAAAAAAGAATTTGCCACATTGGAAGAATATAGGAACAGGGATGGGGGCAACGAGTTTGAATTATGTGGGGGATGGAGAATATAGCACCCCTGCCCACCTGTTCTGACGCAACTTCGCACATAACCCGAGCCTATTTAAAGATCTATACCCCATTCCCACCCGATCTGATCGGCATTCCTAATCAGTTTTATTTTCATATGTTCAGTGACAATGCAAGCCAGTTTTAAATACTCTACTTTTATAATATTACTTTTCCGTACTTCTCACTGCAACATTTTCATGGCGAGCCTACTGTTCTCCAGATCACGAGAGCCGCGCACAAGTAGCGATCCTCAGTTTGGGCATCTAGGACGTAGTACGTAGCAGTTGTGCGTCTCGTACGCACTGCAAAATCTGCGTAAAACGATCCAAACTTCTTTCAGCAAGCGCTGTGACCCAAGGGGGTATCGGAGGTCGAGTGTGTTAGCGCACCGCAGCTCGTACAGCGAAAGGTCCCGCTGCCAGGGATCCCCACCCCCACCGCGTTTCGATCTGTTGTGAGGCACATACCCCAGGCTAGCAGTCGTACTGTAGTGGCTAAATTTTCTCATATACAGCCTGAAACGGTGTCGCCAGAACCTAGACAGGCCGATCGCACGCTATTTAAAATAGTGAGCGTCTTATTTTCTTCCGATGTGCCCAAAATGACGACAGTGCATGCGATTGAGACCAGCGGACAGGTGGGCTACCACTCTTGCCTTCGAATCGTTCGGGAGTCGGGCACCTGCATTTGCACCACGATCGAAGAAACAGAAAGAAGCGATGTCAAATCACATTCACACAGAATCACTCCAAGCTTCCTTGCTTGTGCCGTCAGCCGTATCAACGCTAATCAAAATTAACAACGCCTGCCGCGCGCGTTCCGCTGCTCATACAAACAACAACAAACAATCAGGGTATTTTGCTGCAGAAAGTTACTTCCGCCAGTTTTAGCGAAATGCGGAGCTCAACTGGCTCAACCGCTGCTCAACCGAGGTTATTCAAGGTATTGAATTTGGCGTAAGGGTAGTGTGTTTGGGGTATGCGAAAAAGACTACGGTATTGACTATGGCGTACGCCGAAATGACTACGGTATTGATTTTGGCGTAGGCCATAACCACTACCGTAGTCGAAGCAGAGGGGTAGTGAGATCGGCGTCCTACACCGGCTTCGTAGAAGACGTTCTGCGCCTGAGTGCCCGCGCCGACCCTCGGGCTACCGAAGAGAAGAAACTACGAATTCTCATGCGCGGGGTGAGAGACGACATTTTCGGAGGCCTCGTCCGCAACCCGCCGGCAACCGTCGACGCCTTCGTCACCGAGGCAACAAACATCGAGCGCGCCCTCCAAGCGCGCGCCTCCCACTACCAGCGGCATCCAAGCGTCACTGCAACCGCTCTGCTTAGCAGCGAAAACGCTCCTGCTACGGACATCCGCGAAATCATCCGGGAGGTCGTCCGGGAGGAAATCCGCCGGTTGCTGCCAGCTGCAAACCGACCAGCGACGCTCTCCATCGCCGAGGTTGTGCGGGAAGAGGTTCAGAGAGCCATCCAACCAGAGGCTCCCGTCGCCGTGGCAGCCACCGAGGAGCCCACGCTGACTTACGCCGCAGTGGCCCGACGGCCACCGCCTCCTCCTCGAGCCTATGTTGCGCCGCCCCGACGTCACTCTCCTGCGCCGCAGCACGACCGACGCCGTGACGACCAGCTCCAGTACGCCAGTCAGGAGCCCCGTGCACCCCGGAAGACCGATGTGTGGCGAACGCCCGACCGACGCCCTCTGTGCTTCCACTGCGGGGAAGCAGACCACACCTACCGCCGATGCCCATACCGTCGACTCGGGCTGCGCGGGTTCCACCCGAACGACCCGCGACCCCGTTATGGCGAACGGCCTCGGGAAATCGACGAGTACCTGCGACGACCCCAGTCCCCCGAGCCTGCGTCCCGCCGAGAGTTCCGATCGCCTTCACCACACACTAAAATTTCAACACCCATGTTCGTGTTAAAAGGGTGTTTTTCCGAGCTCACACCCTTCCTACACCATTTTAACATGATTTTTGAATATTCAAGGGTGTACGGAAAGGCCTACACCCTTCGTACATCCTTTTTACACCCTACGGCTACCGAAATCGTGTTAAGAGGGTGTTGCGGTGGTACACCCATGATTTCCGAGTTGTCGAATTTGGAAACCGCCGAATTGCAGACAGACGCGACGACAGCAGAAGTCAAGAAGCAGCCCGCTCAATTTAGAGGATTTCGTGAAGTTCAAGTAAGCACAATGGGCAGCTGACACCCAACCCAAGCCAACGCTCAAGTTGTTTTCAAGCGAGATGAATGCCGGCGTTGTGTACAAGCTCCTTGGTTGTTTACGTGCAAGCGACCACGAAAATAGCATCGGTTACTCACGCACTTCTGCTCAGAATGGTGAGACCACATCGGTTCTATTATGATACATTCCGTCTCATCCTGAGATGTACTAAAGCGAAGGCTAGACGTGCGAGACGGTTCGGGCTCACAGCTTTACTGTGAGCCTGTACCGTAAAGGTCGGTTCCGACACTTGCGTTTGAGTGTGTTTGTCTGCGTTGCGTTTAGAACCGAAAACCAGTCACCGGCACATCTGTGCTTCGTATGAAGCGTGGATTCTAATTCAAAGAATCATCTTGGCACGCGATATAAGCAGCAGGGATGTCCTGGTTTCTCGCAGCCGCAACGCGGTCAAACGCAACTGTTTGAACCAGGCTTTACGTGGTTGTCCTGTGCTTGTCCCTCGCGCTTTATTCTTTCGATTTTAAGTATTCATTTTCAACTCGCTCGCTTTTACCAGTACTAGTAGATACTCAAGCTGCACCAGGGTTCGTGCAGTGCGACCATCGAGCGATGCTATGAGCTTGTGCTCGAGCCTTGGCTTTAATGCATCTTAGTGGGGAAGACAATCATCGGGGATATATGACACACGATGATGTCAAGTCTGTTCACGGCGGACTCTCGTGCTGTTCTGATTGGAGGAGAAGGGGCGTGTAAAAAATTGGCAAATGGAACATGGTTAGCGACAGCGCAAATATATGTTGGAAAAAGTTCAGAACGTTGAAGTGCAGCAGCCTGAAACTTTGGAGTTAAGCAATTAGAGAATCATTTGAAGCCATCTTTAGAGGTTCAGCCTTCTCTCCCCCCACACCAATATCGAAGGCTGCTAGGATCAGAGTGTCGAACCGAAATTTTTATCGGTTCGGTTCCGGTTCGGGTTCACGGCTTTCGGTTCGGTTCCGGTTCAGTTCCGGGGAGCAAAAAATAACGGTTCAAACCGGTTCGAACCGGTTTGAACCGCTAAATTGAGAATATCCTTTTCGCGTTGTTCTGGCAATATACACTATTTACGCCGCGAAACGATTCGCTCTATTGTTTCTTCGATCGTCCGTGCAATTTAATTTTGTTTTTAGGCGCCAAAATATGAAATTCAGTTATTTAATTTCGACGCAAGAGTAGAAACAAATCTACAGGGTGTCACAAAAGAAAATTTACACGGTCTTTTTTACCGCAAAAATAAACTAGGCATCGTCGAACGCTCATTCTCCGCTCAAAGGTAGAGCTATAGGTCACAACCAGATGCCAAAGTCTCAGCCCGATACGATAACTTAACCAAAAGTTATAAGTGATTTTTTCAAAATTTCAATGGGAAAAAGGAGCGCATTTTCGCCCGTTTTGGGTTTGTGGTACCATAGAGCCCCATGTGTTCGAAAACTCTGTCGGCCGCCATTTTCTCATTCAAAGTTTCAGAAAATCACTTATAACTCTTGATTAAGTAATCGAATCGGGCTGAAACTTTGGCACCTGGTTGTGGCCTCTAGCGCTACCTTTGGGCGGAAAATGAGCGTTGGGCGATGCCTAGTTTGTTTTTGTGGTAAAAAAGACCGTGTAAATTTTCTTTTGTGACACCCTGTACATTAACATACATAACGTCGTGTTCATACGACTCCACATCCCTTTGTTTACCAGGAACATATATTTTACCTGAATCAAAATGTTGAAGTACAAGAGTAAAGAGTTTAGCCATGGTTGGTACATACCTGTAGATAGATCAGCTTCTAATGTAGAACTATACTGTATTTTATTGTGCTTTCTTCGCGTTTAAGTAAAATTCTAAAGTTCAAGCTTATCTATTTACATGGTATAAAATGTTGTCGCAAAGTGTGGTAGGTCGCCTAAAATACCCGTGATTGGTACTACTTTGCGTCGCAGTGTTAAAAATGAAATCGTGATTGTGTCCTTGAACTAAGGAATGAATTACATCACATAAAATTATGAAATGAGCACCTCGGTGCTCATGCTAATTATGAAATAAGGTTTACGAAATACACTTCACAATATATATGTATATGATGACGACACAACTGAACTAAAAGCAATTAAATTTTCAGAATGTAACAAAAGTTTTAGGATAATTCCTCTCAGTGTATTTTTTACAGAAACACCGAGCGGCAATCCAAATGCTTGTTGTGCTAACCAAACATTCTTTACACTCAGCACCGCATGCATGCCACTACTCATGCAGCAAGGTGTAATCACAATTGTTCACTCTAATCTATACGCACCTTCGCACTCAGATCAAATCCGGCCCAAAATAGCGCTTGTCCAAGTGAACATTTTCTTATGCAGAATAAGCGGCATAGCCTGGCTGTTGAGGTTTGTTCTTGACAAGATGCCGGTCAATTTAATTTGCAAATGAGCATCACTTTTGCTAAGTGATGATTTTAACTCGATAGCGTTAAGGAGCTCATGTCGCAGAAAAACCGATGTCGGTGGCGTGACTGGGAAATCCTGATTGGTCGATAGGTTCATGACGTCAGAGCTGCATACCCTCGCGCAAGAATTTCGAGCAACCCACTATGCTCACGTGAAACGTGACATCACGCGTGGGATGAGTGTGATTAAAACATGACATGTAATGCGAAATAAAGGTCGCCGTATGTCTCAAATAATTTCACTTTAGAAATTAATTATTTTGCCTTAAAGAAAAAAATTAAGAATTTTTGCGGGATTCGAACTTACGACCCTGTGGTTGCGAGTCAGACGCTTTTCGCTAGTAACGGCGCGAGCGTCTGGCACGACAAAAACGTGCTTTTTGGTAAGAGCGTTTTTGCAAGCAAAGTAGTTTCCGGAGTCACGCTTGTTGGTCTGCGCCAAAGAGGCAGGGAAGAGGAACCTTTACAACACAGTATGTTTTTAAAGCTCCCCCGCTTCCCCCCTTCCCCCCCCCCCCCCCCCCACACACACACACACACGAGCTTCTTTATACAGCGGAGCTGTTAAGGGCTAGTTTCCCCAGTGTCGTGTCCGTCAGCAAACAAATGATGACACTAAACTCTGGACAGCTACCGCCATCTATTAAGGACGACGGCAACCAGATAACCGGCTTGCTGGTTGTCTGGTTGCCGCCGTCGTGCATAGATGGCGGCAACCTCTCCAGCCTTTCCACTCTGGCTTGCCGGCTTGCGGCCGGCCATTACTTCATTTAGACCATAGTACAGCTTCGCTAGTCTTTCTTCTTCACCAGAGTGAAAAGGCTGAAAGTATTCCCGAGGAATTGCCTCCTCCATTGGTGTGTGTTAATTTGACAATTTTATTTGGCACTTGTTAACCGCAACCCTTCATTGCTTTTATTTTGCACCCCGTGAAGTTTAGATGGGTCATAAAACGACATCGGGTTGGAATGTTTATGACTTCTCCGAGGCGTACTGGTCCTCTGGCCCAAGTATACTCGCACAGGGCCGCCACTAATTCAGAAGCTTCTTTGTCGCGTTGAAATTGCGAAGATTAAATGAGACTATTTCTTTTAGTCTTGCCTTCCCAAGGATTGATGTCGCAATTGTAGGGTCAAAACCACCCGCCTGACGACAGTCGAGCGCGGCTCGTGGATTAGACAGGAGGACTGCGTGAGCACCGTACATCGGCTCGTAACAAACAATGCCTCGGTGGACACTTGGGTAGTGGCTCTTGTCCAACCACTGCGGTGATGAGAATAGCCGAACTCTAACAGTGCCTGGAACTGAGCATGCGTTTTCTTCCTTAAAACGCCAGCGTAGGGGTATGATTAACGTTGGCGGCATAAGATAGGCACCAGGCCACACGGCCGCTTCTGGCTCCGAGTTGAGGGGATGAGCGATGCTCATATTTCTCGAATTTTTTTTGGCGACTGCCATTGCCTAGAAAAAAAATAGCAAAGCCAGGTTCAATCAGCTATTAACGTTAGGGAGTGATCCTGAGTAGCATTTAGTAGTGTATAGAAATCTTTTTATAGCTCCTTTAAGCAAAGTACAGAGGAAGTCGAAACTTGGGCAGTAACTTAAGAACGACGCTCGTGTGAGAGTTACAGTGACTGCCAACGTTCGGCTGTCTCTCTGAGGTCACTAAAATATCTTTTTTTTTTTTTTTTAGTATTCCTTCCGTACACACGTGTAGTTCTATGTCACGTCATATTAATAAGTCGCATTTAGTAATTTCAGTACTTCTATTCTCACGAACATCTTTCGGATGCAGTTCAGCAACAACGAAAAATATTTGGGTGCCTCAATAACGTAAAATGGGTCTTGCAACATTTCTCCTTGTACTTTCAATAAATAACGTTAAGAAGTAACCCCTAACGTTGATAGCTTGCGGAAACATCCCTTAGTTTTCCCCTAATAGCAGATGCAGAAAAAATAAAGGAAAGAGACTGCGGTCGATATCTCCTCAACTCGCAATGCAAACAAGCGGCCACGTGATCTGATACCGCCAGTGTTCATCACAGTCATGCTCTAGGCGGCTAGCGTTTGAAAAGCAAAACCTAGAGCTGAGCTTCAGATATTGTTAGAGTTGGGCTATTATCATATGTAATTGTCATGAGCCGTTACCCGAATGTTTGGCGGTGCTGATTGTCATGAACCTGAGCACACCACTGGGGGTTTTGAAAATCGCTTACGTCACGGTGTCACGTGACTCTCGGTGCGAAATCCTGATGTCATGTTACGTCATGCTGTCAACAATGTTAATACATCAAGTGACTTCCTCAAATTAAATCGAGTTGACGCAGTGAGTCACGGGACGTCACGAGGTCACGTGACAACATGTATTGACATCATGGCGTCACGTGACAACGTGACACATGGTTAATCATAGTGCCATGAAAACCCACAAGTTACCATACTTTTCAATTCTGTATATGACGATTTGATCCATAGATAGAAATACAGCCGCCAATTTTTCATTCCCATATGTTCATTTTGTGATACTAACAAAAAAGAAAAAAAAAGAGAAATATTACATTGAACCGTTTTGAACCGGTTACCGTTATATTTTTTTTCGGTTCGGTTCCGGTTCAGTTCCAATATGGCGGTGAAGATTTCGGTTCGGTTCAGTTCCGGTTCGGCTAAAAATAACGGTTCTGTTCCGGTTTTCGGTTCGGTTCGGTTCCGGTTCGACACCCTGGCTAGGATATTGGTTCAGGCTAAGCCCTCTGTCTTTCAGTCAGCGAACTCGAGCCGTTCCACCTGACCTTGTTATTTCATAACAGATATGTTAGAAAATGGAATGCAGATTTTCTTTACACGGCCAAAACATAAAGTGTTATCAAATAATAACTGCCATATTCATATTCTACATTTACAGACCGGGGCTGCCCCGCCTGTGGAGGGTGAAGATGCGAGCAGCCTCGAAGCCCACCAACAGTGGCTGTGTGCTGAGTGCGAAAGCTGGTGCCTGACGAAGGCCAGATTGATCTTTGAATGGATGCGACTGCCTGCAAATGGCTACATGCGTTGATATTGATGGGCATATAGACTGCACAGAATGCGTATCCCTACCTGATGGATGCTAGGAGGGTATGCATTCCACATTTTTTTACTGATCTCTACGACAATTGCTAAATTGTGCTTCCCCGCTCCGTGATTGCGGCTGCCGGACGACCATCTTGGGACACGGAAAATTAACCTTTTGGAGCGTTGCAGAGGCTGGCCGGCAGCGTGCTGAAGACATGTTTTTTGCTCGTTTGTCGTCATTGGGAGCGTTAAAGAGGCCCTGCAATAACGTTTTGACTGGTTTTTAATTTGGACCGAACCTGAGCGCACTGAACGTAGTAATTTAAAGAAACTTTTCTATTCTCAAGTTTCGCTTTATTTTAAAAGTTATAGGCAAATTAGACTTAAAAAACAAGCAAAAAATAACATCCTTCATGACGTCGTAGGTCCTAGCTTGAGTGGCCGTGAAGTAGTGAGCTCATCGAGCGCTCACGGCTGCCGCACTCAGTGTCGACGGCTCGAGAGGGTGCCACTAAAGCACGTGTTGACTAGGCTGTATGAAGCGGGCGGCCAGGGCAGCTTGCATTGCATTTGCTGCGCGATTAAACACTGATTCGGCATAACACTTCATTGGCCACAAACGACGGCAAACACGGGGTAAAGATCAGTTCAGAACGGGAGCCACTTCGCGCTGCCATACCGCCAAAGGGTCAAATCGCCAGCCAAGCCCGCGCCGAAAGCCTTGGGAACGCTCGGAACCGGTCGGATCCTCGAGCCGGTATACGACCGCAGCGCCACCGCGTACATCCGGGACCTTTCTAAGCCCATTGTTCGTCGGAGCCTCATCCCACTGCGCCTTTCTAGTACAGTAAAACCTCGTTATAACAAAACGGGATATAACAAACTAACGGATATAACAAAGCAATTATAATTCCCCTTGCTTGCTAATAGTGGGAAGAAATGGACATTGGCTATAACAAACTAATGGTTATAACGAAATAATTACGACCGCTCCTTCAACTTTGTTATAACGAGGTTTTACTGTATGCGCCGTTTTTTTCACCGCTTGGTGGCGGGTTTGTCGACGGGTCTTTTCTTGTTTCCGTACTTTATAAACTGCATTTGTTTCTTTTCTGATCTAAAATACTGAACAAAAACTACTTTCATACATAATTGAAACGGTTCGCGACACTTATATTTTGTATCGACTAAAAAAAAAGCTTTTAGCGGCTCTGACAGGTAGTAAGCCCAGGACCAAAGACGTCACATATTCCGCGCTTTCGGCAACGCGGGTCGCCCTTGTAGGTGGAGGAGGTTTCCGCGTCGTCCGGTTAAAATATGACTCACTGATATTTAGTTATTCTCTCCGTGCCCGCTGGCTTGCCCGAACCCAAAGAGACGTTGAAACCGCAAAAGAGGTAGACGCTTAAGTATGAATGCAGCTCCCGTTTAAGTCCACACTCCTTTACTCCTACTCTGACGCTCCGAGTTTCATACTCCAGGCACAGCAACTAAACGGCGCATGGCGTACAGGAGCGCGACACACCGAATCTATTGACAAGCCGCACAAGCTCCTTCCCACCGCACGGTTATGACGAACCTGGCATCCCGTGGATACGGGTGGGAGAAGCCAAAATTATTTCGGTGGTAAATTAATTAAAGCCAGTGTAGAGCGGCAGGGTACAAAGTAAAAGAGACGGCGACGTTATGAAGTTTCTACGAACGTTTAAGTATTTCTGAGAGGTTTGGAGACTCGCTTTGAGCACATGCGGGGAAAGGCACCTTGGCTGATCTCTTTATTGACCGTGCAAGCTGTTTATATTTGATTTAAAGACAACATTCTTGAACCCGTTTGTCGACGCATGAAACCCTCACACTTGCCAGATATTTCGTGGTTCCGTATTGCAGCGAGACGGATTGCGATGGAAGCTGTTGATGTGCTATGCCGATACCGGAACACTGTCGTTCAATAGATAGCACGTCAATTCGTTTCAGGCGAGACATGAACATGATGTTTCGGCTTTCCATTCGAAGTATCTTGATTCTCTGGGCAAAGCATCCTAGAAAGGGCAGCGCTCCGACTGTCTTCTCATCTCAACAACTTTTCTGTCGCTGTGCTGTCGGTAACCTTCCGTTCAATAGATGAATTCGTTTTCAGGCGAGATGCACGAACAAACCTTTCACGCAATGCTAACTGATGCTTCAACTTTCCAATCTAAGTATCTTTATTCGCTGCAGCTGGACTAAGCAGTTTAAAAAGGGCAGCCGTCCCACTGTCTTCTCGGCAACTTTTCTGTCGCCGAGCTAGCCGAGCTATCAGCAGGCTCGTTCGATAGATCACTTTGTTCTCAGGCAAGGCACATGAACAAACCTTTTCCGGAATGCTAATTGCTGTCTTGGCTTTCAAATCAAATTGTTTTTACCTGCTGGATTAACCACTAATGGACTGATGGTGAGAATTGCGTTTGACAACACGTGGAAATTTTTACGAAAGCTCAGCACCGCAAGAAAAAGGGACAACTCGTCTAACGCAAGTCTTACCGTTCTGGCGGCATGATCAAAGCTTCCTTGGCATGCCAAAGTGCTGCATCTTTGTCTTCGCACGCTTGAATACCGATCAAGAATTAAGGCCGTTCAAATCAAATTGTTTTTACCTGCTGGATTAACCACTAATGGACTGAAAAGGAGCAGCTGTCCGGCTACGCCTTTTGTTTCAACAATCTCAACAATGGCACAGCCATCTTGTTTGTGGACGTGACATCACGGAGCGCAAAGAAGTCACTTGTGCTCCAAGAAATGCTCGGAGCACAAAGAGCACGCTCGAGTGTCAGTCTCCGGCGGCACTCCCCTCTATTTAGTGAAAGGAGCGCCAAACGCTCGCAATGTGTAAACAATAAGAATTTCCTTTGAAAACGCATGAAATGTTTTGCAACAGCGCGGCACCGCAAGAAAAAGGCACAACTTGTCGAACGTCGAGTCTCGCCAGTCTTGCGGCGTGATCAAAGCTTCCTTGGCCTGCCAAACTGCTGCGTCTCTGTGCCTTTTCACGCTTGGATACTTATCAAGAATCGATGCCACGGCAGAGCTTTGAAGGTATGTCGCACATAGGCGTCTTCTCTATCACCCAGCTGTTCCAGAGAGTTGCTATCAATAGGAAACGAAATCGGTGGTTGCTATTATGTATTAACCATGGCTATGTTCCAAATCTACTCAAATGGATCACATGACAGCACAAATAGAACAATGCTGTGGAAGAAGGTAGGTTTTCGAAGGCAAAAGTATGAAGCGGCGATATCTGAAGTTTCTCAAACGTGGCCCGTCCGTATGGTTGTGTGCAATCTGTCGCCGTCGCCATAGCCTCCTACCCCTCCTCTGTCGGCACTGGATCATGCCCGTTTCTGGACGGCAAGTGCCGCAAGTTACAAATACAGTCGTAAGAGTAAAGTAAAATGCTGCTCCAGAGGCACATGCATCTTCATGCACTTTGCACTCACGAAACAAATCCACACGGCGTTAATTCTTGATCGGTATTCAAGCGAGCACAAGGATTTATTTATTTATTTATTTATTCATATTATCCCTAAAGGCCCTCGTGAGAGGGTATTACATAGGGGGGGGGGGGGGGTACATAAATCGTTCCAATAGGAACTAGTGCACATTGAACAACAGATGAGAATACTAGAAAACAATCAATGCACTTAATAATAAAAAGAAAATAAAGGATACACTCAAAAACAGCACTTTAGCATGCAGCACTTTAGCATGCCAAGGAAGCTTTGATGATGCCGCCAGAACGGTAAGACTTGCGTTAGACGAGTTGCCCCTTTTTCTTGCGGTGCTGAGCTTTCGTAAAAATTTCCACGTGTTCTCAAACGCAATTCTCACCGTTCGGGGTTTTAACAAACTTCGGTAAATGACAACGAACGAGCAGAAAACATGTCTTCAGCTTACTGCCGCCCAGCCTCCGCAACGCTCCAAAAGGTTGACTGATAATCTTTGTCCCAAGGTGGCCATCCGGTGGCCGCACCTGAGCTGCAACGACTAAGCGGAGACACGCGATCCAGAAAATTGTCGTGGAGATCAATGGTATTGCTTGCACGGCGTACTATTAGTCTTCAGAGCAAACACAAGTGTTGCTGCGGTTGCCACGTCTTGATTGGGTGAGGTGTACCGTGACGTCTGGTGACGGACTCCGCTTCGCGTTCTGGCATCTGGCTGGCTTCCCTGCGCCTGTTTCCTCACGATCGGAGGTTTGTGATCATGCTGACCTACTGTTCAGCGCTGCAATGCAGTTTCCAAAAAGAAGCTGGTATCATATTCTACCACCCGAAAACTTAGAGATTAAAGAGAGCATGGACAGTCAAACTAAGGATGGGAAAGGCACCGTCAACATCGGCCGTTGTGAGCTGTAAGCACGTTGAGAAGCGGGGCTTCGTTTATCCAGTGTACAAGGCGCTGGGTGAGACTTATGCCGACAGAATTTTCATAGCTTTTTCAACCGTGTTTGTCACGTTTACCTTTATAATTGGGTTATAAGTATAAAAAGGTATCGGTGGAGGCAACTCCGTCGATGAACCCCCCCGCCCCCTCCACACGATATAAGGCGGTTGTTTGTGCAAGGGGTTGTGGAAGCGGCGGTGTAAGTGTTTCAGACACTGAAATTCTGTTCTTTGCAGATTCATGAGTTAAGCGCGAGACACATGCGCGAAAAATCCATCCGATCCGACGTCCAATCCGACAGTACGACTGCCTGATCCGAAAAATTTGGTCGCTTCAGGCGTCAGATCGGCGATCCGACATGTGTCAAACGCGCCAGATAGTTTCGCACGGCGGACGGATTGCCGGATGCGTCCAGCCAATGACAGCACAGCTAGCGCGAACGTCATGATGACGTACTTGGTCTGTCGGAACGAATAAGAAAACGGGACGGGCAACGGGAAGCCGGACGCGTGGATCCCGGTGATCCATTCGAGAAACATGGCCCGGGCAAAGAATGCACGCGATAACAAGAACAAGCTCCTAGCTTCGCTCGTGCGAGCTAACCCATCAATCTGGGACCAGAGATCTATGAACGCGGACCTCCGCTGGAGTGCTTGGAAGTTGGATCTCCTGGGCGGAGCCGAACGGATCGTTATGTCGCTTGCAAGGTCGGAAGCGTGTGCGTGTGTCTCAATTCGGAGCGGTGTTCGGACTGTCGGATCGGACGATTCTGCCGTCCATTTGTCTCGCGCTTTAGGAGAACATCAGACCCCGCTTTGCGAGCATACAAATGGCATTTAAGTTAAAGGCCTTTGGGCGGTCTCACTTGTAATTCTCTCCCCATGGCCCAGAATATATTTAACATGTCGCTCGAGCAGAGTGCAGCTTTTTCGCTGAGACGTTTTTGTTTAGAAACAAAGTTGAAAAAAACCTCTTAATTTATTCAAATCATCAGCAGCGTTGATTGTGCGAGATGTAAATATATTGCAATGCTCCTGCAAGTGTGGTGGCATTTCTTCCTTTTCATATACCAGCTGTGATTCATGCACTGTCTGCCCTGGAAACCATGCTCGGAATGTTGGTTGAAGTTTCGCCTGCAGCTACAGACCATACCTCAATAAGGCCGCATATAATAATTCACATTTCCTACGTAAAATGCGCACAAAAAAAAAAAACAACCGAAAGTAATATGTTGACAGCTAACGCCGTCTCGGCCTTTGTAGGGCGAGTGAGGGGGTAAATTTTGTCCTCAGCATGACGTCACCCCGGCTCGCTGTAAAATGTCGCCACCGAAACTTCTCGGTGCTAATACTCTTACCATACAATGCACCTGTTATTTGTTTGGCCCCTGGTCATGAAATCATTCTCAGTTTGCCATTCCATCTCACCGAGAGCCCGATTTTGGTCATTGAAGTCTCAACCGGCTTGCACTGAAGTATTAGCGAGTTCGTTTCACGGCACTCGTGCCCGCGCGTGTCCACTCGCAGCGTGGAGCGGGTTCATTTCAGCCGGCACTCCAGAAGTGGTTGCTCTCCGAGTTCGTTTCATTGCTGACACCCCACGCGTGCATGCACTCGCTGCACTGAGAAAATCGAGATTGCGCCAAAATGCAATCCCGTCGTGCCTCGCTCCGGCAAGGTGCTGAAGCAGATGACGAAAGTTTGTCTGCTACGATGTGTCGCAGAACTGAAAGGAAAAAAAGTAGATTTTCTGATAGAAATTGCGTCCCGCGGGCAACAGAATCAAACGCGAGCTTGAACTGTGAGCGTCTCCTATTTCATGAAGGAAGCAGTTGACAAACCGTCCTTCATTTGGAGGTTTTAAGTCGCTCTGTTGCCATAAAAACGCTGAAATATACCAGTGTGTAAAGAAATGCTCAGAACAAATGCAGCAGCGGCCCCCGAGATGTTTATCACCAATGTGTGCGGGTGAAAAATTGAACATTTGTTGACAAAACTGCCCCAGCAGAAACTTTGACTGCCCAATAAGCATCAGAGAAAGCTAAATTTAGTGATTTTACCCGAGGCTTGGGCAACATCATCGTGTTTAACATTTACCTACTTCAGCTAACTTGCCCCGTCATATTTTGTTCGAGAAAGCTCTCATTCTCGACGCCCTCACCAAAGCTAATATCTGATCCACCTGTAATGACGATAGAAATCGAAAAGTTTTGCTGGGTATTCCAGCAGACTAGCTTTAAGGCGTACCCTTTCAGTGGTCTATGCATAATGCCATGCTCAAATGGATCAAGCTTCTGCTCGGACAGCATCATCCATTTTCTTCAGTGTAAACGGTTATGAGAATTGAAAGACCGCAACCAGCTGCTTTGTAGACAGCTGGTTGCGGACATTTACGCCGTCTGTAACTATCCCTATGACAGCCGAGTGCTTGAAGTCATCGCAACTATAAACTACAGGCTGCAGCGACCAACGTTTGTAGATAAACGTTGGTAGCGACTGTACTCTCGCATTCCCACCCATCACTCCGAACAGCAAGGCGCCAGTTTCGGTTTGAGGTCGGTATTCTTTCTACAACATAGATGGCGGCAGCATCAGTCTTCCGCACTTGGTGCATTTGGCGAATTCGTTTGAGTCCAGTTCTCCGCGCAACACTCTACAAGTGCGATGCATTCTGGGAGAGAACTCGAATGGTGCCAGTGCGTGTGAAACGAACTCGCTATAAAATACCGCTACCAGACGCATCGTCTGCTAACATGAGGGAATAATAATGAGTTTGTTTGCTACTAGGTAGGTATCATTCTCTGACAGAAACAAAACGACGAACAGACTGGCAAGTCATCTGCGAACAGAGCCAAAAAGGGACAATCGTCTGCTTTGAATTGTGTGCTGCGCAGAGTGAGATCAAAAACTAATTGAAATATGGAACATCGGCTATTTTACGGATGCAATTGTCCTGTGCTTCGTTTGGCTATGCTGATTTGTTGTCTGGCTGTGTGTAACTTGACACCCACTGGTGCTAAAACAAGAGCTTGGGACAAGCACCCACTTTACCACGATATCAATCTCACTATCCGAAAGAGTATTGGATTTAATTACTGAGTGCCTTTTCCATTGACAAGAAGGCCCCAACATTTTCTAAGAACTCCAGTAGGGTTTTGTTGTTGGATCTTTATACTCGCAACTCATTCACTTTGCCAATTTCGTTTTTCAAGCCCGGCTCAGCTGGCAAGCTGAGCGGCGAGTCGGAAACTGTACCAACATTGTTTCCGGTCGGACTGTCCATTATTATTTATTGTTCTTCCCTGCTATTGTGATACGTCTGCACTGTAGTCATGACAGGGGCTTGAATGGTGGCTCCTACTTTCTACACATGGGTCCTAGGAAACATTTTGTAAGTGATGAGGTGCCCACAGTCATGGGCGTCAGCAAAGTGGCGGAAAAGGGGAGGGATTATTCTGAAGGGGTGTAGCTTTCAAACCTATAACTTTGAAAGAAAACGAGGTTTGCCCCCCTCTTCGTCCTTTTCCTGCAAAACCTACTGCAGATGCCCATGCCCGCAATCTAGGCTAACGGTTCTGGAAAGAGGGTTTGTGGAACCTCTCCGTAAAGGCATTTTAGGAGTCCGCAAAATTCTGCCGGCAATAATTTTTTTTTTTTTTTTAAGTATGATTTGGGGCATTGAGTTGAGCCCAGTCCGGCCATGGCACATTCACAGCTCCGGGAGAAAAAGGAATCTACAGAAGAATACCTCTTTTCACTCTTCCCCCTTTTTATTCTTGGTAAACACGTTTGCAGTTCACCCCCCCCCCTTTCCCCTTTTTTTACACTGCCTGGCGTCTCCCATCACTTCTGCCAGTCCTAAAAGGGTTTGCTTGCCACGATTGGCGGTTTCCTTCTTCTCTCTATACCATCCTTTCTGCTAAAGTGGAAAGAGTGTAGACGGAGCTTCTTCCCCTCACCGTACCGTCTTAACCTGCAACATACTATACTCTCGGGAACAAGATAATAGCCTTGTATCTTTTCTGCCGCCACAAATGCTGTGCTTAGCATGTTTTTGGCAGAGGCTTTTGCTGCCACCACATGCCACGCTATGAAGTGGAGTGCCACGGTGTGTGCGTGCCACCTTTCGCATAAAGCAGTGCACTTTCAAGCTGCGTGGATGCAATGACGGCAGAAAAAACACCAGCAGAGCGGACAATACAGAGCATGTTATTAACAGCACTGGTTAATTCCCAATAAATCACAATCTGAATCATTACTGTAAAACCATTTATTTTTGCAAATCGGTCACAGAGGACAAATCACGGCCACTAAATTTTGCGAATTCCAGACGCCTGCATTCAAACTCTTAAAGAGATTATAAAAGCAATTTCGAAATTTTATTTGACGTCTGAAATGGGTGTCGGGCTCATCTCAGACACTGTTGAGCAAGTTCCAGCCCGAACAGAAGTTTGTGTGCCGCACCAATCAATTAAACAGTTGTGGTAATATTCGCGCGGGGACGATGCCTGAGACCCCCCCCCAAGACGGCGGCAGAAAGGTGAACTAAAGTGCGTCGTCAAAGCGTGACGACAACGGGCTCCTCGTCAGGCGATTGCTTCAAACGGTTTAAACGAATGATGCGCTCTTGGTTTAGAATTCGGTAGTGAGATGTCATACAAAAAAGTAATTTGAATGTTGGATAATTTTTTTAAAGCTGTAGTTCGGAATTAATAGGTTTCATAGTGTGTGTAGGAATAGGTTCCATAGCATGTGTAGCGTGTGGGATGACAAGGAAGAAGACTTGTGGAAATAAATGACAGCTGTATGCTGTGCTGGTTTTGAGACGGTGGTGTGTATGTTCCTTTTTGTTTCCTTGTCTCAAGGAAACAAAATCTTGACAGCAAATTTTGAACCCTGCTAGTGCACACCTTTCTGATCCAAAACTGACTTCGAGACCCAGTAGGTTTCAAAGCCGGTTTCAAATAAGAAAACCAACGCAAAAGTCAACTTCGAAACCTGGGTTGTTTTGAAGTGATTTTTGGCGTTAGTTCCCGAAAAGATATGTCATCAGTTTGGTGGCCGGTAGCTAAAAGCATTTCATGCTTAAAATCATACTCATCAGTGCGGCCTTTATTATTCTCCGACTGAATCAATTCTGCTTTTATATGCAGGAGGGAACCATTTGGCTTTTCGAAGACTTTACTGTGGTCATGGCGGCCTACTGGCTTTTCGGCTTCGCCCATGGCCAGAAGACGTACAATACGAGCTGCCTTCTTGAGAGGCTTTGCCTTATTTTAATCTACTCACAGCTACGGCCAGGTGCAATCAAGGTGATTATTACAATCAAGAAAACACCTGTAGCCTGATTGCTGATTACATAGTGCAATCGCCAAAGTCTGTGAAACTCCTGCCAGGATTGTTCCGTTTTTCGAAATCATTAAACGCTTCGTTTGTTTTTCTTGAGATGGCAGCTGCAAGTTGTGTGGCTCACATACCTAAGTATGCTTCAATTCATGACCAGCTTTATTCGTTTATATTCATCACATTTCTCTAGTCCTCCGTGTTGTTTCCTGGTCATCAAACTATTAGGCACCTGTATGGAGTAGTTGCATTTTGTTTTTACGTTTTTATCAAAACGGTTTGTGTCACCCTGTCTGGAATTCATCACCCTTACTACGAAATGTCAAATTAATCTCACGTTGAGATACTTTTTAAAAGTGGAGATGACCGGCATTAAATGTTGTGTTTCTTTATCACTCCTGTTCATACTTTGTATATTACTTCAGTCAAAAGACACCACCAGTGTTCAATATGCCCCGTCCGAGCACAAGCTTTTCAGCCTGGATAAGGTGAGCGTGAGTGAGCACGTACTAAGCAGTACCGAAGGTAATGAGCGTGCACTGCTGCATTTTCAAAGTTTCAGAGATGCTCTTTTTTAGAAAAAAATAGCCAGGCATTGTTGTGGTATATTCATAACATTGTGGCTTTCTTGAAGAATGCGGGCATTCTGAAGGTGTTGCCGAAGGCTTGCCAGGGTGACAGCGCGGTCGAAGGCGACAAGTGCGAGCTAGTACACGCTCTATCGCAAGCTCTTGTTCTGCGAAAGCGCTTCGCAAGGTCGCTCTTGCATGCCTGTAGCCTTTGCTGCCCTACAGGGGTAATGGTAGGCAACTCCGGCTGACACAAGAAATCATCCCATAGCTGCCACACTCCGTTGAACCGAAATTTGGATTTCAGAAAACGATGCAGAAGCCGTAGGCGGGACGCTACAATCCCTAAAGCACTACTCGTAGTCACAAGGCGATATCTCGAATGGACGGCCATATTTTTGGAGAAAGAGGTTGAGATTGAAAGAGGCCGATGAGGCGCGTGACGTTGAGATATCTCGTTTTCTCCTCTCTCTGCTTCGCCCCCTCAAGGCGGCGAGGCGGAGAAGACGCGAGGTCGTTCCCTCTCCTTCTCGGCGAAACAAGACAAACAAATCTGTCAAATGTGCCTCCTATTTTTAAAAATAAGGTCATCCATTCGAAATATCGCTGTATGAGTGATGTTTTGGTGTTTGTAGCATCTTGTTACACGCTTTTGCCGCCATGTTTTATGGAATCCAGATTTCGGTTCAACATCCCTTTAAGTGCAAGTGAAACTGAAATGCCAAGAATGAGCACGTTGTCCTGAACGACAGTTGCACTGCACAAGCGCGCATGCTTAGCAACATTCAAAGCATGGAGCTTGCTCTTAAAGCCTCTGCATCAGGCTTCCTGTTGCAGCTCGTGGTACAGAAGCAAGCTTTTGGGCAGACACTTTTTTATAAGCAGAAACTTCATCTGGCACCGCAGAGCTCCGACCGGTACTCGGAGTACAAAGTTGCGGTACTTTAGATAAAACAGAAGGGCAACAGGTGAAGTAGAAACTTCACCTGCACCGCAGTGCTCCGACCAGTACTCGGAGTATTTAGTTGCGGTATTTTAGATAAAACAGAAGGGAATTGAGCAGTGCAAACTACGATTATTGTCAGGTAAGAAGTATTCAGTTGCAGTAATTGTTTTGCTTTACATACAAAAAGGCTGGAGTATGCTTAAATACTGGGCTAGCAACCAATTGCTACCAGGGGCCCTATGCTACACGACGGGACCAAGCGGAATCAAGGGACCGGGAGCCATCCAGCGACCTGGATGCAAAGATGGGTTCAGCTTCCACAGGATTGGTGCCACCTGGATCTTGTCCCAAAGGGCCAGCAGCAGCTGGATAGCCTCGCATTGCGATGCGGGGATGGGGATGCCGAGCGAGCTCGGGGCATGCCGCCCACTCAGTGTGAGGGCCAGGTGTTCCCACTGACTGGCTAGGTGCATGTTGATGAGTTCCTGGAAGGTGTTGTTTACACTTAGCCGCCGGAGCTTGGCGTTCGACGCGTATGGTGGCACCCCCAGTGCCAGCTAGTACCCCTCGCGAATAATCACGTCCATCTTGCCCTTACCTCTCGACAGCAGGTTGAGATACGGATTTGCGCAGGCGATGTGGCTTACGACGAGTAGTTGGGTCAGCCGGATCAGGTCCGACTTCTCGAGCCCGTGTCTGTGACTCGTTATCCTTCTCACCATGCGCATGACTTGCGTGGTTGTCTTGACGAGTCGGTCGACTGTGTACTTGGCTCCACCGTCCCGCTGGAGGTGAAGGCCCCAGGATCCGAACCCGCTTCACCACCGGCACGGGGGTACCATCCTTTAACGTGAGGCGGATGTCCGACTTCTTCTTCTTCGGGAATTGGCTTGCCCGCGCGGAGGAGCAACAGCTGAGACTTATTGGGGGCGCGCTGGAGGTTGCCGGCCTCGAGGTAGTTATGCACCGTCTCAATGACTTCTTCGAAGAAGTCTTGCCTCCCGCTGTCCGATCCCGACGTAGCCCAAATCGTCAGGTCGTCCACATAGAGTGGCGTAGAGTGTATGCTTCATCCGGGGAATCCGTTCCAGTAGAGGAGGCGGTTGCACATCGCCAGGTAACAAGGTGGGTGACAGGACCGAGCCTTGCCGGTTGCCCTTGCTCGGTATCGGGATGGTGCTTGTGAGGATGGACTCGATTCCGATGGTGGCCATCCAGTTGCTCAGGAAGTCCCGCACATAATCATACATCCGGGGCCCGCACCCAGTTGAGGCCAAGTTCTCGAACACCAGCGTGTGACTGACATTGTCAAAGGCGCCCTTTATATCCAGGGCCAGGACCGCCCGCGTTGTCGTACAGGAGATTCTGTGAAGGATATCCTCCTTGATCTGAAGCAGGACATCCTGCGTGGAGGTGTGACCAGAACCCGAAAATGGTGTTCATGGTGGCATTGAGTTCAATACAGGATGGTCCCCGCAAATATCGCTGTAAACAGCTCATCAGGGCAAGGGCATTTAAAAAACTGAAATGGAGTGTCCAGGTCTGTGACGCTCGGCGGTATACCTGATAACCTCTATTTCTTTTGGATCCTTTTCAAGGGAGTATATTTTCCACTTCGGGGCACTTTTCTTGTTTCTGGCACTTACTACTGCAGGAACTGTTTCACCCTCACTTTCTTCTTTGCTTTCACAGCACTCATTTGATGTTAATGTGGAAGGAAATTGGCCGGATTCCACTCTTCGTTTCTACGTAAAATGTGCCGGCGTCCAATACCTGCCACAAAAAGGGTGCTTAAGATTCCAAAAATGACTAAGAGTGTGTAAACATATGATGCCACCATTTCTTTTTTCTTTATTTCCAATGAGCAACATTATATTATGCCAAAACTCTCCCTAAGTGCACACTGCGTTTCACAGCGCGCTAAACTCTGCCGGAAAAATCGGCGCCTGCACGCAAAGGGGCGTCGTTTCCTCAGCAGTGTATTTTACCTTGTGAAATTTTAAGGCGCTCCTTTCTTTTGCAGCTAGAACATCCTTAAATATACTAAAAATGCGTTCGCCACGGACGACCGAGTCTTCCGCCGGCAAACGCTGTCGTTTGCATACGATACGCCTTGAAATTTTCACCCCATGGTCGATCAGGCGCCGATTTTTCCGGTTGCTTTCCCATACCTTGAGCCACCCAGAAACACCGCGCGCCCCCGTAAATTTAAAAAAAAAAAAAAAAAAAAGAATGGAACGGCATTGAGTGTTTTGTTTACTTACCGACTTTGTGCGTGGACCGCGCCGCGTTGGGCTGCCTGATGCACCCGCGTTTTGGAACTAATTCAGTTGACAGTTCCCTCCGAAGATGAAGCCACTGAAGCCACGGCGGTAATCGGACTGGTAGGCTGTTCCCTTTCGAACGGGCGGAAGAAGACTACGAAGAATTCGGCAGCGAACGGGCGGAAACTCGATTACGTACAGCTTTAGTAGTCGACGCTTTGTTTTCTCGATTGCGTTCGCGGCGTTCACCGTATAGACTCGCGCACTCGGCCGTAGCCGAACGGCCGAACCAGCTGGACGGCTGCCGGCGCGCGTACCAACAGCGTCGCCATAGCAACCACGCCGCGAGTGTGGTTGCCAGACAGAATTCACACGATTTTTTTTTCTCGTCACTCACGTTGAGTCATTAGAAGTTAGGCGCGTATCATTATAATACATTATGCTGTAAGAAGTTATTAAGGGATATGTGTACCTACCTAAGACAAATGCAGAAAAAATATTATTGAAAAATAAAATTGGCGTAATCTTTTCATATCTTGATTAAGACCAGCGTGGTCACTGGGCTAACCGATGCGCGAAATAGGAGGGCATATATACCGCTCGGGGCACTTGTTGCGTTGTATAAGTAGGATGTATGTACTATTTGTTGTGTGTTGTGCAATTGATTAGTGCTTGCATCCCTGTGTGTATGTACAGTGTTGTGTGTATGTCCAGGTCGTGATTCGTGAATACATGTAACCGCGCGGTGGGCAGAAATAAAAAACTGAAATTTTCTTTTTTTCAAATGTTTATTACTTTTTGTTTTCGTCGCTAGATGGGGGTTCTCGCCGCCCAATTTGGAAAGTGTGGCGGTTGGTGATCTATAACTGTTAGAGGGCTGGATGCCATTAGTCCATCCGTTGTGTTGATCGCTCCGAGTTGTTCGGTTCCGCTGTGTTGGCTGTGTCGCCGTGTTATGCTGCCTGATTGCAACAAAAGGAGGTTAGGCGGCTTCCCCAGCGCGTGTTCTAGGTGCTGAATGCCGCTGTTCACGCACAAACGTTCATGAGTGGATAACGCACGTGACAGAGGTGAGCACAGGCAATAGTTAATCGAGAGCCACACAGAGCGCGAGTGCGATACCTCCTAGCCGCTGTCGACAGAGGGGGTTGGAGCGATTCGTTGTCAACTTGTCGTCCACGGCAAGTGGGCGTTTTGTTCAATAAAGCCAGCCTGTCAGTGTTTTGTAAAGCTATCCCTTCTTTATAAGCGCTTCTGATGAGATGAAAATGCGACCGGCATTGAGCAAGCCGAGCGAGACTTCGGCGACAGTCTCGGCTGTTCAGTCTCCAGCGGTTTCGGCCTTACTCGTCTTATTTGCGGTGTTGGCGCTTGGACATAGAGATGTTTGGAAAGTGTTTTGCGCCTACAGATGACACCAAGCAAGCGTGCGAGCCGTATGCTCTTGCTCCGGCGAGAAGCCGCGTACGGCTGGCCAGGCTCGTATTGCCTGTCGCGTTCCGTGCCGCTTGAGTCCCGCAATCCGGAGACGGACATCCTACCCAGTGTACGTGGCGCTGCTGGCACTGCTCCGGAACTTCGCTGTTTCTAGCGGCTGCGTTTGCTCGTTTGATAAACTTAGTGATAAAAACGTCAATGCAACCGAAATGTTCTGCACGTTTAGACTAGAGGACGGAATTACAGGCGGCCTTCGCTGCCGCTGAAGCTCAATCAACTCAACAGCTATTTATTAAACAACGTACGCGACCTGCTCGAAAAACGAAACCGAAAGAAGATGAGTCGGGAGGGCAAAAGCTTTCTCCCGTCTGCCTGGGGAAGGAGAAAAACGTTTCGTTCCTCCCTGTTTCTCGCGTTCGCTTGGGGGCGCGTCAGTAGAAGAGAGGAAGACGCGCCATTGCTGCTTTTTTCCTCCATTTTTTCTTAGAGTGTAGCCGCTTTGCGGTTGAGAACGCGCGGATCCGCTTCGCGTTTGCGGACCCGCTTGCAGTGTGAACGCGCCATAACTCGTCCCAGCGATTGATCCTGCTCTTTCGCCGACATCGACGGCTGCGACGCTAGCATTTTTTTATTTTGTTTTCGGCGCAAGTTCGCCCCATTAAACGTTTAGTTTCGTCAGTTATTCGCCGCCTCAATATTTGTCATTCGTGACAATATTCTGCTCCTTATAGGGTGTTTTCACTGACGTAATTTCATCCAGCATTTTGTTGTTGTAAGCTGTCTGGCGTGTGCCAAACTCGAGCAATCCAAGAATTTACATGACCCCTCAAATGCGTAGAGCACAGAAGCTTATGTATTACCACGCTGACATCTTTTCAACCGGTTGCAAAGCAATCCTTTAAATTTGTAAATTTGTTTAGAAAAAGAAACTAACAACAAAATAGCGCATTGACGTCATGTGCAAACGCCCTATAGACCCTTTCAGGCAACATTTCATGGCCGCCGCCATCTTGGCGTCACGTGACCTTGCCGCTATAGCCGCCCTTCAGTTTCTCGCCGTTCCTCCGCGTTGTGTGCTGCACCGGCCCCTACCGGAGCTTTGTTTTCGCGTTCTTTTACGTTCCGCGTTGAAATCGTGTGTTTTCTTTAGGTCTTTTCGATATTTCGGGCTTTCATTTAATCATTTGATATCTATATTTCAACATATCCTCTTGTATTTTCTTATTTATGAAATGGAATCGGACAGCGGACGGATCGACGATACACGATTATGGCTTCAGAGACCATGCAAGTTCATCCCATTTTAACGTTTTTCTCGCTAATAAAGGGCAGTCAACACCATTGCGACATATGCAAATTTCAACTGACGCAGTAAAGCTATCCAGTCGTGCTCCTCGCTGCATCTGCGCGCTTGTTTCCGTAAAGCCGACACGCATGTAAGCGATTTAGCGTGCGACGAGACGAGCGACGGCGACAACGACGAGAGTCAGCGACGAAGATTTCTCACTGTCGCCTGTTGCATCGCTCGGTTTTTTGGGTTTTTAGAAAACGTCGCTCACCGTCTTGGTCGCTTGCTCCCGTCGCTTCCATGCGGTTTGCCTCGTCGCGCAACTGCCCGAGCAACAGCGAATGGGGTCACCGACGCTTGTCTCGTTGCTCGCCGAATCGCTTGCACGCGGTTTATACTTAATATCGAGGCGCCAATGGTTCATTGCTGTGTGCATGGAAATTAATTGAGTATAAACCGCATGTAAGCGATTTGGCGAGCGACCAGATAAGCGACGGCGACCCGCTTCGCTGTCGCTCAGTCAGTCGCACGACGAGGCAAACCGCATGGAAGTGACGGAGCAAGCGACCAAGACGGTGAGCGAAATTTTCTAAAAACCCAAGAAAACGAGCGATGCGACGAACGACAGTATTTCTAAATAAAAAAAAAAGACAAAAAAATCTCCGTCGCTCATCTCGTCGCACGCTAAATCGCTGACGTGCGGGTCGGCTTTACGGAAACGAGCGCGCACATGCAGCGAGAAGCACGACTGCGATAGCCTTACTGCGTCAGTTGCAATTTACATATGTCGCAATAGTGTTGACTGCCCTTTATTGGCGACAAAAACGGAAGAATGGGATGAACTTACATGGTCAATGAAGCCTCATAATCTTGTATCGTCGACCCATTCGCTATCCGATTCCATTCCATAAATAAGAAAATACAAGAGCTATGTCGAAATATAAATATCAAATGATTAAATGAAAGTCCTAAATATCGAAAATACCTAAAGAAAATACAAGATTTCAACGCGGAACGTAAAAGAACACGAAAACGAAGCTCCGGTTGTGGCCTGTGCAGCACACAATGCGGAGCGACGGCGAGAAACTGAAGGTCGGCTATGGCGGCCCGGAACGCGCGCGAAGGGCGCGCCGACTGGTGGCAGCTCGAGTAACTGATTCGCTGAAAGCGCATTAAATAGCCCTGCGACGTTGTTTTTTTTCGCCATTTTGTGTTGTTGCGTGCAAATAAACCAATCTGGTAAACCAGATTTGCGTAACTGTATAATTGTCGTTGTCACTGACGTCAATTCAAATTACGCAATGCGGAAGTATCTTCAAAAAGAATTGAATTACATTTCTAAGTATTTATACTCCACTCAACATACTTTAAAGTGAAAGCAACTTGAGTAGTATTTTAAATACTTTATGAAGCAGGTATTTTGTAATATAAATATTTTTATTGAGTATTTTGTCCAACACTGGCCTGTGTGTGTGTGTGCGCGCGCGCGTGTGTGTGTGTGCGTGCGTGCGTGCGTGTGTGTGTGTGTGTTTGTGTGTGTTTTATTTAAGGGTTTCTCACCGGCATTTCCAGCTAGGGCGACAGGAGCGAAACTGATTGATCCCTACGCAGAGTTCAGAGCAGTACGATATTTGATGAACAGTCTTGGGACGAATATCAGCAACTAGGCATGAAACCAAACAACACCAAAATAAATTTCACCTGGAGCATGCAAAAATATATATCTGACTTACTAGAAGAAGTTAAACAAATATTTGCGGTTTTCAAATGATTGGTTATTGCACTTATAACGCAAAGATTATATGTTCCTTCAATATCTAACTGAAAAAAAAGAAAAACTAGGTTATTGCTGCTCTCATGGCGGAGTTGGCAACGCACGCTGCTGCCACGCGGACCAAAAAAGTTCGAGACCACTCGGCCCGGTTCTTTTTCTTTTTAATCTTTGCTTTTCCGAAAACGTTCAGCCCGTTCGCGGCTGTCATCGCGTGTTCAGGTTCGGGACATTCCCGAACGGACCGCTTGCATAAAAACAGAGGCAACGCGATGTTTTTGGGGCGGTCATCCTTCTGTCGCCGATGTGAGGAGGTACCACATGGCCTTCGATGGAGGCATCTTTCTTTTTAAAAGGAGGCGATGGAACGATTTGTTTACTTTCAGTAACTAGCGCTAAGAATTGTTACGTGACATTTATTACCCATAAACCAACACCCGTCTCATGCGTAATGCAGCTGTGGTGGCGCTGCTTTCGACGCGTGCGCCTGCGCACACGTGTCACGTGACACGGGTTTCTGCGCATGCGCATTGACCAAACCTGGTTTCGGCAAAATATTAACTTCTTTGTCAACAGTGTGTAGGTCTATAAAACACGCGTTAGATTGTTAATGTTTTTCTGCGCAGTGGAAGTCACAGAAAAAGCTCGATAAAAACGAGCCGCATTGCGGAAATAAAAGTTGTGGCGCAGGCCAACTGGTGAAGGTTCATACTTAAGAAAAACCGAGACAAGGGAAAAGGAAGGGACAAACACTCGGGGTTCTTTTGAGTTTGAGCATTTACCTCTTCAACTTGCGACCGAAAAGGTGGCTATGTGATTTGGAGCCGATTCTGTGGTACCATAAGGGTACATGGTGGCCTAAAAAGAAGGGGATCACCAGTGCGCATGTGCCGAACCCAAACCACGTTTTGAATACCGAGCGTTCGCAGTGACTGGAGGCGCAGTCGAGTCAGATCCGAGATAATATAGCAAGGGTGCAGGCGGACCTGGTGAATGTTAACCACGTTGAATAAACCTGAGACTGGGGCAGAAATGAAGATATAAGTCGAAGGAACAGAAAAGGGAGAGGACGACGTCTCAAACTCAGCTACTAGGTTTATCTAGTCCGCCTCCTTATATAGCCCACAATCAGCCACCACCAACACAAAAGGTCAACCTCTAAGCAGTTCCAACGCCAAACCCTCCAACAGCCACCATCAACAAAAAGGGACAACCTCTAAGCAGTCCAAACGCCACCCCTCCAACACACAAGGTAGTACTATGGACGGCCTTCATGCAGATTTACAAACATAATTCTACAATCTCCCCCAAATTCATTTCTGCCCAGTCTCAGGTTTATTCAACATGAGTCACACCCGTTCCTAAGAAAGGCTACAGCAAACAACACTTGTGTGATTATCGCCCCCTCACTGTCCGACACCTCCTAGATAACAAAGCGTCGTAGTGCCGAATGAGATGGCGTCTTCGGAGAAGGTCAACGCTGGTCACAGATTGGACATGACGATTGCGTCAACGTTCGGCTCAAACTTGACTTGAAGCCGATCCGCTGACGCAGTACTCGTTTCCAGTCCCAGCGTTGACCTTCTCTTATGACGCCATCTCATGCAGCACTTGGGTCTTGTTATCTACGAGGTGTTGCACTATCACGGCCCCTGCCCATAGGATGTCTGCCTATATTCATTTAACGCACCTCATATTGGGCTGGGTGAGGGCGCTGGGGTTCTCACAGACCTGCAAGACGGCATCCGCAGATATCGTCGGTCGGATGACAACTCGTATACCCTGACGCAGTTCAGCTATATCGTGCGGGTGGAAAACGAAATTTATTACGTTGCTTTTTAAACGTGTCTAAGTCGCACGACAGTGTCGATCATTCCTTGTAATATGGGAGTCGCCAGCAGCTTGACATGCCGGAAGCCTGGCTGAGCCAAATTCTTCAGCGACTTCGTGACTGCAGGGTATCACCCGCAGACGTTCCGGTGCGCAGGGAACTCCCTCAGGGTTGCCTATTGTCTCCCGTGTTCTAGGTGCTATATAGATTCGGCATGGAGAAATCGTTGGAAAAAACTCGCGTTGGCTTCCCTTGACAGGATATTCAGCACGGGTATGTGATTAAACAGCGGCTCCCTTGGCTTGCTTACGGTGACGATCTTTTTCTGATGTTCGACAATGTGTTAGACATGAGGGTGCTGCTGATCGCCTGTGAAGCGGAAGCTAAACGGCTCCAACTGCAATTCAGTGTCAGCAAACCGGCTGTGGTGCTCGTTTCCAGGCAAAGCGAACGCCTCGAGACACTTAACACCCAGAACACTGCGCTCCCTGTTGGTACGAAATTCAAATGCCTTGAAGTGACGCTGTCTAAATCGGAAGATTATCTCGCAGAACACCACGAAACTTATAAGAAATTAGCGCTAAGCAAGAAAAACGAGCCGTGTCGAAAATCAGTTGGAGCTGCGGCCGCTATTTTGTCACACGAGAGCTTTGTAAAGCTGTCGCAGTAACTGGACTAACTTTCTGTAATGTTTTTGTGCCCGCGGCGAGATTCGCCAATCCCTCAAGCGACGACATATAGAGACATGATGACAGGCGCAAGGATGTGATGGTAGTGCTTCCAACCAACTAATCCAGGGAGATGTTGAATAATTCTTCTTTGAAGGGACTACTGCGAACCACGAGGCAGAACGCAAAGCGACGGCCTCCCGTACCAACCGGACCAAAAACACAGTGCTTACTGACGCAGGATTGGATGTCACTATTCGAAGTGGCAAGCTGGCAGTGATCTCACCAGTAGACGAGAGCAGATGTATACATCAATATGACCCATGACTCAGGCCAACTGTAACTGTCTGCGGCACTGTGTGCGGTCCACAAGGTGCGCGAAGTGACGCGTGAAGGACTACGCCAGGCGGGAGAACGTGTGATTGTCTACACCGACAGCAGAGAGGCGATTAGGCGCGTTCGCAACACTCCCAAGATGGGCACACCTGCCCGCGACATCAAAACTATGAGCTCAGTGCTCCTCAGACCACGATGTGGAGGTGAGGGTGGACTGGTTACCGGGAGCCGTGCATGCTCTGGCGAGCGAGAAGGAGGACAACCGCTCCGTCCCGGCGCTCCATGCCCTTCCCGCCCGCACCCGGCGACCTCGATCCGACCGTCCGCATTAGTGCAGCGAAGCAAAAACGTAGACGCACCCTTAGGGAGCAAGTTCCGGCGAACGGTCGCACGCTGCCGCCAAGCTTGCCACGTGGAGCTCAGGTTATAATCCAAAAGGCCCGGGCAGGAACGCGCTAACCGAGGACAGCCAAAATGACGGACTCACCGGAAAGACTGACATCTAACTGGTCTTGGGTAAGTCACTTTTAAAAAGTAACTCGTTAAAGTTACAGCTACTTTCAGGAAAATGTAGCGAAGTTACCGTTACAGTTACCGCATCATAAGAGTAACTCGTTACAGTTACAGTTACTTTTAAAAAGTAACGACGTTACTTTACAGTTACTTTTCTATAACACGAAAAACTGAGGAAATACCCTCACCAAGATTTTTTTAATAAAAGTAAAAAAGTACACTTTTTACTTCAGATTGTATCAAAGCAGCAGTTGCTTCTGGAAATTAGTATCTGAACGTTTCCCTCGTTTGATGGTGAACAGGTCCCTGCCCTTGCGGAATAGACCCCGCGCAACCAGAGCAACGAGCGAACCCCGCGCAAACAGCAGTAAATTTTGCCTCGACTGTTGACACCAGGTCGGAGTAGTGGCGCGAATCAAAATACGAAACATGCGCAGTGCCCTTCGTGTGTATTGCTGTTTCACGGTCGATTCACCCGATTAAAAAGCGTTTGCGCAGAAAAACGAACAACCGCGCATAGATAGTGCTTCAAAATACTAAGATGTAAGTGTTCAGTTATAAAGTACACGCGCGTGCGTAAAGATAACTAGAGTTTTTTTATCACATCAACACGTGGCTATTTTCGGTTCGTGACTCACGAGAAATAACGTATTCACAAGTTTGTGCATGGCCAACTTGACACTCAAAATGTCGGAACAGGCAATTTTGAAAGTGCAAGAATAGCTAGATTCTACTCGTTCAATCATATGTTATTTATAACAAAACTGGAAAGTAACGAGCAAAGTAACGTCGTTACTTTAATCGTTACCTCAGAAAAAAGTAATGGAACTACAGTAACAAGTTACATTTTTAAAAAAGTAACTCGTTACAGTTACAAGTTACCAAAAAAGTAGCGAGGTTACAGTAACGCGTTACTACCTAAGACTGCATCTAACCGTCGCTACCTGAACAGACTCGGACGAAGAGGTTGCGCCGGCTGTATCGTGTTCGACGTGTACAACGGGAGCCAGCCCGACCGTCAAGCACATGCTGAGGGATTGTCCTGGCTACCAGAACCTCCGGCAGCAGCACCTCCCGCGAAACGTTCGGACTTTTGTCGAGTGGACCACTCCAGGCAACGATGGCCAGACCCGCGACACACTGCTCTCCATGTAAAGGTTTGCGTGTCGTTTTTGGTAGCAGTAGGGGCAAAGAATAGAATAGCCTTTCAGTTTTTTTTTTTTTTTTTTTGCAGGCACGGGAGTTTATTACGGGACCACATGACGAGGCGACGTGGCTTTGTTTGAATGGTTACGGGATGGACAGCGGCGCTGTTTCGAATAGGCACTTGGGGAGAGCGGCATAAAGGTTTGTCCATTTCATTTATCGAGTAGATATAGCGTAAAAAGGGGGGAAATCGGCTAGATTTGAGCGGCAGACCATGTGGTGTGCCACGTGTTTGAGTTTTGTGCCGAATTGGGTTGGGCTCCAGAAATAGGGAAGAGGGCGAAGAAGGACGTTCAGGTACAGTGCGGGAATTGTCCGATCTGGGTTAATATGTCGGAAACTAGGTTCGAGAGCGCTGAGGCAGGAGACTTTCTATGCAGGCTGTGCGTCTTACAGGCGCGTCCTAGACAGGATGGAAACCGAGAGCACGACAATGGTAATACGGGTTGTAGAACTGGAGAACGAACCGAGAAGGGAAAGAGACGAGCGACAGGTGCTGGAGGAGAGGCTGAAGAACGTAGAGGGCAGTCGGACAGAGACGGTCGCCCTGAACGGTAATGGCGGAGAGGCTGAGAAGCGAGATGACAAGGCGCGGTCTGTCACCAGCGCGGGCGACGGGGGTGGGGACGACGACGGCAGCGTTATACAAAGCTATGCGGGGGCGCTGACGCAAACAGTTAGAAGAATAGAAGGGAGACGAACGCGGTGAACCAGACAGGGCAGTTGGCGGGTTGAAGGGGGGGGGGGGGGGGGGTCGACTGGGAGCGGGCCCAGGTGAGGAAAAGAGGGTCGTTGTAGTGGGAAGTTCAAACGTGAACAAGTTCAAGGCAGGTCTCGGTTGGAAAGTAGAGGAAGATGGGAGGGTGATAGGGCAGGCGTACCCAAGTGCCTGCATCGGGAAGGTTATTAATGGGTCGAAGACGAACTTATGGGACAGCATGGACGAGCAGAACCTTCTGGTGGTACATGCTGGGCTGAACAATGTTTTGCAGGGAAGAGAACAGAACCTGGGGAGAGAAATCGAAGCCGGGGTGCGGAAACTGAGGGCGACGGCTGAAGGGGTCCAAATCGTTATGTGCACGATTCCGGAGATTCAGGGGCAGAGTGTAAAAACGGAGAGGAAGGTAGTCCAGGCAAATGTGGTCATAAGGAAACTGGGGCGAGAGCTGGGGTGCGAGGTAATGGATATAAACAGAGAGGTGTACCAGCCAGCGTCTGTTGGTTCATGTGTAGCAGGCGGTATTGACTGCCGTGAGCACACCGAAAGGAGGGTGGGTCGAAGGATCGGATGCAGAGCGAGGTATTTGTTTTAATACACACAGGATCCTAAGGGACGAAGCCTAGAGGCCGGGACTGGGGAGCTGATGAAACAAAAAAAAATGTAGGGTTAGGAAACAGAAAAACCGTAGAGCTAGAGGCACAAAGCATCCTTGGCTCAATGGCAACATAGCGGGAGAACATGTGCCGCCAGCAGAGTCGGGAGAAGTTCCTGGGTGTGAGTACTGCAGGAGCAGCAGAGAGAGCAGGAGGAAGCCCCGTAGAAGTAGAAGAAAAAATTGGCTCAATATAGGGTTCATAAACATGCAGGGAGGTATAAAACAGAATAAAGTGGGAGGAGATTGGTGACCAATTTGAGGCTAAAAATTTCACAGTGTATGGGGTAGCAGAAACGCACTTTAGAGATGAGGAGGAACCATCGTACATATACCAGGCTACTCCTGGATGGTATGCAACCGGAGGGGAGGCGAACGCAAAGGCGAAGATCTAGGCACGGTTGTTAAAGAACAGGACTGGGAAAGAGAGAGGAAAGGCTCCAGAGAACAATTATGGTTGAAAGGTAGAGTAACAGGCCTGAACAGTCCTCTGGGGTTTGCTTACCTGAAAGCAGGAAATGACTCAAGAGAGGGAAATACAGAACCCTTCACATGTATATCGATCGGGACATCAAGGAAATTGGCCTTAATCAGGAAATAATCATCATAGGAGAAATGAATGCCCATTTAGAAGAGTTTGACGAATTCACAGATGCAATCGGAAAGTTCCTATAATATATCTGCGATGCCCTGGACCTAGTGTTAGTGAATGCACAAGTAAAATGCGACGAAAAATAACGTGGGAACGAAACAGCTCACACTCAACAATAGACTATGTCACACAACCTGTATGACAGCCTAAGCTAGGAAGTACGGAAATAGATGAGGAAGGTGAAACAAGCTAGGGGGTGACCACAAGAGAATTAAGACTAAATTTTGCGCATCCGAAAAAGAAACAACAAGCTCGGGAACGAGCGGGTAAGCCGAAACTAAGTGAAGCTCGAGCACAAAAAATATCTAAAAGCATTGACAACATAGTATCAAAACAACCTGAAAGCGAACGGACATATGATGATCTAATAGGAATATTTAAAAGAGAATTAGAGAAGCACAAAATGAAACAAAGAGGAAAGCAAAAACAAAGACACAAACCAAAAAGTTGTTGGGATAAGGAGGTCAAAGCAGCCATATTGCGGCGCCAAGATGCATCTCGGGAGTCATTTGCATCTAGTCAGTACCCTTTCCTCCTCCTCCTCAAGAGCTGCGTCCTAATTCCTTGTTATAGGGTGTTGTAAACGTCTTTCATTTTTTCCCCGATCCCCCAGAGGTCATCATGGTGATATCCCTCACTGCCTGGTGATAGTTATGTGGAGAAACTTGGTCTTAAAAGCGCGGGAGGAATCATGTTTCCGACCTTTTAGACTTAGCCTAGGTGGCACAAGCTACCGCCCGTTACAAGGGGTATAGCCATTAACACAGGTTAGGGGGGGGGGGGGGGGAGTAGCCGCCGCTTCCCCTACAGCCTCCTCAGAATTTACGACTGTCCATGCTGGCCGCCATGAGAAAATTTGGCACCAGTGTCGCTGCATCTGTAGGTCATCTTTAAGTTAGAGCTGACAGAAAAGATCTGGCCACGGCACAGTGCCGATGTACGCTGGAAGCTAGAGCCGGTTTGCTTTCGTAGTTTTTGTTTGGTCGGAGAAAACCTGGCAACAACGCACGTTCAACATAGTGCCGGTATTGTTCTTGGTTCGACGGGACGCGAGAAGCTCTGCTGTTTGCGAGCACATGTAGCGAAGACGTGACCGGAGAAGTGTCCCTGTGATGTTCCGGTAAGACAGAAAGTATCATTCGTAATCGTCGTGTGTGCTTTGAAAGCGAAGGGAATCACCGGGTCAACGAGTGCGCAACCACAAGCCAAGGTTCACGATGGTGCTGCGTTGACTTCGGCGATGTCGTTCTGTTTGGTGCAACACGGCGATGCGACGAAGAGCTGAAACGTTCGTGGTGTGTGGTGCGGAGCTTGGAAGTCGAAACCCACACCAATTACCTGTGCCACACGGGCAACTCGAATGCCATTTACAACGAATGACATTTGGACGATCAGCCAATCAGCGCGCGACACTCCGAGTGTAGGGCGTTCCACGCGCGACAGACCGCGAGCCGATTCGTTGATCACACGAATGTCATTCGTTGTATATGGCATTCGAGTTACCCGTGTGGTACGGGTATAACACGGAGCGCAAGTTGGTTGTTGTGGGGGTTAAGGTTCAACGGGTTCAGTCCCGTCGTCGTCAGCTGATCCGGTCTAGCTGGTCCGAGGGGACGCAGTGAGCGTCTTTAAAAGTAAATCTTCTTTCGTTCCGTTTCAAAATATGGAATATTTCCGACGCATACAGTGAGTAAAAAGCTGCGGACGTTTTCGACAAGATTACGTCGTTTTAATTGAACAATGGACTCCGGATTGTTGTCCTAGACCTGCCGTTTTTATGTTTCGTGTTGTTGGACTGCGTTTGCACAGCGACGTGCTTGCACACTTGAGGAGAGCGAGAGGGCTTTTCCAACTTTGTCTTTTTTCTCTCGCACTGCCCCTACAGTTTCAAGTTGCAGTTTCAGTAGACATGCCTATTAGCAGGTACGAACCGCTCTAAAGCATGTAAAAGACTGGGAAGTCAGGACGGTGAGGACTCCGGGTTTCGCGCTTTTCGCAAGGTGACTGGGGAAGTGCTTTTGCGAGGTATGCGGAATATGCAAACGATTTTGTTATGCCCGTCGTTTGCGTCTCTCCAGCAAAACGAATAAGATGATCTACAAGGGCGGAATCACAATCCAAGTTTTACGATAACAGTGCGTTTGCTTCGGTGATTCGCGTACCTGTACTTTACCCTGCTCTCTGCAACACCGCGTCATAACGAAGAGCTGGAACGTTCAAGGTTTGTGCTGGGCTCACGGGGATCACGGTCTCGGAAATCGAAAGCAGACAGCCTTCCGTGCTCCAAAATGACGGAAACAATAAGTTGTCACAAGCCCGTTTTTAGGGTTTCGAACCAAGTAAAGAAGACACAAATAATTAAATTTATTTTGTTTTATGCAAGAGCACTTACGTGACACAACAATACATTCTCTTTCCCAAACGAAAACAAAAAGTAACACTCATTTCGCCGTATATGGCAGCAACTTCTTCGTTGCAAAACCTATGCTGGCAACGTAAGTGGTTTTCTAATGGCCTTCCTCTCGTTCACTTTACCGCCACCGCGTCGAGCAAACACCCCTAGAAAGAAGGCCATAGCGCTCTTCTCGTGACGTCGCAACGGAAGGCCATCTGGGGCGCGCGTCGAAGCGAAGGCAACGCGCGTGGATCGACCGTCGTAACGCGCTTTTAGTCACACACGCGTGTCTTATTAGCTAGAATGAAAGCTGCACGTTGCAGCGGGTCTAAAGAAGACACTTTATTACACGGGCAAAACCAGAGCTGGCCAAATTACTCATATTTTGTAATTAAATTACATTACTAATTACTTTGCTGAAAATTGCTGAAATGTAATTAAATTACATTACAAATTACCACAGCCAGAAAGTAATTAATTACCATTACAAATTACTTTTAAAAGTAATGACATTACTTTCGCATTACTTTTGTATCCTCTTAAATATAAAGGAGCTATTGATAACTTCCTTTTACAGATAACTTTATTTACATTATTTACACAGTTCATGGCACACAGCTAGAACTCTCTGTTGCATGTTTACCGATGGACAGAGGAACGCACGCGACTGATGCGTTTCCCACCCCAACCCGGACAACTATTTTTGGAGATGACTGAGGACCCTACGTGGATTATCTCTGGGAGGGGGGAGAACAAATGTCATTGTTCGCAAAATCGCGTCGAGGGCCCTTCCACCAGGGGCCTTAGTTCGACCTACTTCCCCTCCTTCGTTTCCCGAGAATGTCGAGCAGAAAAGCTCGAATGGAAGCCACTTACCAGCCCTATTTCTCACAGTGGAAGATAACACAGAGAGGGTACGCAGCATGCATCAGAAAAAGTAAGCGGAAACTCTCAAGAGGGGCCAGAAAACGTCGAATGCAAAACCGCAAAACATGGGTAGAGAATCGCGCTGAGCGGGTTTTCACAGTTCAAGAGAGTGGCAGAAAATGTCTAGCTAATAGCGGGCGTGAGAGTCGCACCAGCCGCATTAGCATGAGCAACATAGCGGCAGCCAAAGAGCGTTTTTTGGAAAGGTATAGACGCAAAAGAAAAAGTAAAATAAAAAGAAAAGCGCTCTTGTGTATTGTGGACACAAAAAATATGCCTGGTGCGAAAAAGTAATTAGGTAATCTAATTACAATTACCGTCGCTGGAGTAATTCATTACATTACTAAATTACCTGCTACAAAAAGTAATGAATTACATTACTAATTACTGGAACAAGTAATTAAATTACTGTAATTTCATTACAGTAATTGCATTACTGCCAGCTCTGGGCAAAACACTACGCCGCTAAATAATCGATGCGAAATGGCACGAGGCATGCGCAAAAGACATCTGTAGAAACATGTGATTGTTATAAGTAGAAAATATCGATTGATGCAATTATTGCTGTAGCAATGCATATTTTATACAGAAATATTTCGACAAGATGGCGAGACACGCAGTGATTCGACACAGCAGTACAGATCATTTAAATATCAGGTAGACATAGCCAACGCGGACACGGCTCGACAAGTGTCACTTACGATCATGTAAGCGATGTTATCGCGTGCAGTCACTGAATTAAAATTAATGAAATTTCGATCGAATGACAATATGGGGTCGACTAATCAGCTTGCGACGCTCAAATAATCGCTCAAAGTACTGAGCTGATTAAATCCCGTATTATTTAATCAAAATATATTAACTTTTCCGTGTGGCAGGGGTACTAAACTTACTATTTACAGTCAACTAATTTACTTCTCCCTATGGGCTCGAGCTGCCTAAGAACAAAATATAACCTATTTTGTATAGAATATTACTACTACCTTAAAGGGGCAGCGCAACGGTTTTAATGTTGAAAGAATTGCTAGTTTGTATTTTTTATATTGTTGGTACAAGCCCAAGTGACCAAAAACGGGTCACCTTTCCCCCAAAAACGGCTATTCTGCTGCGTAATCGCTAGGCAAAAAACGACTCATTCGCCGATCTGCAGCCGCCGGTGGCGGGAACTAAAATTACGGCGTCTCGGGGGATACGCGGAAGTCAGCCAACCCTGTCCCCCTCCGCTGCTACACTCGCCGTCAGCCCCGTGGCGTCCTTTGTGTCCATCGCTCGCCGCGACCTTCGACGAGGCTAATCCTCTGAAAGTCGACAGTCGTGGAGGAAGCGGCTGGGGTCTCTGAAGAGAGGGCCCAAGGGGAAACCACGTGAACCCCCAGAGACGTCACTCGAAAGTCGGCGTGGAGAGTTGACCGGCACTTCGACCCTCGATTTTTTTTCATTTTTTTCAAATAAGAACTAGCGCTCGCAAGAAAATGCGGCTTTCGGTTTCTCGTTCCATAGGTGACGTAGATTAATTTCCGCAGTTAATTGGCCAAAGTCTGAAAATTGTTGCACTGCTCCTTTAATACAGCTAAGATTCTAGTATAAACGCGGTAACGGCAACAAAATAACCTTAGTATAAATAAACACACAAACAACGCACTTTCAATAATCGCAAACTTGTTATTTACCTTCCAGTAAAAACTAGAATTTTACAGATGCCGACGCAATAGCGAACGGATAACGACGAAGAACCAAATTCCATTCTATCACGAGATTAAAAAAAATCGACTGCAGCACTTTACTTGCGTCTTACATGACCAAGAATGCCCGAAAATAAGTTGTTTCTCACCTGTCGATCGTATCCAAACGTCCCACAAGATCCATCACAAAAACATTTGAACACCAACTTCGAGTCTCACTCTGTCGGGACAGAGGTCATCGGCCAGCGCCATTGTTGACTAAAGCTTTTCCCGCTCATTTTAATCCGAGCGACGACCAATTTAATCCCGGGGTCACTCAATCTAATCCAAGCGCCATACAATTTAATCCAAGCGCCACACAATTTAATCCTGGGGTCACTCAATTTAATCCGCAATATATATATGCACTTATTCTGTTCAGTGGTCGTGTTTTGCTTACACATTTGGTAACTTAGAATAATTGCTTATACAATATGAATTTTTGGGGGAGCAATTAATTATTTGTTCACTAATCTGATTACTTTGAGTTACTAGTGCCACTATTGACGAGGCTTAATTGATATGTTGGTTACTCTTTCTACAGCGCAGCTCATAGGCACCCGTTTCTGGCCTAAGCGGCGTCGGCGTCGCCGACGCCGTCGGCGTAACCACGCGGCGCATGATGGGCAAATTCCCCCGCTAAATTTAGCGGAAAATTTCCTCGCTAAATCTAGCAGAAAATTTTCCCTGCTAAATCTAGCGGTACATTTTTACTGCTAAATCTAGCGGAACATTTTCCCCGCTAAATTTAGCGGAAAATTTTCCCCGCTATATTTAACAGAAAATTTACCCCGCTAAATTTAGCGGAAAATCTTCCCAGCTGGATTTAGCGGAAAATTTGTCCCGCTAAGTCTAGCGGAAAATTTTCCCCCTAAATCTAGCGGAAAATGTTCACCGCTATATTCAGCTGGAAATTTTCACCGCTAAATCTATCGGAAAATTTTCCCAGCTAGATTTATCGGAAAATTTGCCCCGCAATGTCTAGCGGAAAAGTTTCCTTGCTAAATCTAGCGGAAAATTGTTCCCGCTAAATTCAGCGCGAAATTTTTCTGCTAAATCTAGCGGAACATTTTCCCCGCTAAATTTAGTGGAAAAATTTTCCCCACTCTATCTAGCGGAAAATATTCCCCGCTATATTTAGCAGAAAATTTCCCCCGCTAAATCTGGCGGAAAATTTTCCCAGCTAGATTTATCGGAAAATTTGCCCCGCAAACTCTAGCGGAAAAGCTTCCCCGCTAAATCTAGCGGAATGTTTTCCCTGCTAAATCTAGCAGAACATTTGTCCGGCTAAATTTAGCGGAAAATTTTTTCCGCTGAATCTCGCGGAAAATCATCCCAGCTAGATTTAGCCGAAAATTGGCCCCGCTAAGCTTAGCGGAAATTTTTCCCCGCGATATCTAGCGTAAAAGTTTCCCCGCTAAATTTAGCGGAAAAAGTTCACGCTAGATTTAGTGGAGAAAATTTGTAGTGCCAAAGCGTTGCGTGAGCCACCACTTATTGTGGTGGCTCACGCAACGTCTGGAGCTAATAGGGTATTTTCGTAGATCGTTTCTGGTGTCCCGCCACGGCTCTCCGCAACCAGCTACGCTAGCCGGAACTCTACAGTCAAGGCCATCGGCGCGCCGGCGCAGTAGCGGCTTCTCCGTTGTGGAGGAATTAGCGGAGGGGGAAACGCGGCCTACGAAAACTCCCTATTGACGTTTTAAGCGTGCAACACGAGCAGCACCGATGGGACCGAGCTCCGGGCTCGAACAGAACAGCACGAGACTGGCAGCGTTCCACGGTGCAGCAGGGCGTCTCAGCGGAGCCCCCTTTTGATGATCATTTTCAGTTTTATTGCGGTTATAAAGATCAGTTTGTTAATTTGCATCGACGGACATTTTTCCTGAACCCCACAAATTTTCCACTAAATTTAGCGGGGAAAATATTCCTCTAGATTTTAGTGGGGAAACTTTTAAGCTATATTTAGTGGGGAAAATTTTCCGCTAAATTTAGCGGGGAAACTTTTCCGCTAGATTTAGCGGGGAAACTTTTCCGCTAAACTTAGCGGGGAAACTTTTCCGCTAGATTTAGCGTGGAAAATATTCCACTAGATTTAGCCGGGAAATTTTTTCGCTAAATTTAGCGAGGAAAATTTTCCGGTATATTTAACGGGGAAAACTTTCCTGCTAGATTTAGCGGGGAAAATGTTCCACTAGACTTAGCGGAAAACAATTTCCGCTAGATTTAGCAGGGAAAATATTCCGCTAAATTTAGCGGGGAAAATTTTCCGCTAGATTTAGCGGAAAAATTTTCCACCAGATTAAGCGAGAAAGCTTTTCCGCTAGACTTCGCGGCGAAAAGTTTCCGCTAAATCTAGCTGGGAAATTTTCCCGCTAGATTTAGCGGGGAAATTTACCACTAGATTTAACGGGGAAACTTTTCTGCTAGACTTTGCGGGGCATTTTCGCTAAATCTAGCTGCGAAAATTTTCTGCTAGATTTAGTGAGGAACATTTTCCGCTAGATTTAGCGGGGACAACTTTCTGCTAGATATAGCGGGAAAAAGTTTTCCGCTAAATGTAGTGGAAAAATTTTACACTAGATTTAGCGGGGAAAATTTTCTGCTAGACTTAGCGGGGAAAAGTGTCCGTTAAAACTGGCTGGAAAATTTTTCCGTTAGATTTAGCGGGGAACATTTTCCGCTAGGCTTAGCGGGAAAAATTTTCCACTAGATTTAGCGGCAAACTTTTCGGCTAGACTTTGCGGGGCAAATTTTTCGCTAAATCTAGCTGGGAAAATTTTCCGCTAGATTTAGCGGGGAAAACTTTATGCTAGATTTAGCGGGAAAAAAGTTTCCGCTAAATTTAGTGGGAAAAATTTTACACTAGATTTAGCGGGGAAACTTTTCCGCTAGGCTTTGCGGGGCAAATTTTTCGCTAAATCTAGCTGGGAAAATATTCCGCTAGATTTAGCGGGGAAAACTTTCCACTAGGTTTAGCGGGAAAAAATTTCCGCTAAATATAGCGGGAAACGTTTTACAGCAGATTTAGCGGGGAAAATTTTCCGCTAGACAGCGGGGAAATTTTTCCACTAGACAGCGGGGCAAATTTTTCGCTAAATCTCGCTGGGAAAATTTTTCGCTAGATTTAGCAGGGAAAGCTTTCCGCTAGATTTAGCTGGGAAATTTTTCCGATAAATTTAGCGGGGGAATTCATCCATCATTCACCGCGTGGTTACGCCAACAGCGACGGCGACGCCGACGCCGCTTAAGCCGGAAACGGGTGCCTAAGAGCTGCGCTCTAAAAAGAGTAACCAACATATTAATTTAGCCTCGTCAATAGTGGGACTAGTAACTCAAAGTAATCAGATTAGTGATCAAATTCTCAATTGCCCCTCAAAATTTCAAATTGTATAAACAATTGTTCTAAGTTACCAAATGTGTAAGCGAAACACGACCACTGAACACAATAAGTGCATATATATATATATATATATATATTGTGGATTAAATTGACTTACCCCGGGATGAAATTGTGTGGCGCTTGGATTAAATTGTATGGCGCTTGGATTAAATTGAGTGACCCCAGGATTAAATTGGTCGTCGCTTGGATTAAAAAGAGCGGGAAAACCTGTAGTTGCCACACACCTTACTCAAACCGTATCAGGTCTTGTTTCGCGAATCCACGCAAATGCCGTAGTATCAAGCAAACACAAAAAAAAAGAAAAAAAAAAAAAGCCATTCGAGATTGCGGTGACGGCAAAAAAAAAACGACGGGTGGGAGGATCAAAAGACCCACCCCCCACACACACACACACACGCACACACGCGCGTGTGCGCGCGTGCACACGCACACGCACACGAACACACACACACACGAGAGCAGCACCAGCAGTGTGGGACGACAGGCCCCATCTCTTGGTCGTGTGCGCTCCCTCCCTGGGGTGATGACTGGATTTTTTAGATGCGGAGCATCGCTTGCTCGGGTCTATGTCCCGCGGCGTCGTAGTCCGCACTCACACTACGCATGCGCAACTCTCCTCCTTCCCTCTCTCCAACAGCTGCGCGTTACTCTCTCCGCTCTCTCTCTCTACCAGCTGCGTGCACTTCTCGTGCGTTCGCTTCTACTCACACCGCGCGCGCATGCGCAACTCTCCTCCTCTAGTCTCCTTTCCTTCAAGTGTGAATATAAGCAGCGGTAGGGCGCTGCGCGCGTTCAGTTCAGCGCTGTTGACTTGACTCCGTTCTTCCGATGAAGTGTGATGGAAGCAACAGTCCCGTCAGCTAGTGGGTTGGCGCAAGCAAGCGTCAGCACCACCCCACAAACTAACAGCATCGCTACGTCCACTGAAGACAAAGCTGCGCAGCGAAGGGCACGCGACGCTGAGCGGAAACGCTTGAAGCGAGCGGCAGACCGTGAACTACGGCAACGAGAAGCGGCGTCCATTCGTCAACGTCGAGCGGCGGATGCTGAACTACGACAACGTGAAGCAGCGGCGGTTCGAGAACGTCGAGCAGCAGAGCCTGAGGTTCGGGACCGTGAAGTTAAACGTAAACGTACGAAGCGAGCGGCGGAACCCGACCTTCGAGAACGGGAAACCGCGTTGGTTCGTGAACGTCGAGCAGCAGAACCTGAGGTTCGGGACTGTGAAGTTCAACAACGTTACTAACACCGTTAATAACACCGTTAATAGAGAGTTTTAGGGAACCGGAACAAAATACGATCGATAAACAAAAACGATCGATACCTTGGATCGGGCGTGTGGACCGATCGTGTGCCCTAAAACGGCTTTGGGGGAACCGTATTTGCAGACGATAGCAGACGATCGGTCCAGGTCGCGCCCCCTGGCAACGGAAACCTGCATCCGCCTCATCGAGAAAAGACAAATTTGCGTGTGTTTGTACAAATCGCAGAAACTCAAGTAAATAAAGATGGCACCCTAAATATATAGAGAACCTAAAATATTGTATACCTACTTATAGTTCGTCTCGTTTTTTTACTGGAATGAATGCGCTTCCGTAATACAAAACCTGGCGCACCACGGCGTGTCGCCCCTAGCAGAGCGAAGTTCTAAAATGTTCGTCTGCTAAAGAAGCAGACGAGCTTTCCGACAACAATGGCGCTCGATCTTTTTGACCATGACTTGGAGTTGGCTCTATACAGCGAAAGCAATTTAGAAAAAGTGATTTTGTACGACTGTCTGCGCACTAAGTGTGGCGTGAGTCTCTTTTGAACTTCCCGCTTTCTATAAGCGAGGCACGCACGCGCGTGCCGTGGGGCCCGTGACTTGTGCAGGGGCACGAGGGAATAAACATTCTTTTTGGTGTGCCGTGACACGGAGTCAGTCGCATTTCTTTCGGGTGCCACCGAGCACCGATACACTAAGAGAAGCCGCTTGTTGGCGGCAAGGCATAGGACGTTCAACCTGGCGTTGCTTTTGAATATACAAAAAAGTTGTGATACCAGGGATGATGTGCCAGCGTATTTTTTTTTTCAGTTTACCAGATTTATATACTTGGGGAATAAAATAATGCCTCGACCGTACATGGTAGCTTGTTTTCTAATAAATCCTGCGTTCTCAGCGGGCAAGCTTTGCTGTATTACATCAGCCAAATATGATGTTTACACCAACCACGTCCTGATATGCTGAAACGGTGCCGAAAGCAAACTCGATTTGGCTCAAGAACACGCTCGCGCGCGCTTATCATCGACATTCGAAGTCGTCTGCTAGCGATCCTGTCTCTTTCCCTCGAGGCCCAATGCAGGATCGAGTACTAAGAAAGCTATGGACAAATAAAACTAGAAATATTAAATCTCGAAAAAAATACAAAAATAACCAAAATATACACACTTTCTCAAGTTGATACGGTCAGTCTTCTTGTACAAAGATAATTCAATTCAATTTTCAAGTTAATTCAATTTTTATTTTCAGATCAAGTCATACAAAATAAAGAGCTGGCCCACAAAAGCAGCATTTTGCTTTTATGTGGGCCAGGCGACCAGCTAGAATACATGTTGTTACAAAAAAAAAAAAGAAAACACTCTGCAGCCCAAAAAAAGAAAGGAAAGAAACCTAAAATTAGCAGCACAAAAAAATACAAAAAGGAAAACTTTAGGGCATAAATATAGGTGTTTATAGCCAAGTCTATTCACGCAACCATGAAATAAAAGTACGAAACATATCCAACGGCTAGGCTACGATATCTACAGCTTAAATGGTTGACACCAATTCCTTAGTTTCCTTTTTAGTACCCTAGTGGATTCCATATTCATGAGGTACTCTGGGAGTTCGTTAACTAAGGAAGGAATGTAATGATTTCTGTTTTTCTTTCCATACAGTGTGTATATTTTTGGAACGACGTATCTTATAGTACGTCTCAAATCTCTGTTTTTATTTACGAGGAGGTCAATCCGTTCCTTCGCTCCTCACGAGAAGTTCTTTTTCAAAAGCTGCGTCATTCCAAAGGGCTGGAGTGAAAAAGGAGTAGCGCCTAGCAGCTCCCGAAGTCGAAAGATGTATTCTGCTGTAAACCGCTTGCTAGGAGGAGGCGGAGGGACGGAGGTAGATGCGGCGCTCATGTTGCTCTCTTACGGTACAGAGAGCAGACGATCACGGTGGTACGCCCGCGTACCGATCGTTGCGCCGTGTACGGTACGACCACGAAGAAAATATAAAGCAAAACCTGTAACTTTACTGCTGTGCACCTATTAAAACTATCACCCAATATTCAAAGGGCTCGTTTTATAGGATATATGTGATTAGCATTTGTACAGAAATTTTTAATTCATGCAGCATGTTTAAACTAAAAGGTATCCAGAGCCATGATGCAGAAGGCTGTTGCTCACTCTTGCCACTACAGAAAATCCTCAGTCATAACAGCAGCTGTAAAAAACGGGTGACAAGTGCTCGAAATGCACATCCAATGTCTGTAAAAAAAGAAATGTAAAAAAAAAAAAAAAAAAAAAAAGCTGTTTGGGCCAGTGGGATTCGAACTCTCCACTGTCGCTCCACTACGAGTTCAACAAATCGGCGCTCCAATCCACTGAGTTACCGAGCAGACGACTCTTATCTACACTAAACACTAATTGATTTCAATTAAAGAAGTCGAATTGCGTTTTGGTTTTTGTTCTTCTTCTTATTCGCTGACTCAAACTTTATTGATTTGCTGTCACACATGGCGCTTCTGCCAGGCACTGCCACGAGTTATTTTCTTCATGTTTGGAGCCACGGCACGCTCCCTCCGCCAGCGAAAGAGCCGTTTTGCTAACCAAGCGAGACTGTCCATGTCGGCCATTGGCCGTGCCGGTCGTGCCTTACGGTTCCAACAGCGCATTACGGTAAAATCGCAGAAGACAGGCGCATGCGCAGTTCGTACCGGAGGGCCCATCGTACCGTATCGGATGTGCAAAAACGGTTCCCTAAAAAAATAACCGATTTCCCTTTCCCTCTTCCCCCCTGCAACACATGGCGGGTGCGGCTGTCTATATGTTACCGTAAAATCCGTCTTTTTTCTATGCAAAATGTCAATTTGAAAAGCATTCCACATAACGGGGCACTTTCTCCTCATTAAGACTACTTTTTGGCAATAGAAACTTCATTTAAATAGAAAAATAAACATCTAGCCGCATTCCTCACTATATTTCAGCTCCGAAACATCCACAGCGGAGAATACGTTCGGTGATTCGTTGAAATAACAGATTTTCTAAAACGAAAGTTGCTGCAAAAAAGTGGAACTGCGAAAAACCTGTTTGAAGTTTCCACACCACTACATTTGATTTTGCTGGTGGTGGTGGCAACTCAAAGGCACTAAGTGCATTGTGGTGCCTTCCGCGTTCACCCAATCTCCTGCACGGTTTTGCTGAGTGAGCCCGAGCTGACAATGCTTTCTCCGAGTGTCATTTTGTTGTCAGCGTGTGGACTTTGATTGTGAAAGGAGTGAGGAATTCGGTATGCTTGCAATACACAAACCAACATCAGCAAAAATGGGCGGGCCATGCATCATCGAAATACAAAACAGACAAACCCACGAGACTTTCTATAAACAAAAGGCTGGCTTTAGTCAGTTTTGACTTCAATCAGGGCAGGCTTTTCGATCCTTAGTCATATGTATAGCCTCTTCCACGTGAAAGCTGAACTTCTATGGTGTTCGTGCCCGAATAGAGTTTACTCTCAAACAAAGATATTTAATGTACTGATGTTGAAGAAAATCTCTTTCTAACAAGGGTATGATCGTCATTCGAGGGTATACCGGTGCAAAGCTACTGCAGTTTGAAAATAGAAAACAGGGAAATTTCACAAACATGATTTTACATCGTCGGCTTACCAAAAATGTTTTATTTATTTCTCCGTAAATACTTCAGACATTGCTATCAAAATTTCCAGTTCTGGAACCACTATACAGAAAAATAGGAAAAGAAATTTTTTTTCCTCAAAATTTGCAATTTTCCGGCGGTGCGCCCCCTTAAGCCAAACTAAATTGTAGTAACATTATGTCTCCCACCAAGTGCCCTCCCAACTACACTCTACCAGGATGCCGGAGGAAACAGCCTACATTGAAAAGGTGGTTGGGTTGTCTCAGTCCATCCGTCGTAATACCTGTTAAAAATTAAGTAGAAAAAACGTTGACTGGGAAAGAAAAAATGTTGCGCTGTCTTAAATTTCAGCTGCGATTATCGTTTTTCAAAGTCCCCTGAAATTACGTTGCAGGTTGTTTGTATTTGATTAAGTGCATCTACAAAGTAGGACATCGTAAAATATTAACTAAAATCTTTTTATCGGATTAAGGCCGGCTCCGATGTATTTCCTTCTTTTTCATTGAGCACAGCTGTTTAAAAACAACGGTAACATGTTAATGCGACAGTTTTGTAACCTTTATTGGTATGGAAATGCTCAAAAATATTATTTCATTATTACCGGGCCCACGTATTTCTTTCAAGCTAGAAAAGTTGATGACAAGACACCATTGTTTCATTTATAAATTCCTAGTTCTAATAAAGTGTGAGTCGTATATTTGTCCTGAGAAGTAGCCTGAAACTTCATCGCAAGAATATTCGCAGAGGACAATGTCAGACACAAAAGATTAATAGTCGGCGGGGAAGTTAAATGTGCGCCGGTTAACGGCACCAGTGTGTCGCAACCGTAGCATCAAGCTTTGCTCCAACCGGTAGCAGTCCAGTTGAGGGGGTCCCGAGGCGCAGTAAAACTTACGAGAGAAAATTCCGCGTCATTCTCCCTTAACCCGCGACCACGGCTCTTATCATCTCTGCTAAAGAATCATGCAGAGCGGCCTCGGAGTCTGGCTCGGCCCGAAGCCCATTCACGCCTTACCGCTTCCCACAATTCGTCGGCAGTGGCGCGGTAGAGGGGACGCAGTGACATGGCTACCTTGATGCGCCTCCAAACGTGTTCGATGATATTCAGATCGGCACCTTTTGGCGGCCAAGGCAGCTCCGTCAGGCAGCGCTCTCTAGGAGATACGAGCGTGACAATGCATTTTACAATTCGGCGCTTTCTTGAAAGACACTGAAATGCATGTTAGCTGGAAACACTGGGCTGTACGGCACACGCATCGTGATGGTGGTTCTATTGGCGAATATTTTATTTAGCAGACGGCCGGAAGAGCGCAGCGGCGCAGTGAGCGGAGTGAGAATTTATCTCAACCTCAGGGTGCGGCGCGTGTTTGGGGAGCGATGCGACAGGCGACGCAGGTAGTACCGTGCACAGGCCGGAGCGCTGTTTCAGCTCATATTGTCCACGATAGTACCTCGCATGACAAGGCACTAGTCATTTGCAGTGCACCCGGCGCTATCTGATAAATACCGCCGACATCCATCAAACTATGTTCTTGTTGCTCTGCACACGATCAATGATACACTATCGAGTTATCTGAAGCAGGACTAAGATTTGGAAAGGTTGAGCAGATGACAGAGATTGGCATGTTGTTTGTGTAATTTTCTGAAGAGTTACTCACACCGGCAGATTCTGTCTTATCATTCCTGGAAAACCTTAAAGTTGCTCTACAAGACACATCAGACAAGCTTCAAGGTTTTGCCTAGTGTCAAGCAATCGCTGCAGGTGCTGTCACCGTCTGGCTCCCAATACGCGATCCAGCCTACGAGTGACCACAACACACGTTACTACTTCAAGGCATTATATTGAAATGTTTTTCGAAAACGGGGAAAGATGTACACTAGATGCATGCCCGAAGGGTGGCAAGTCAATAACAAGTCTCAATGGAGTTACGACCCACAAATACCAATTTCTTTGAGAGACCGAGAGGGCGAAGAGTCCTGCTCATGAGCCCCTTGCAGATGACTATACTAAATAGGAGGCAAGAGGGGTTTCCGCATAATTTGCTTGGGACTTCAAATGACACTTTCTTTCATGGTTACTTTTTTTTACAGTTTTGCATTACATCTCGTCTCCTCCACTCCCCTATCCCCATGAACATCTTAGCTTAAAACACGCCAGAATCAAAAATGGCATTTTCACTCGGGTTGAAGCATTCGGGCCGATCGCAAACCGAGTCACTAGTTTTGTTTAGTTCAGGTCACCGGAGTATACGTTGCCCGGAAACATTTTGCATATCCCGCCGCAGACGTGTTTCCGGCACAGTGGTAGTTTAGCCCCATGTCAGAGTACAAACATCTTCGCCCGAATTGAGAGCTAAAAGCATACCTATTTTTTTAAGCCTCGCGAAAACCACAGACTTGCACACTTTCCTGAACCAATCGCATTCATTCAAAACAAACCAATGCAGACCAACGAAATCTGGTTCAGTACATTTATTGGACAGGACACATACTGGCCTAAAAAGAATACTTTGTTCGACACTTATGTACAGGGCTTAAAAGTGGAGTCAGTTTTTTAAAATAAAAAAGAAAGGATGTGGCAATTGGATAAATATACCACCCTTTCATACACAGTGGAAATGTCTCTTTGAATGATGCATCCGTATCATATCTGCACTGTACATGAGTATGTCAGAGACAGACCATGGAAATTAAAAGCTGAAGTTGGGGGTGAGTAAAAGCTGCGAGATGCGCTCTATACTTGCTCATTTTAATGCAAACTGCAGACATGGCTACGAGCCAGCAGGATCAATCTCAAGCGAGCCAAAAAACATGCGCCATGCTGCTCCGAGGTGTTGCAGGTCTGTGGTAGAAAAACTGCAACGTGTTGCATAATTCTTAACTCGCTCGTTACTGCGCCTGGCAGCCAAGCCAACAGTTTCACCCATAGTCCCCCCCCCCCCTCCCCGCCCCAATGTAAAAAAATGGGTTTCATTTAAAATCTTGCAACAGCAGTGGCGACTTTCATTCTTTTCACAATCGCACAAGACATGAGATTGCACACTTCGACCATCGATGTACACATGCAGTCCCACAGGCAATTAAAAAAACTTGTTCGCGTTGAGGTTGAGCGGCACATGCAGTGCAGCATGCGTTGTCTCACATGCAATTAAAAAAACTTGTTCGTATTGAGTTTGAGCGGCAGTGGTGGTGACGCGGAGTCGTCCGCTAGAAGGGCAGCGTGGACGCAGGCTTCTGATTCGCGACGTAGTGAAACCTGGTGTAGAGGAAAAACAAAAGGCGGTGTGAGCGACAAGAACTCTAGCAGCACACTTTGTTCTGCGATTCCTTAGGACGTCTTAATGTTATGGGGATGTTCTATGGAGGAAATCCCCAGAACGTTAGGACATCCAAGGGACGTTCACTGAACTAAGCGCCGAAATCACAACCCTCGCCCCAACCGAGGTGCCCCTCCACTTCCTCGAGGCAGGCGCGAGTCCCGGCGCCGGCCAATCGCAAGGACGAATAGGCAACCTAGGCTGCTTATTCACCCGCTCGCTTTCCTCGAGGAAGTGAAGGGGTACCTAAATAGGAGCAAGATTTGTGCATTCGGCGGTAAGCGTGCTAGTATTTGGGAAGGCAGGCAGCACCAAAACGGTGTAGGTCTAAGTAGGGCTCCATATTTTTAAGGCAGAATCTGTTTATACTCCATTTTAGAACTGCTCCAACAGTCGACTGTTCCACGTAGGTTGAACTTGTATGAAGCGTATAGGCCCGTTATTAAAACAAATGAAAGATTACTCTCGAATGGGGATGGAACAAGGAACAAGCCATTCCCAGCCAGACACCACACCGACCGAGCTACACAGAGCGGGTGAACGGGGCGGCTAGATGCAGTGGCACGCTGGCGCCATTAATGAGGCAGCTCCAGAACTGCAATTCACTAGAGCGAAGGTTATGTGGTATTTGCAACGTCAAATGTACGTTACCACCAATGGGAAATGGTCGTTCGTAACACCTCTAAAAGATTTTCGAGCCAAGTGAAAAAAAAATGATGCATGAATAAAAACAAAAACTGAAACTTTATGCAAACGGCAAGCATTCCGCGGCTACTCAAAGGACGGCACTGGCGTGTTCACTTGTCGCAACAGATCCCGAGAGGTGTCACTCGTCCGTAAGCAGTGCAAGCCAACCTTAACAGTTTGTTTATAAAGCCCTATTTACACTAGCTCAGCTACGCTGACAAAGACCAGACAAAGAACGTGTCCAGCTAGCATACACAAACTGTGCAGTTGTGCTAGCCCAGGAGAAGTCGTGAAGTCGAGAACATGAACGTGGGCAAACCGCTAAGCTGTACGGACCACCTGCGGACTACGTTCAGCGAGTCTTGAAGTCCAAACGGGCGCCTCATCGTTTGAACTGTCTTCTTCTCTTTCAAACGTTCCTTGCTTGTTGTCTGCTGCATAAACAGGCCCTGCCTGACCGAACACTCCAATGACATGCACAAGCAATGCATTTTTGAAGCAGGTGCAAACAATGTTCAACGAGAAGTGGCAATTTACCAAAAGGAAAGAGGCATCTTCATTCCTAGTCACTGCCATGCCAATCACACAATCGGGCACCTTGGAAGCTAGAGTAGAATCATTATTTCAAGCTCCAGGAAGCGCCGAATTTCTCTCGAATTATCAGAAATTCATTTAAATACGATGCAAGATAACATTACAATTTGGTGTATGAATGGCTAGACATACAATGCAAATATCTTATGATTTCCTCCACATGGGCCTATAATCATAAGCAGGTATGCCATGCATAAAACATTGGTGAAACATAACACCAGTTATTTGACCCCTCAAAAATGTTTATCGTGGACTGTTTAGACAGCACGTGACACCTTAAAACACATTAAGTTTGTTCATCTAAAACAAAATGTGTCTGTTGTGGACTATCAGGCAGGGGACGCACGAGCGGTAAAAACAGGCGCTGCACCGCAATTTACATGGCAACTTGCGCGCACGCCGCAGCTATGGCACGGCGCCCCGTCACAGCGTCCGTGCATGTTGCTATTGAAACTGCTGCACTTTCATTGCTCATGTGTCCCCTGCTTTAGCCCCATTGAGCGTGCTTCTTAACGAGCACCGGAGCACTGCGGAAAAGCAACACCCGCAGATACAAGCTCCGCAGGTGCTGGTTCTCCGCAAGGCACCGATGCTTGAAAAGAAGCACACTCAATGGGGGCAGCGAGAAAACAAAAAATACTGAATTGCATGAAAACGCCGTTATAATTAAATGGCTTATGAAATTTGATTAAAAAATTGCATTAAACAGAGTGAGACAACCCAAATTTTTAAATTTAGTTCAAACTAACCAGAAGTATGGCATATCCTTGAACTGTTGCGAACCTACTGTATGTCACTGCACTCTCTCCAAGTGTCCACACAAATGGCAAATTCGGGTGCTCAGTCGCCGGCAAGACCGAGCCGACGGTACCGGCAACCACAAACGTGCCGGCAGTACACCACGTGACCCTCAGCAACTGAACATCGAACGCCAGACGGTGGCAGTTTACTTCGCCGCTTGACCGCGAGACACCGATAGCGAGGCTGCTGCCGCGTCACCCGTGTCCCAATGGCTTGGACTGGCTGGAGTATTGGCTGCTCAAGTGACTTCACAGACAGGGACAAGAAGCTGACGTAAACACTGGTGCAACTCGGGGCCAGTATTTACGTCAACTTTTTGTCCCCGTCTATTTTTTGGCGCTGGTCTGCGACCTTGAACCAACTCAAATTGCCACGATTAAAATAAGAACATCGACTTCACATAACAAGAAAAACAGCCTCATTAAACGTTTCGCCTCCCATGCGGGAGGCATCAGTACTATCGTGGACACTGTTAGCTTTAACACGGCAGCGGCGGCCGTCCTGTACCCCCAGCGCCTCATAGCAGGCGCCGTCCGAAACTCCGCACATGCGCCGTGTGGCGGACTCGCTCTTCCCGTTTGCGAGCACACCCTCGCTTTGTCGTCTGCGTTATCTGCTAGGCGCAGAGCAGGCGATGCCACAGTGCTGCTCGGCTGGTACCCTGGCCCTAGCGAACTGGTCCCGAACTCATCTTAAACCGGCGATTTTGATTGGGGGAGATTGCAGAGTCATTGGGGCATTAACCCTGTTTACGTTTTTTTTTTCTTTTTTCCTTTTTCAGAAACAGGATTTCGCGATGCATCTTTCACAATATGCGTTCGCAAACCAGTATGAGCGCAGCAGGTGTGATACAGAAATAGACTTATACTCCGTTTCACCTAAAGTCCGAGTGCAGCGTACGCTACAAAACGACACAGCCAATAAAATAGCGGCAAAGGTGCAATGTCACGGAGTGCATCACCGGGGGACACAATAAGGTGCAAGAAGATCGCTTTTGTCGCTTTTGGTTGGCCTGATCGTCTCGTAGCGTCCGCTGCGCTTATACCTAAATTGAAACGGAGTATAACTGCAAGTTTGTCCCATAAACCGTCATATTACAATTATTGGCGATGATTATCCTTAGCCAGCGGAGTAAGGGAATCAACCGTGGACACCTCTTACGTGGTGGTTTGCTGAACAGTCTTCAGAGAAAATTCGCAAGCGCTGTGGCGTCGTCTGCTCTGTGCCTAGCAGACGAAAAAGCGAGGGTGTGCTCGCAGGCGGGAAGAGCGAGTCCGCCACGCGGCGCATGCGCGGAGTTGCGGACGGCGCCTGCTCTGAGGCGCTGGGGGCACGGGACGGCCGCCGCTGCCGTGTTATAGCTAACAGTGTCCACGATAGTACATACACAGGAATGAGAGAGCTTCGGTCAACGCAGTCCTATTTATCGGGAAGGTCCATATAAGCTTCCGGGAGGGGGCCACGGTTCTTGTTGCACGCCGTCTTATCTCCGCGAATGAACCATGACTCAAGTAGTTTGCGTGGGCCCCACCTATCCTCCTTCGCCAAGGTCGTCGCGGCTGTGAAGTCAAAGGTGTGTCCTGTGGTCCACGCGTGGTCGACCAGCTCCGTCTTGAGACGGGTGGCGTTCGTGAAATACTTGACGTCACGTTGGTGTTCTTTCATCCTGGTTATCTTCTTGCGTCCGGTCTCCCCAATGTACGAAGAGCTGCAGTCCTGGCAGGGGATCTTGTACACAATGCCTTTCTCCGTATCCGCAGGGCCACATATATGCCATATAGAGACTTCGGATTTGTATTGTTCTTTTGCTCAGTTTTTCTCGCTGACCCCTCCCATTTTGGAGGTGACGACACCGGACACAGTCTGACGCCCGCTCGCCTGGCCGCTCGGGCGGAAAAGCGCCGGAAAGTTTTCGGTGCTTGCCGGAGGAGAACCACCACCTGAACTGTGCGCACCAGCCAGAAACTGGCAATGCGAACACCATACTTGCCGACCTGTGGACTTTCAAATTCGTAAAACTCCCGCAGCCGCGGGGGAAGTTGTAAGAGGCAGGCACTTATCCCTAATGTTTAGGCGAAGCGATGTGCACCTTAATGTCAGCCTTGCGACCGCGCGAAACGCTTACATCACACGTGCACGTGTGAAAGAATGCAAACTTCTCTCCCTTCTTGGACGGCACGAAGCACGGGAATTCCAACATATAGGATTTCAGGAACACCTGAAAGTACCTCTCTTGAGGCTTGGAGTGCGCCATTCGGCTGCAAAGCCAACGCGACTAGGGAAATGCTATGAATATACGTGTAACAAAGACGCCGCATTGCTTGCCACGAAACTGGCCAAGACAGCGAGGCACAACACGTCGAAACAACGAGCGCCGCCAAACACATCAACAAAGGCTTTGTAAACTTGTAGAGTTAGTCCCAATTCATACATTTCTCAAAAAATTCGGAAGAATTGGCAGGTAGGAAACGCTATTGCCAGTTTTCTGGCAAAATAAATTGCCGACGATTGACCACCCGAATTTGATATAAATAAATGTATGGCAATGCCTGGCACTATCACCATACAGCTGCTGCGAAAAGCCAAAGGAACGATAGAGTTATTGAAGAATGTGGCATTTGGTTATCTCGCATCAGGGGGCTAGCAGAGTGCAGCGGTTTTAAGTTTGCTTGAACACCGAGTAATATGCCTCTTCACTGCCACAAATACCATAAAAGGGTTCCCCTAAATAAACTTTAAAAAAACTCAGCCTTTCCACACTGGTGAAGAAGGAAGACCAGCAAAGCTGTACCTCAAGGATGACAATGGAAAGGCTGGAAAGGTTGCCGCCATTGCTCATAAATGACGGTAGCTGGGGAAACTAGCCCTTAACAGCTCCCTGTAAAACTACAAGGGACTTGGGAGTTCCCAAAGGATGTAGAACCGCATCGTTTTGAACGCAATGGTACTACCAGTGATTATACTGCATGACAGCAACAATGCCACCTCCGATGTTCTCACCAACATCTTCCCATTTTTGCAAAGGATGTTTCACACTATGCCCGTAGTACCGTCAATCATTGCTGCTTTCTCGAAACAAGCGGCCAGACAAGGCCAAGATTTCAAGTTTTAAATCGATGTTCCCCACATGGTCATTTTTGTCACAGGAGTCTTGACAATGAAATTCGAGGGCTCACAAGGGAGCACAGAACAAAAAGGCATGCAGTGCAGTAGACTCACTTGGAGGACATGAACTTCTTCTGGATGGCCTGCTGTGCTTGTGTGCCAGCATTGCAGAAGCTGCTGTGCAGGCTGTGGATGCACTCCTTGAAGTCCTCCACGTTATAGCCAGAGTAGAGGACCAGGCCCGAGGACTGCACGCAATGAGGAGGAAAAGACGTATGGATTGCGGAAGTTAAAGGGGCACTCCTGCGTTTTCCTCATAGTCCCCGATTTGCCCCAAAATTGACTTAATTCTGAGCATATGTTAACCGTAGCCATCTGTTATTCTTCCATCCCCTCTGCCACCACCGCTCAGTTCTTTCCTTCCGAATTGCTCCCCGCAACCCGAGTTCTCTAGAGCCAACGAGCCCTCACCGTTCAAACCACCGTCCATTCTTCTTGCCCTCAGTTCTACCCGTCGCCCAAATGTAAACACCAGCCAAGTCGACTCTGCTCGCAAGCCCCGGCAGCAGACTTCTTCGCCGCAGCTGTAACCTTACCCCTCACTCCATAAACTAGCCTCGCCCTCGCCCACTGCCATAGCCTCAAAGTACTCCAAGCCCACGTTCTTCTCTTTCCAGTTTCTTCCGCCGGTCCCACTGACTCAGACAAACATTTATTTTCCATAATAAACAGTTATCTTAATCTTTAAACTTGTTCCTTCTTCCTGGGGACTACCACCGCCCCCACACAACAAACACTGCCGAATTAACCAAATTGTCTGGCCAAAACATTTCCACCAATTTATTAAATATACAATGTTGGTCCTCGGTTTTCTTTGAGACTGAAAGTTTCTACTGGCAACAATGAAAAAGTGACGCCAACGGCAGGTAGGGGTTCATTTGTGGAATGTAGAATAGGTTCCCACTGATTACAAGCAGTTTCATGGCATCGAATAAATGTTCTGGAAGCGCGATCAACCACCCATGCTGCAGCATGAAACATGCTTGGCATACTGTACTGCATTTACACGATTGTAGGTCGAGTCGCAGAAACAAAGCATTCCACAGCCGACAAAAATGAATCCACTGTGACATCAAGAACACTAATGCTCGAGTTCAGCCGGTTGAACCTGTAGCATTGCGCTATTCTGGACGTTCATTATACAACTTTTCCTCTTCATTATTGCACAAAAAAGTATTATTTATTTCCATTCGCAAACCAGCCTGAATGTTCGGCGGTGAACGGACGCGCCTGAATCACAAGGGTGACGGCACTTGACGCAAGAGCCCCTTCGGAACGACCATGGAACAGCTTCACTCCCCCGCTTTTCGCAAAATGCACGGTCGCACATCGTTTGATCGAAAGTCGAGGTCATGGAAGCTTGCTGGAAAGCCAAACAAGTTTCTACCGACACTTGTGATCCAGGCAGCTTTGGTTTTCGGTGCTCATTTACGGCCCATACTTCATACGAAAGCGACCGAAAACAGCGCTGCTGGACGCAAGTTCGACCCGTCAAAACGGGCGGTGCTCCAGCAGCGTCTGCAACGGCAGAGGGGCTTAATCATGGCAACAAACTGAGTGGCTTCCGAGGGCCAAAGTCTGGATAGGTCCAGATGCTTTCCAAAATTGGAGGTCAAGCTTGTAACGTACGTCGCAGAAGCGCGCGATCGGCTGCTGCCCGTGAAGGGCGATGCGATCACAGAAGAAGCGCGGAAGATGCGGTCATTTGCTAAGTGCGAGAATTTCTAGGACGATACCGACGAATCAGTGTCTAGTAGCAGACAAAGAGTAAGAAGGACAGGGGGCAGCTTCAGTTGTTCCGCCTCCAGCTTTGATAACTCTCCGGCATCTCGTGCGCCTCGCGTGTGCGTGACCGACCAAAGCACGGCAGAAGGCATTGAACGTATGCTGGAGGCCGAGGTGTTGAGAGACGCCCTGCCGTTCTCACATGTTTGCCATAGAATGTGCCTCTAAACTATCAACTTTCTTTTTTGCTGCTGTGGAAGTTTTTTACGGAGGGAGGGAGGGGGGGGGGGGGGGTCACACACAATTGTGTGAATACAGTATTTAGACTCCCTGCTCGTCTGTAATGTGAAACTGAAAAGCACAGGTATATTTCAATGTTGTGTTTGACATCAACTTCATTTGCCCATTTCACAATAATTATTTTGACTTGCGATCCAAAAACGTGTACCAAAGGGGGTAAAGGACCGGCGATTCAAAGAACTGAGTTGGGGTGGCTGAAGAAAAATGTTGTGGGAGTACCCCTTTAAGCAAAACAGACTTCAATGGCTTTTAGGCCCAAACTATGGCTCATGAAGGTCTGCATAAAAAGTCACAAGCGCGCCGCTTGCCCGCTGCGCAATCGGTCAAGTGGGCAAGGAACCGCCCACCTAAACTAGAGTGTGAGTAACACAACATGCAAAACAAACACTCGCATGGAACGTCACAGCTAGAGCATTAAAAAGGCAGTCTTGCTCTCAGTACAATGAAGAACTAACTACTGTACGAAGGCGGCAGGGTATCTATGCTCACTGAGGTTCTCATTTTAACATGACCTACAAGAGCCGAACCACCCATAACACAATTTTAATGCGAATGCATTAACTGGACCCATGGAGCGAACCACTGTCACCAGCATTGAAGCCGCGCCAAACGGCACCTTCCCCCGTCCCAATGTCGTCTGTAGCAGAAATCTGATGGCCCATTGGCTGGCACATGTCATAGTTCCAAGGAACGAGGCTCCCATTGGCTCTCGTGCGGCGTAGTTCCCCTGGACGCCACCAGAGAAGCCCTCTCCATGGTGGCGCAGCGCACGCAGCAACTTGGCAAGGTGCGGCAGTGCGGGCCTGACCGCAGAGCCCGTCCGGGCAAACTCAAGAAAAGGTGCACGGCCGAGCTCAGCTTGGCACGGGCACTTCACGAGAGCGCGTGCTCTGCTGTCGCCAAGCAAAATCTGGCCGTCCACGCCATGACGCCGCAGACGTACTGAGGGAACGGAAGGTCGACATTCATGCTTTCGCATCCACAACTCATAAGTGCGTAGGTGTCCTCGAAATATATTGGCTGGAAATTCGTTTTCTCTCCGCCCAAAAACAGCCGGTTTCAGTGGCGCTCACTCTTTTCTCTGGTCACGTGGCGTTCAAACTACAGTAATCCTTAGCTATAATAAAGTCAAGGGGACAGCAAAAAAAATTTGATATGGTGGTAATTCGATAAAAGCGAGAGAGGAAAAAAAAAATAGTGCCAACACCTTGAAGGTGGATGGTAAGACTACGGTAGACTCTGACCGTACATTTAATCAAACCCACCTTGGTTATGAACATCTTGCAGCCGATTTGTCGAGTAAAAGAATAACTAAACGGAAGTTTGCAGATGATTTAATCCTGGCACGAGTTCTCCTCGAATTGCTCCAGGCATTGCAAGAACACCGTCACCGCCACCACACTCCGCTTTGTTTCGAAGTAGCCATAAGGTGTTTCGCATCTCCGCAGTCGTCGGAGTTTCCTGAGTGCCTCTTCAACGTAACTTTGTGTTGCCCCGGCAGCACGCAAAGTCTACGATCGCAGCATCTGTTGCAGGACCTACAACGGGAACGTCCGCATCGACAAGCACGAACCAATTAAAGTTACCCTCAAGAGCGTTACAAATGTTTTTTAGGGATGCCACGAACCTCCCAAAGTTCCAGTTCCAGTTTGCAACATAACTCTGCCAAGGTTCAATGTTTCGAATAATTCGAAAATATAAAGCTTGACATCAAAATATTTTTATAGATAGTTAGAAAAATTTGAACGTTGAACATTAAATTGAACACTGAAAGGTTCAAAAGTTGAAATTTAAATTCCAAGCCTGAATTTCATAGAAATTCAGGCTTCGAAACTGCGGAAATCAAATTCCACAGTTTCAAACTAAGTTTTCTTGAATTCATATAAAACAAAACGCGAAATGTGCTACAAATTTTACTGAAAACGTTGCCCATTTTTCTTACGCCGTGAACATACACCTTTCTTCTTCGTGCTGTGCTACTGACGGTACTACCTCTATTACTCGTTATTTTTCGTAACTTACGAAACACGCGTTGAACTGGTTGGTAGTCTCCCGACACCATATTAAACCGCCTGGCAAAAAATAGAAGTAATTTTGCGGAGATGCCATTGTCTCTTGAAAGGCCGACGTACAACCTCGGTTTACTGCAGGGAAGACAATCCTCTTAGCTTTCCCCTCTCCTAAGCTGCGAGAAGAGCCAAGTTGGGGCGAGGTAAAAACTGGAGAGCATATAGGAAAGGAGGACAGCAAAAGTGGAAAGCGGGAAGTCTGCCTTTAAAGGAGCTGTGCAACAATTTCAGGGCTTTGCTTAAATAATTGTGGAAGTTGATGCCTGACACTTCTGCAGTGAACTACAGAAAACAGATTTTGCCTGGATACCCTAGTTTTTACTTAAAAAAATGAAAAAGATCCAGGTTTTCGCCGCCTCTCAACTCGTGCATCGTCTTCCGGGTCACGTGCACAGTGACGTCACTAGAGTAGGCGCGGAGTTCCGGAAAAGTTCTCTCTTTAGAGCCATCAGCGAGCAGCGAGAACTCATCCGCTGCCGACCGCGTGACCACCCGTCCTTGCCCGTCCGGCGCTGTCCCCCTCCCCCTCCGGCTTCTGGCGGCTGTTCGCGGTTTTGTGGACCTAGGATAGATGGCGCCACTAAAACTCCGTATAATAAAAGTTTTGTCGATGATACCAGAGTGTTGACGCATTTATATATATGTTGGAACGACAAGATTTGTAAAAAGAGTTACCTTTTATCGAGCAGGTATTCGCACAACTTGCTATCTTTCTTACAACGACCCAAGTGACGTCACGCCGCTTGTTTCTCATGGCCGCCGCTCGTGGCTGCAGGTCGGGAAATATTCCAAGTTTTGCCTCGCTATTACGCGGCGGAATCGCAACATTGCGATGAAAGGAGGTGTGTTTTCTGCCATTTGTGACACAGTGAACAATATCAAAAGCAGAAAATGCCAATTTTTTCAACGTTAAAATCGTTGCACAGCTCCTTTAAAGGAGCTGTGCAACAATTTCAGGGCTTTGGTTAAATAATTGTGAAAGTTGATGCCTGACACTTCCGCAGTGAACTACAGAAAACTGATTTTGACTGGATACCCTAGTTTTTATTTTAAAAAAATGAAAAATATCCAGGTTTTTGCCGCCTCTCAACTCGTACATCGTCTTCCGGGTCACGTCCGCAGTGACGTCACTTGAGTAGGCGCGGGGTTTCGGAAAAGGTCCCTCTTTAGAGCCATCAGCGAGCAGCGAGAACTCATCCGCTCGCGACCACGTTACCACGTGCTGGCGGGCGCCCCGCGAAATATACGGTGAAAGGAGGAAAGTCTCATCCGGGTCCGGCCATACCCGTCCTTGCCCGTCCGGCGCTGTCCCCCTCCCGCTCCGGCTTCTGGTGGCTATTCGCGGTTTTGTGGACCTAGGATAGATAACGCCACTAAAACTCCGTATAATAGAAGTCTGGTCGATGATACCAGGGTTTTGACGCATTTATATATATTTTGGAACGACAAGATTTATAGAAAAGTTACCTTTTATCGAGCAGGTATTCGCACAACTTGCTATCTTTTTTACAACTACCCAAGTGACGTCACGCCGCTTGTTTCTCATGGCCGCCGCTCGTGGCTGCAGGTCGGGAAATATTCAGAGTTTTGCATCGCTATTACGCGGCGGAATCTGAACATTTCGATGAAAGGCGGTGTGTTTTCTGCCTTTTGTGACACAGTGAACAATATCAAAAGCAGAAAATGCCAGCTCTTTTAACGTTAAAATCGTTGCACAGCTCCTTTAAGTGGTGGGGGAGTGTTAGCACCGCTACTTCTGTAGCTACATCCTCATTGCCGTTCACCACAAGGAATAAGAACGCTAACCGATTGATAAGTCAGACTCACCCACGGGTATCGGTTGAGTGTGTGGTTTGCCAGGCACAAGGACGCACCGGCAACGATGCTGGGCAGGTACTGAAGGTACGGGTCGTCCTCCAGGAACGTCAGCTCGCACAGATACTGGAAGAAATACCGCGCTATACTCGAGTGGCAACTGGTTTAAAAGCACACAGTAGGCACTTCCAAACTCCTTATAATTAACACGCTTGAGGGAACGGGTAGATGCCCCTTTAGGCCAGTGTTGTGGAACAAGCACTCTCTTCCCCGCCGAAATTCTGGGGAATTAGTTTATGCCTTTCAACTCCCAGGAGTGGAGACACGGAGCCCATTCTCACTCCTGAAATGGCTGAACTGCTACACTCCTCCGATTCCTAAACGACGAAAATGGCTTTTCGCAGCTCCATGGCATTGCCGGCAAAATCTACATAAAATCTACGTCATAAAATGCGTAGCAGACAACTGCATAGACCGGCAAAATGCGTCCACAAAACACTGATGTGAAGAGCACGTTATGCAAAGCACAACCTCTTCCGGTCCCTTACCGTGCAAGAGCACCCCCGGCGCGATCTGTCGGGCAGCTGTGGAACTCTTGCTATTTCTGAACATTCCCATTTTTTTATTCACATCATTCTTTTGCTATGCAGAGCGCAAGTTGGTTTGCTTCTTTGCAGGGGTGTCAATAATGTGAGAACGATGATTTCCTATTGGCTAATGCAGAAATATAGTGGGTAGACCTCAAGGCACCTAGCATAAGGCCTAGCCACTATTCTTTCCATCAAAGCCAATCAGAGCCCGGCGTCGTTCTGACGTCACCACAAATCCTCTACAAAAAGCTGACTTTCTCTCCGTACTGGCTTGAAAACCTTACCGTAAAGTTCTATGAGAACGCCCGCCCCGAGAGATCGCCCATCCCATTTTTCTGGGTAAATATCTGCAACATAAAAATTCCGAAACATTGCCCATCCCCGATTCCTGTCAGACGTCACGCAATGTCAGACAGGAATCGCATCAACCGCGTAATTTGTTGCACCAGCGAGATTATAGCGGTTTATAGTTTGTGTGACACGCGACTTTATAGCGGGTTCCCGCGTTTTTGTCCGCGATGTACGTGCGCGACCTCGATTCCACTTGAGTTGGTCCCACATCTATATTGCATCGTAAAATACGATTCTGCTGCATTCACAATCTGCGGGATTTGTTCCCGTAGCATGCGAGTTCGTAGCGGGTTCCTGCCTCTTTGTCCTTGATCTGCGCGCGCGATATTGTTTCCCGTGACAGACAGGCTTGTAGCGGGTTCCCGCGGGTTTATCGCACCATAAAACTTCCATCTGCTACGTCCGTGATTTGCGGCATTCGTTCCCTTGAGAGTTCTCGGCAGATTTCCGCGGGACCTTAACACCGTGAAACGCGAATCTGCTGCGTCCACAACCTGCGGTATACTTTCCCGTGACACAGGAGTTTGTAGCGAATTCCTGCTTGTTTATCGCATTGCGACACTCGAATTTGCGGTGTTCACGATCTGCCTTACAAGCTCCCGCATCACGTGGTTTGTAGCCAGTTTTAGATAAAGTTTTGCTATGGCGTCCCCAAAGATAGCCCGCCCCTGTTTTTCACCATTAATCTCTTCATTTTGGGTGGGCGTTCTTTCGGAACTTTACGGTAATGTCATAAACGACCGTTTCAATAAATTAAACACCGCAAATACTGCAAAACCTTCGCTGCAGTGAAATGAGTTCCAAAGTTGTCTCATAAGTGGTGCCAGTATTTTCTTGTCTTAAAGGGGCACTCCCGTGCTTTTCGTAGACGCTTGTTTTTAATGGCCTATTGTTCAATAAAAGTGACCAGTTCTAGATGGCAAGATGTCATAGTAAACTACCAGCAAAAAATGCACCACGACTACTTCCTCTTCGGGAAGTAGGGAGGGAGGGGCATCTTCCGGTCTCCACCCCCTCCGTAAAATTGGAACAATGAAAAGAGGGAGTTGCGTGAAATCACAAATATCTGTAATAGTGCTCTTTAAGTGCATCAAGCACTATATTTCGACAAGAAATAAATCACTGGGTGCCCGATCGGGGTGACGTGGTTTATGGGCCACATTGGCAAAACCAGCTGCAAGGAGGTGACATAAGCGTCGATCGGCTGCAAACGTCTCCGCCTTTCCTCCTCGCCACCCGCAAACACAGCGCGCCTGCAACCGATTATCACAGGAGGTGTTCACCATTGAATTGTAAACGCTACCCATGGTTTAAAATGAATCCTCTCTTCAATCTAGGCTCTAGTGAAAATGCCAACCGACGGAGCCCCCAGTGTCTGCTTTAAGGCGCAGAAAAAAGTGTGTGTCAGTCTTCGGTTAGATTTTTAATACGAAAATCTGTCACCCACGAGCGTAATTTCGGGTCTTTTTAGGATGACTTGGGCCCGCATATTGAGTCGTCGTCATAAACAGACAATCTTAGAACCCATTCGAGTTCCCCATTAGGATATCGTGCAAGGTCGTAATTTATCAAGTCGCAAGCGGTCGCAAGAGTGCGCACCGGCCTTTGGTTACAAAGGCGGCACCTAATCAAAGAAAGCCTCTCACGTGAGCCAGGTGCTTGACGGTGTCCGGGGCCTTGCCGACTTTCGCGAAGCGGAGCAGGAAGTAGTAGATGGTGGGGGCCGCCATGTCGAACGAAAGCACCTTGAGCACCAGCTGTTCCATCCGGAGCACCTGCTGCTTCGTGTACGTGTCGTCCGTGATGAAGACAAACTCCGACACCTTCGGCGGGTAGGTCTCCTCAAACTTCCTGCAGCGCCCGCGTCAGACGCACCGATTGGTCTACAGACAAATGGCGCATTTACTAAGGGTAAGAGAGAAACGAGAGCAGTCTTCTGGCCGTACGAGCTAGTCGTGCCAGAACTGCTCGTTCGGAAGAGCTTCCGTACGCCACCGTCTGGCAAAACCCAAACACAACAAATGGTGTCAACTCTGCTAAGGGTTCGTCGAATGCAGCTCATCTAGGAGGAGGTACCGAATAAGTCACGAATGGCTTAAAGGCTCCTACTCACGACTGCAGCCCCTTGAGTCTCGTTAAGACTGCTTGCGGTTAGCTGTTGCTATGGTGACTCCTACGATGAGCCAATGAGCAACGCAACGCAGTCGATGGAACTGCGTGGACGAGCTTTAACGCTTCGAGTGCCACGCCCGAATAGAGCAGGGTGCGCTTCCATATCGTGTCTGGGTTTGCTGCCTGCCCCATTCAACCGGGCAGTCTTTTTTTTTTTTTTTTTTTTTTCAACGTGTAGCAGCATGCAAGGGCAAGCGACGAAAACAATGTTTTATTGTGTAGTGTCACTTTTTGTGGACGCATAATCCTTTTGTTTAGGCAACTTCCGTTTCGGTATCGTCCTCTTGCTTTGTTACAGAATGGTAGATCTGTAGGTCAACCTCGCACTTCAAGGAGGACGCCGAGATCTAGAAATTGCCGACAAACTATATTCGACGACAGCGAGATTGCATCTTAACGAGTTCACTTATGATAGCGATAGAGGGTTCCTCTGACACTCGAGCATAATACTTATTACCATTTGTGATAAGAGCAAATATCGAGTAAAAGGAATAGTATTAAATAATGCTCTAGTCAGAGTAGGTTTCATGCATAATGGGTACTAAATATGATTGAAAAGTGAATCGTAGTGCCACAGTCCACTGGAATAAATCCTCTCTCCCTTTTATACTAGGTAGTTTGTTAAGCCTGTAAATATAATTCATTTCAAATACAGTACAAGCGAGAAACAGCATATCCACTAACACGTCTGCCAATAGAAATCTGTCCCGTAAGTTTAACGAACCTACCAAACTAGAGACATATCCTAAACTGCAAAGACAACCACCCAAAGATATTATAAAAGCCTACACTTGAGCTTTAAAAGTGACACTGCTCTTAGCAGCATAGGAATCGGAGTGGATCAGTTTGCTGCTCTTTCGATCTACAGCTGCACGGGGACTACCGTGCCTACTGTATTCATTCGAATGTATATACAGTAAACGAAGAGTTTCATCGCGGGCTCAATATTTTGCGGTTTAGGTCAAAGCTGAAGTTTTGGAATATTTTGCGGTTTTCAATTTTCGCGATGCGGTGGGATGATCGCAATATAGATTCCAATGTGTGTTTACATTTTACCGGAATTGTTTGCGGGACCCGATTTTCGCGAATTAAAAGCGATTCGCAAAAATGAGGTCCTCGCAAAATTAAGCTGTTTACAGGGGTGGCCAGGCTGACCCGGCCTAAAAGCTGCAAACAAAACCACGAAACTTCCAAGAGCCGTGATGGGGGGGGGGGGGGGGGGGGGGAGGGCACACTTTTTGTTGAGAGCAATAAACGAAACTCGAACTACTTTCAATGTATCCGAGTCAAAAGCAGATAAGACTACGAAACCGCATTCTGTCTTTCGATATAAAACTCGTTCTATTTCTGTCTCCGGGAAATGTGTGTGTATGTATGTGTGTGTGTGTGTGTGGGGGGGGGGGGTGTAGGAGAGGGAGCCGCGAGCCGCACTTTAACATGCGAATAGCCGCATGTGGCTCGCGAGCCGCAGCTTGGCCACCCCTGGTATAGACCCTTGTTTCCTTCTCCCTTCTCTGCTTTTTTTTTTTAAGAGATTAATTTGCAATTAGGACAAAGCCCAACCTGTAATAAATCGGAGCACAATTTGCATGCCCATCGCGTTAGGCCAGGCGCTGCCCCACAACAGCCGCTGCTCGTAGCACTCTGGTGCAAAGCGGTGAAGCTCGACGTGCGCACACTGATGACAGGCAGTGAAGGCTGACGCAAGCGGTGCAAGTGCCACGGCACGGAGGCATGTGGCACACACGATAACCGAGTGCTCTTATCAGGAGTACGAGTAGCTGCAATCAACTATCTTAATATTTTGCAAAAAGGTTTCTCGGGACTCGGTCTCCGACATCGACTGGAAATTTAGACGTCGGCGATTAACCAGCCAATGCATCAAGCGGCCAGAGCAGTCGATGCCCAGCACCAACGGCTCTGCCCAGTGGAATTGCCGCTTCAAAGCGCGACATCGTGGCGTTCATCATCTTATTGTACCCGTGCTTTCATCGGCTAAATCAGTCAAGTGCAATGAATAGCCCCGTGACTTGCCACTTGTTGTACGAGTGTTTTTAGGTGCGGGTGTTCCAGCCTTCGCCAGTGCTCTGACATAAGACGAGGCAAACTATACGATCTGTAGAGACGCCGTGAAACTCGTATTTGTAAAATTTTTCTTTCCCTCTACTTCCCCAAATATTAAAGCCTACCAATAATAAAACATTAATATTTTTCTGATTTAGGCCCATCTAGGCACATGTGAGGCACAATTCTTCGCAAAAATGGCATTCTGGCACAAGAAGTACCAGGATTCATAATGCAATTTGGCGCAGCACTTCAAATCACCGATGCTTGGGGCACATAAATTGGGCTTGTGCCATAAAAGCTGCCCTGACCATAAAAAAGAAAGAACATGCATCAGTGTTGGGTGTAATCAAGATCGGAGCACGAGCGTAACGTCACCACCTTCGCTCTCACGCACGAAAAGTCCACTCACGCGGCGATGTAGAGGGCGGCTGTGCCGACGAGCAGCAGCTTGTTGCGGATCACCGACATGGCGGAGAGGAAGCGGTCCACGTAGGAGACGCCGAGGAAGAGCGTCTCCGGGTGCAGGCGATACTCCTTGGCTACGTCCACCAGCCAGTCGACGAGGATGGCGCGCATCGAGGACGTGATATCCGGCTGCTTGCTCATGTACGTCGGCTTCGGGGTCAGCTTCTCCTTCGGGCAGCCGGGGAGAGAAGAGGAAAGCCGTGAGAGACTCGCGTGGTGAAGGCGTGCTTGAGGTCCTGCACCCTTTGACGTTTTCGTACAGTGCCGCAACATTTTTTATATTTTTTCAACAACTTACGAGGCATTGAAAATGACGGCTCAGAGTTCCCACACTTTCAAGGACTTGTGGGAAGCCTGCACGATGGACAGTTTCATTCAAATGCTCAAACTCGTCGTTGACGGTTAACCAAGGTTTCGTCTGAAGTTGCGGAGCAGCTTAAGCGGTTCCGCGACTGAGCGAGACGAATTTGCCCGAGCCTCTCGACGCCCTATCCAAGGTTCGCGAAGTCCCAATTCGAGTGGTAGCTATGGTCAACTGCTCTTATGCTTTGCGAAACAATCGGGGAATGCGGTGTCACTACTCTGGGTTCCCAAAATGCCTTTCTGGGGGATGTAGGGGGTTCCTCCAAGACTCTCCAAACTCCCAAATTTCCTCGAACGTCCCCACCCCCGAGTGAAACATTTCCTCGGTTTAAGTGCCATTTTAGCAGATCTAAGCCTTCTGTCAATGCTTAACTACAAGTCATACACTTCCTGCACATCCTGTATATCCTGTGAGCCCAACGGGGGCTCCTTAACCTCCTCACTGGGGCATCTAAACAAAACCTGTTACCTTATCAGTCTGACATTTTTTGTAAAATAAATGTCCAGTGTTAAATAAACCTCTGGGCAAGCCCACTGGTGCAAGTGCAAGCAGACAAGTTAGTCTTGGTGCCAGAGTTTCGAGAGGCAAGAATTCGGGTTCCACCAAGACTAGTTTTCAACCGGAGTCGTGAGCAATGTGTGCTGCACAAGACGCTCATTGTTTGCAGTCACTCGGATAAAGGGAAGCACAATTTCCCCGACCGATGCCGATCGAGGTGGAGAATCCCCGGCTTTTACGGAATCGCTGAATTCCCCCGACAACTCACGGCTTCCACTGTTCCCAGGTTGGTAGATGACCAGTTTACTGCATCAATCTCCAGATTGGGGTTTCCTCGAGTGTGGAATGTTCCCCGGGGCGGTTCGCTGCTGAATGCAGGTATTTCTCCCAGCGAGATTTTCTGGCGACGTGATTGGCTTAGAACGGAAAGTACCTGTACTCCATGTCACTAGTTGTGTGCAGTGCAGACGAAGGCAACGCCAGGCAAAAAGAGAAAGGGCGAGGACTAGGAAGGTGAGGGGAAAAAGGCAGAGCGCTACGAACCTTGGAGAGGAAAGGAGCTTTCTCTCCTCGTCCCCAGCCTTCCTGGTGCTTGCCCCTTCTCACCTGGCGCTGCCTTTGCCTGAACCGCATGCAACTAGTAACACAGGCAATAGCGTTCCAGCCAATATCGCTCATCAGACCCCTGCCCATTTTTTTTTTACTCTCACTCCAAGACTATCTTTCCCAGAGATAACTTCACATGCCACTCCTAAAGCAGACAAATGCTATTAGTCTCGCATTTCAAGCCTCTTCATCTTCTCGCCCGTGCAAAAGCATACTTGAATAATCTAAGTGAGGACAGAATTGTGGCAAAAGGGGGCTTGTGCTACGTCTTACTTTCTGTCCATGTCTCGTGGCACTTCTGTCAAAAGGAATGACGTACCAACTAGCCCATCTCTCACTAGTGATACTATTTATGGCAGCCATTTGCCAATCTCACAGCCACCTATGCTGCCCTGCAGAGTCGAGGCTGGCGCATCTTCCACAGTGCTCGCACACCGTAAAAGCCATTCGCTCGAGCGCTATATCGTCTAAAGAAAAAAAAAGACAAAACAGAAATGAGATAATAAAGGAAGAAGGAGACGAAAGTCGTACAACTGAATCGGCGTTCCTTCATCTTACATTCAACTACACCTCATTTGCGTTTACAACGCGTTTACACGGTCTCCTTTCCACGAGAGCGCGTGAAAACGAGATGCAGGACAAAGCAGCGCACTCTCGCAGCAGTGCCGAGCTGCAGCACAACACAAGAGACGCTAGCCTCGACAACATAGCAGAAAACAGTAGACGTCGAGTTTTTCTTGTAGGCACCTCGTCCCCACGAAGCCAGTCATGCGACAGTAAAACCTCCAGCAGAGATACCCAGATTCACTAGCAAACCGACCCCGGTGGAGAAACCGGCCCATTCGGCGGCTCTATCACGCCAGCCGCGGCGAAGCCCTTCCAAAACGAAGCAGCGGCACCGTCCCGCAAGGCCGCAGTCACACTGCCCGTACAACGTACAAGAGGTATGGTGCGTGCATGGAGCAAGTCTACTTCATACATATGTATGCTCCCAACACGTCCTTTTGCAAGACTTATCAGCAGCGGCGTGAACAAAAGAAGCCCACCCACCTCCTGCTGCCTGAGGTGGGTGTAGATGTCCTGGGCGTACTCCGAGCTGGCCTCCAGGTCCCGGATCTCCATGTAGGACATGGGCTCCAGGGTGTGCAGGGACGCGTCCAGGACCATGGGGGAGTCTGGGCCCCAGGGTCCACGGTCTGCAGGGTTCCCCGGTTGGGAAGAGGGGAAGACGGCGGGGGGTCCGCTCGTCGGTGCAACCAAAGTGCCGCCCCCAACACGTTTTGACAGGAGCGCCCGGCCTCCTGTTTCGCCCACGCATTACACCATCTTCAGAGCGGCGAGCGAGTCGCAGGAGCCGTCGAGTAAAGGTCGATACGGGCATTTGAATTTCAGTGTGACCAACTACGCCGCAACTCCTCGAGTAAGCCTCGCCTGCCTTAGTCTGTCGCGTTCTATGCAAATGTCCGAACAGGTGTGCATCAGGTAGGAGGCTCTCTGGCACTTGTCAATGCGTAAAAACTGCACACGTGAGGTAACAAGGCTGTTTTTATTTTAAAGGTGCACTAAAGACGGTTCTGAGATCGTCTGTTTTCAAGGGCGGATTTAGAGGGGGGGGGGGGGTCCGGATGCCCTGAACCCCCCCCCCCCCCCCCCTTGATTTCTGAGTATGTAAAATTTATTGCGTGAAACAAGAAAAAGGGGGTTCCAAAACATATGGTACGCTGACCAACACCTGACCCCCCCCCCCCCCCTCAGGAGATTCCTGCATCCGCCCGCCTGTTCTTGTTGGTAACTCATTGTACAGGATCTTAGCACCACAGAAATTAAAAAGTAGGCTCGTGCGACGTCCATTTTCCTACTAAAAATGTGATTGAAGTTAGTGACATGCCCCTTTCTGAGCGGAAAACTCTGGAGCACAGAATCCAGCGGAGCCGTGACAACGGGCACACGGCCTGGCTGACACTCGCTCATCGTCACGCGGCTGCCTCCGCTGGATTCCGTGTTCCAGAGTTTTCCACTCAGAAAGGGGCATGTCACTAACTTCAATCACATTTTTAGTAGGAAAATGTGACGTCGCACGAGCATACTTTTTAATTTCTCTGGTGCTACGATCCCGTAGTATGAGTTGTCACCAAGAACAGACGATCTCAGGAACGTCTTTAGGGCAGCTTTAATACGGAAGCTCCCTATGACATGAGCCAATGGGGCTAACCACAGCGCAATAAGTGAAACGATGTGTAGGAGTTGTGAAAAAAGCCGCAACGCCGACGGTATGCGACGCGAAGGCAGACTCACCCGCGGCCTCGCACTCCATTCCACAGTCTGGAGAGTCTGAGCAGACATCGCCGGACGCCCCCCGATCATCGGAATGCGGAGCCTTCTCGTCGTCCTCGTCGGAAGCAACGGCGGGGACAGCCGCTTTGACGTCGACTTGCGACCCCCGTGCGCCAGACGACTCTGCGTAGATCTCGAAGCTCGGTGGAGCAGGGCACAAACTGGATCCTCTGCAGCTCAGTCTGGCCGACCGCCGGGCGTTGGATTGCTGCGTTCGAACGTTGTTGCCACCGTCGATTCAATCAATCGACAAAGCGACCGAAGAAGGGCATCGTATACCCCGGACTGGAGTCTCTTTAGAGCCACGCGGAGAGTCGGGCGTCCTTCGTTAATCCGGAACGCATTTTAAAAGAGGCAGAGAAGAGATTGGTGCAGCCGTTCTGGAACGGTGGCTAACTTTCCTGGGCTACCGTTCCGCCACGTTTGGTGGGGGCGCCGCAAGGGATCACCTGGGCATGCGACTTCTCGGTGTCTCGCAACACGGAATGATTGTAGTCGTGTCGTAAACAATCAAAAGCTCCAGTTGTCCCGACTCCAGCGCGACTGCCTTACCTTCGACAACTCGTACACCTGCAGCACGCGTGCACAGCCACGCAGAAGGCATGAAGCACGTGTTCGAAGACTGGCACTTCAAAGACCCGATGGCTGCTCTTAGGGAGCATCCATCGGGTTTAGAAACTCAGCATGGGCATCGCGAGAGCGACCATGTTTCAAGAGCAGCGAAACACGTGCATCTCAACACCATCGGTGGTTTCAAAATGCCCGCATTGCGCCATTGGAGTAGGCAAACTTTGTCAGAAAACAAAGACCCAACATCCCACGGACTGTGGACCACTCAACAGTAGCCCTAGCGAACCTTTTCGTTCATTTAACACTCAAATGCCCACATTACGTTATGAACAGTCAGAAATCGCAGGTTGTTTAGAGTGTGTAAATATTTTGCATAATCCCCCTTTCCCCACCGGATTTAAAGGTGCACTAGAGACGTTTCTGAGATTGTCTGTTCTTGGTGATAACTCCTTCTACGATAACTTAGCATCCCAGAAATCGAAAAATTATGCTCCTGCAAAGTCCATTTCCCTACTAAAAATGCTATCGAAATTCGTGCCACTCGTCTTTCTGAGCAGAACAATCTGGAGCACATAATTCAGCAGAGGCGCCAGCCAATCGCAAGCAAAGGCGCCACCAGCACCTCCGCTGAATTCTGTGCTCCAGATTTTGCCGCTCAAAAAGGGGGGTGGCACAAACTTCGATCACATTTTTAGCAGGGAAATAGACATCGCACAAGCATAATTTCCCAATTTCTGGGATGCTAAGTTCTCGTAGAAGGAGTATTCACCAAGAACAGACAATCTCAGAAACGCCATTTAGTGCTTCTTGAGGATGGTGGCCAATGACAGCCTACAAGATTTCTTACCTAAAGAAATCTAAAGCTAAATTTCTCCAGCTGAATTCGACGCCATGGTATACAGTACTTTTGCAAAATGCAGTGGCTCTAAACTGCACCATCTACATTTGCTAACTATAGTCTTTTTACTGTTTGTGTTTGGCACATGAGAACTCTGACCAAGCCAGAAATGTCATCATTTTGACATTGAGGAAACTACTTTATTTCTAGTTGATGTAAACATACTACTCACATGCAGTCTTCTGTAGCATTAGGTTAACAAGGTCACGTAGCATTATAAAGAAAGGGGGGGGGGGGTTACTAGGAACAGGAAACTTAAGTCTTCAGGCTCTCAGTTTCTTGCCAAGGGAGAAAGTCAGTTTCTCCCTTTAAGTGAGAGCACAACGTCGCATATGTACCAGAATTCAAAAAGAGGCCAGGTGAACCGCAAGGGTCTTAACCTCACAAACTGGGCAATGTCGATAGATAAACACTCTGCTTGAGAAGCTGCATGAGTGGTTGTATGTATGTCTTAAATCAAAAAAAAGACGAAAAGTTTAAGAAATGGTCGACATAGAAAACCACCCATTCCAAAGTTACTGTCACAGATATCGGCGAAAAGCACTATGACCGGAAAGCTGACGATTGCTCAAATTTTGCATTGCCAAAAAACCATCTAAAAAAAAGGGAACAGGTATGATTTTACGCAAACGAGCATGGAAGTGTTAGCACAATGGAAAGGCAGTTCCCACCAAACACTACCGGCTTGTAAATGATGCATGTACAGTGCTAATCACACTTGTCTATAAAGCGCGAGCGTGCGGATTCTCCGGGGAGCGCTAGACTGGTGGCATTCGCGGAAACTAAGCTAGTCACGTGGCGCAACATGGAACGGCCCGCTCGAGGGGTGTCCTGCCCACTCTATCAGCTGGCGGCGAACGCGGAAGGATGCTCGCACGCTTTTTGCAAGTACCATTGCTCGAACACTAAACAAACTGAACCATGAAGGCATATCAACAATGTCGTCATTAAAAAAAACGCAGATTATAAAGCACTTTACTTTTATCGCTTATCAAGCGATAGAGTGGGCAGGATACCGCTCGGGCGGGCCGTTCCACGTTGCGCAACGTGACTAGCTTAGCTTCCGCGAACGCCAGCAGTCTAGCGCTCACCGGAGAAACCTGCACGCTCGCGCGTTATAGACAAGTCTGATTAGCACTGTACTTGCCAATCCCCATAGCTTTTAAAATATATATTCTCACAATAAAATACTGAGATTCTGGCGTTGAGCACTAACGTTCGGAAAAGCCGATCCAAGCTGCATATGTAAGCACGCTTGCTGCGTCGACCTAGCACGTTCACCCCTGCAGCAATCGGGAGTACCCGAGATATTTTTATCCAGTATACAGAGTATCATGATTGTTAACAAATTTACTCGGTAAGAAAAACAAAAATCTACGAAATCTTTTTGAAAACGCACGTAAGGCACACAACCAAACTAGCGAAACGAGGACGCTTAATAAATGTTGCGAAGATAATCCGGAGTTACCGCGAAAAACACTAGCAGAATTACAGCAAACGAAGCTTTCACGACAAAGATCCCAGGTCCAAGGCGCCCCCAAAATCTCGCGAACAACAGAGAAGCGACGAACAACACGTTAGGTTTACAAATGGTTCAGAGATAACGTAATGAACAGGCATATTCATGAACGGGAAGATCTATGAACAAGGACAACATAAAAGATAAAAAATGAGCAAGGTTCTCCGGAAACCAATAAAAAAAGGGGGAGTCAACGACTGGAACAAAGCGACAAGGCATGAAAAAACGCACCTGTCGAACCAAATCCCGCTTCGTGGGCCCGGCCTGCTTGCCACCGCCCACCACCAAATCGGGCTGCAAATTGGTCAGCGCCGGCCTCTTGGTCAAAGCCTGGGTCTGCATCTTGCTGTCGGGGTTCTCGGACCTCTTGGAAGGGGCAGCCCCGAAGGGTCTGGAGTTTTCGTCGCCGGCGTCGACAACGGACGCAACGTGAGCTTGACGCCTCGCCATGTTTAAAAAAAAACGGTCGGCTCGCTGCTTGCGCTTACGGGCAGAAAGAAAGACGGGTCAGTTTGAAAATCTCGCGTCTCTCGGTGTGGGTCCGACTCACGGCTGCATGGGGGCTCCTTTCGGTGACATTCGTGGCTGACCAGAGCCGGTGTGCGGTCTTCGTATTGATGTCCGAATGTGGATTGGTTTCCCACGCCCGAGCCAACCGCGCTGTCAGAACCCAACTGACAGAAATGCAGCGATGCTGCTGAGTCAAAAAGCGCTAAATTCACCGCAACGGGTTGGTTCCGCACAAACGGACCAATGAAATGCGCCGGTTCGGGTCACGTGAGGCCACGCGTGAAGCCCATACGTCGCTTATTTTTATGTTTTTTGATCGCGCAAGTTCGCGCGACCGCGCGCGCCTTCGCGATCACGGCGCCACCAGCGCCACTTCGAACCTTTATTTGGAAACACAAAATCTGGTCCAAAAATAATAGATATTTGTGTGCGCTGTGCTGCAAGATTTAAAAATGAATCATTTTTTTTTTCTAATTATTAATCGCTGTTTCTCTGCGGCGTCCCAATGAGCTTCAAGCAAGTCATAAATAACGATTTAATGTCTAGTTTATTATGAATAAAGCTATACGCACTCTGGAGTGCATTTCGGTCGAAGTGGCTATACCCACTCCGCTAAACTCGTATAAAACGAAGGGCCGCAACGTTTTTTCTAGGCGATGGCGTAGCATAGAGGTGAAGGAGACCGCTTTGTACGCAAGCGGACGCGGGTTCGATCCACAATCTGCCTATTCTTCTTTCTCAAAACATTTTGTTTTGTCGAGGCATTGACGATATTAACATTTCTTTTTTGCGATGATGTTGTCGACGAAACTTCGCAGAACTAAATGGTATGGGTCTCCCTTTTCGGAGGTGCGATCGGGGACAGCGGGGCTTGGGTTGCCGGCTGGACTCCGCGAAGCGGCGTGTACTGGTTAAGTTTTTTAATTAGCAGCCGATACTGTCGCCGCGAAGCGGCGTGAACGCAGGCGGGGGGCTGTGTTAACGAGCCCCCAACGATACACGCGCCGTTCGAAAAGGGTGGCCCGAGCGGCATGAGCTCTGCGCGGAGTGCGTATACCCATTTCGTCCAAAATGCACTCCGGAGTGCGTATAGCTTTACTCGTTTATTATTGCCGAAAAATACCTCTTAAGAATAGGAGTACGGAACTCGTACAAGTTCACAAAATGTGTAGCTATTTGTTTGACGCCCTTATCGAATATATTATTGATCCCTAAATATGGGCACATGCTTTCATTGCCCGTCGTCCGCGACGCAAAATCACACTAGGAAAATCTGCGCAGCGTCGGGTTCTCAACGTTGACAATTATTGGGCAAAACAACACTACACAACAAAGCAACAACACACGACTTTCAGATTCACCATCGCCAAATCACTTTTTCATAAAGAACTTCCAGTACACGATGCCACTGAAGATGATAATTTCCATGATGATGATCAAGATCAAAATGAGTTTGTTGGTGATCACGCGCCTGTACATGGTGCGCTGTATCTTGCGACTCGTCGTCAATTTCTGATCGGTCTCTTCGAGCCGCTCTTTGGTCCGGACCAGAGACTCGCGCTGCATGCGCAGCTCTTCGGCTACGGCAACCCCGACTTGATCGGTCTCGGCAGCGACTTGAAACGTTCGGACGAGGGCATCGGTGGTCCTGCCCAAGGTTTCGTTCATCTGAAGCAGCCGACTGCGCTGAGGATCGTTCCCAAAGTCACCGATGACGGTTGAAGGGCTCAGGAGTTCCTGCCTCGTGCCGCTGGCGTTGATGCTAGTCGCCAGTGTGACAACCGCCTTGTTGACGTCGTCGAGTTCAGCCCGGTACTTGCGGGTCTTGGCGTTCATCTGGATACGGTACGGGTTGGGCGCCGAGTGGGCTTCGTCCTGGAGTTCTTGGAGGACGTCGTTGGCCTGGTCCAGTTTACGCTGTACTTCGCGTAGATGGGTTCTCTTGCTTTCGCCGCTTTGAAGGCGATTGCGGGTCCCGTCCAACTTGCGCTTGATGTCGTCGAGGAGGGCCCTGAGGTCCTCTTCGAGGTATTCGAACTTCTCGGACGACATGCCGTGATGCATCGCTGAGAAGTCCAGCGGAAAGCCGGTGGCGTTTACGGACGTGAAGATGGGCGAAAAACGGCTCCAAGGCACAAACATAACACGAAACACACCCCGCCTTAAAAGATCGCAGAAACCAGCGACAAGAGCAGTGATATGGACGCGCTCGAGTACACAAGTCCTTCCGTCTCATTTTAACAGTGACGTCATTTAGTATCGAATGTTACGGGTTGCGCTGGTTAATTTATTTCTAATATAAAGGGTATAAACCGACCGAAAGAAGAAAACATTGCAATGATAAGCTGATGAGAACAATAATTTTCTGTTTTATACCGTTAATGCATTATTACTACTTTTATCGTTTTCAGCCATGCCGAGCGTTCTGGCATTTGTTTAATCGTGAATGAAGTAAAAGAACGCACTCAAACAAATCACGTGACAGAAACATTTATATATGTACAAAACAATCTTATTTTTAATTAGACGGCTTCTTGCGCCATCTGCCAATATTATTATTATATTTAAACATGTTTTTTAGTGCCGTCACCTGTGAGAGAAGCAAGAAGCTATCATAGAGGAACAGGGGAGAGCGTAACAGAGACTGGCAGAAATCCTCACAACAGCTGAACGAACCCTAAGCGCTTTTGTTATGGCTCGTGCGGTGCCATGACTCGCTTGAAGTCACATTAGGGCGTACCACGGTTACTTCTCGCGCACAGACGGAAGCAGGAGAGCGACGAGTGCGTGCCCGTGACCCTGAAGCCGGATGGCGGCGTCGCCATAGTCAAACATGGCAGATCTCGACGCGATCTACGAAGAGGACGACGAAGACCTGAGGGCCAACGAAGATTCGTTGGTGAGCCTCGTACCCGAACCGATGGTCATACGAGGCGCGGGAAACATGACAGTGTGAGTACCGGTCTATCTCCTCCGGACGAGCTAGCGCATACTCCATGTGCCTCAACGTCACGCGCTGCAAGAGTTCTTCACCCCTCATCGTGCATGCATGTGCTCGAGCGAGCACTTCCATGGTCCATTTTTAAACCATGCTTCGGTGCTTGCTTACGAAAGAAGGAAAATACCTCCGCGGTATGACCGACAGCGTCTCTGAACGTCAGGTCGCTTTGAAAATAAATAGCGACACAAACCACGTTGGGTTTTTATCCCCTCCAATTGCCCAGAGGCAGGCGGCGAGAGCTGCCAGCGACGCGCTTTTCGTTTGTTTGTGCATTTTTCGTGGTAGTTACGGCAAACAAAAGGAACGATATCGCCCAGTGTGTTTGGTTGGCGTGCCGCAACTTTTTCCAGATAGTAAGGGCGTGCGTGTGTGGGGAAATGGAGGGGAGGTCTTTTTCCAGCATCGATTCAGCCTCACCCACGTGTCTCTTGTGGTGTCGCGCCGTCCCTCTTCACGTCTCGCACACGTCACGACCATTAAACAGCTCGTCGATCCGGAATTTTATTTTCATTATCGATCGGCTGATCTACGAAGTCCGATCCTGAAAGGTAAACCCGGCTTTTTAGCTCTCATAAGTAAAGTACGCTTCGCAGAAGGCTGAAACTCCGTGAGATTCTGACGCTTGCGGTAAAGATAAAATGCGAAAGTTTGAGCGCATAATGTTGCCATACTACAGAAAAAAAAAATTCTATGGGTCGACGTTTACCTGAGCCAAACTTTCACCAAATTAAAATTTGAGACTGTCAGTGCTTGCAGCAATATGTCAGTGAAGAAACTAATTGTCAGCATGAAAGTGGCCAGGGGGGCTATGTTCGACAAATGTTTCGTTTCTATAAAAAAAAACAGAAGTGGCTGAACTGGCATCATGGCGTCTGATTGGTTAGAGGCTCAAATGACGAAAGAGGGAACTTTAGTCATTTGAGCTTCTAACCAATCAGACACCATGTTGTCAGCTCCGTCACTTCCGTTTCTTTTTAGGAGAAACGAAATATTTGTCGCACATAGCCCCCCAGTTTCTTTCACTGAAATAAAGGCTACAGGCACCCACAATCTCAAATTACTGCTCGATGAATATTAGGCTCAAGTAGATATCGGCTCATTGAGAAGTCTTTTTTTTGTGTCTTTTGATCCAGATAACTTCATGCGCTCACACTTTCACATTTTATCGCCACCGCTAGCATCGGATTCTGACTACGGTTCAGCTTTCCGCGATGCATAGTTTATTTGTAAAAGCCGTCTTTGCTTTTCTCGATTCGACCATGATTTCCCCCTTTACCGTTCACTTCTCCATACTGGCAAAATATCTCCTGCCTGCGAGTGTGCGTGCGATTTGTATTTGTATGACAGTGTTGTCCTCACCTAGCATATTGTATCACCACATATGAACACAGTTGTTGCAGTCTGACAAGATGAGAATGATGGCTTCCTACTTTTGATACCGCTTCGGCGTCTTGAAAGCCTGCAGTGCGCAGCCCCAGCACTGTGCACGCTGGAGCAGGGTCATTTGAAACAGACGCCCTGTGGTTCTTGTCCCCATAGTTTGGACTGTTGCCTTTGTGTGGCTCTCATGAGACAATAAAGATTTTTAATATTACTTCTCTTTTAGATGCTATGCATTCGTTCATTTCCACTAAGTTCCTTTAGTCGACTGTTCCGGAGTGGTGTGACGTGGAGGCACAACCCGGAAGTGTCAGGGACATTGTCAAGAAACGAGCCCAGTCAGAAAAAATAAGCCGGAAACGCCATCAAGTGCCCTGAGCCAAGACTTGCAGACTTGGTGGAAGAAAAATTGGCATAAATTCTGCTTAGAGCAGAGCGCAGGCGCTGCTCACTCGATGTAGCGTGTGCTACCCGATGCAAAGAGAACAGCCGACAAATCCAGTCCAAGCATTGGACTGGATTGAGGGTGCGACACTAGACTAGACCCAGCTAGGGCTACTGGAGTTACTAACAAATGGGAAAAGCCGCACACCCCAACCCAAGCTTTACAACGAAAGTATCCGAAAGTGTGCATCTGGTGGCCATGCTGCCATTCGGTTATTAACGTGTGTAGTTGAGCGTTGTGTTTTCATCGCGTCTCCGAAAATGGCCTCTTTACTGACGGTGCTGGCAGCAAGAAAGTGCTCATTTAATCCGAACTAGACGAACCGGAATATTTCGGAATATGCAAGTTGGATTAAGCCCGTGCAAAATGACTCTCACAGCGCTCAGTGCTCAATGCCTTGTGTTGTAATGTTCTTATATATTTAACCGCCTCTACAGTGGTTAGGAAATTTAACCTGAAATGGTCAGGGAATTTCAAAATAATAATTTGCTAGACACCCTGATCCACAAAATAAGCTTCTTCATTGGCACTACTCCCGGAGTAAGAGGATGCCGTGGTACGGGACAAAGCGAAACACACTGCAGCAGTGACCAGTTGTACCTTCTGTTTAAAAAAAAAAAAAAAAAAAAAAAAAAGAAACCATTGAGCTGACAATTTCCAAGTGTCCCTATGTATGTTTTCCAGTGTTGATCGTTTCCCCGTATCTCTGTGCTTTTCAAACCCTTGATGCAAACTACGGTATCTTTTAAATGCGACGCCGTGCCTCGCTCAATTATTTTATGATTTACAATATATTTGTATACCCAAGCGTGGAGGGGTGTACACACATCATTTGACTGGTCTGCTGTCATGTTACAACAATCACATCTTCATTATCTTCAACATGTTATGCGGTCCACGCGTGGGACCGTTCCCATTATAAAGTAGACATCTTTGAAGAGGAGGCAGTTTGTTTAGAAATGTGGCTTTCTTGTGCTTGCAGGTTTGGCCTGAGAAATAAATTCGACACGGAATTCCCGCCAACGCTATCTGCTAAGGTAAATACCTTCTTCGAAATCCGCTCCCAATCACTGACAACCCTTAACCGTGGTGGTTATCTTGAGAGACGCTCTTGTAGAGATATGCGAGTCTTAAGAAACAAAGGTTGAGATTTAAGCACAAATCTGGCTGTGATATGGTGACGCACAATTAGGGGTCACGAAATTTCGCCGGCTCAATTGTCGTAAAATTGCTTTTTCTCGCTAACATACTTTGGTCCCATTTATGGCCAGACAAACTTGATTATAGGCTGTGATACATGTTGCTGGCTTCCAGAAGCTCCTGTGTGCAAACAATCATTCTGTATTGTCTATGAATGCAACCTTGATAGAGGCTTGCACCAGGTTTTTCATAACTTTAGTTTTAATTAATAGTAACTGCCTGCTATCACTGAAAGATAATTGTTCCTGTCTAGGAAAACAATCTTTAACAAGCACAGTGAACCTGTTCAGTGCGTTTGGCGCTAGTCTTTTACCGGCCTCCCCGCTAACCCTATCTGAGTGGACCGTTGATCTCGATAGGTGCAGGCTGCGTAGCTGCAACTTCAGACACAGCTGGCAGCTCAACTCTCGCCTTTTCCCGCTGTTTTGTTTTGCGTTTAATGCTGTATTTACTTTCCCTAAGACATTGAAGAAGCATTCTGCCGCACTTAAAACAAAAAAGGAAGCTGGTTGCTATTTTTGTTGGGTACCTGCACGACTAAACAAATGTGACTGGTATGTTTGTTTTGTTTTACGACGGGCTTTGCTGGCGCCGCCTGCTCGGCAGTGTCAGTCGACAAAGCTGTCGAAAATCATTAACAGAAGGTGGCCGAAAGGCACGCCTATTTGACGTGCACGAATGATGTGATACCAATCTACACGGCACGACTCTGACATCAAACTTGGCAAGCGTCAACATTCAAACAATATATGGCGCATACCACACGGTATGAAATAACGCGGCACAGCAGTGTCGACGACAGTCGCACCTCTACAGGCGGCCGTAATCCAAGAGGACCTGGTTTTGGGGAGAGCTTCTTCTTTTTTTTTTTCACAATACCAGCACCAAGCACAGAGACAACTGTTCTCTCCAGTCCCCAAGATAAACCTCTACGCAGATTATCTCTGGGACTTGAAAGAACAGTTGTCCTTGTTTGCAGAATTGCGTCGTGGGCCGTTCGATGTTCTTTCCTTCCTTTGTTTCTTGTGAAAGTCGAGCAGAACCGCTGAAATGATGTGCACTTACCAGCCTCATTTCTCACGGGGGAAGACAACAGAGAAAGGGCATGCAGCATGCTCCAGGAAAATAAAGCAGAAACTTCCAAGACAGGCATGATATCTTTCTATGCGAAACCGCAAAACATAGGTGGGGGATCGCACTGAGCAGGTTTCAACAATCCAGGAGAGTGGCAGAAAAACTGTTAGGGCATGCGAGAGTCGCACCAGACGCTTTCATCATCAGCAGCAAGGCGGCAGCCCAGGAGCGTTTGTTTTGGAAAGGCTGTGTTTGGGTTTGCCCTACTGCCTGCCCGACCCGGAGGAATAACACATAGTCTGTTCCGGTTGCTGTCCCGACCGATATCCGCCTCCAGAAAAGTCGAGTGTCATGCTTTCGCCTGTAATGAAATCTTGGCTCACGATCGCGGGTGCCACGAGTCCTGGGAGATAAAGAAATCGCTGACGCCGCTTCTTTCCATTAAACAAAGTCCGCAGCCTCACGGCTCCTGCAACTGTTATCGCTGTGTCAGAAGCTAGCTGCAAACGGGTTTTTGCATTCCTGGAGGCTTGTCTCCTATGCTTTGCAGAGAAATCACCTATAAGCGATATGGCGGCCCCAGAATCCTAAAGCACGGCAATGGGAACATAAAGCAGTGAAATCGTCATGCGCGGTTACATGATGTTGGGCTCCGGCTAGATTCGACGTACCGATGTAATTTGTGCCGCGGCTTAACTGCTCCCAGGGACTGTGATGACCGTCAGCGAGTCGCTGGCTGGACTGAAGCACAACCAGTACTCGTTGGTTTTCTGTTAGTATTCTTCATCGTCCCGTCCACATCCAATTAAATGTAGTTTCTTGTTGTGTAAACCGTTTTGCTCCGTGTTATTTCTCCGGGTCGGGCATGCAGCAAGGCAAACCGACCACCAGGTGTACACTCTATGGCAGGTTAAGAAAAGCGAGACAAGCTCTGCCTGCAAAGCCCTACATTTTTTCGATTTTAGCAGATCAAAGACTGGAGAGTAGGCAGGTGAACTCACCTCCTCTTTGGCATTCACTCTGCTAAAGTAGAAAGATTGGAGAGCTTTTTGGGCAAAGCTTGTCTTGCTTTTCTTAACCTGCAACAGAGTATGTACTCAAGGGCACCTTGCTGTGGCTATGCGGTCAAAATTGTCGGCCCATGGGCGCTCGAACATCAGAGCCGTGCACGAGCGCTCTTCACTTCTGATATGCCACAGGAAGTAGTCCACGTGTATAGAGGTTTGCATTCGTGAAGTGTGTAACGAGTTTTAGGAATGTGCATTAAAAATATGTTGGGCAGTATACGAGGCAACCAAGTGGCTCTAACTGAGCAGGCGAAACAAACGGGCGCTATGAGCAGATGCCGTTGCCGGACCCATACTTTTCATCCACAGTAGTCGATGGGAAATGGCGCCCTCCTCGTTTACACGTAGGGCCGAAAGTTGTTTCTCGTGCGAGATGGCGTGCTCTGGTAGCTGTAATTTAACCAGCTGCAAAATTACCGCAGGTGGCTCCAGAAGAATTCAAAGCTACCATGGTGCGCATCAACAGCGTCCTGCGCAAGACTCTACCCGTGAACGTCAAGTGGCTTTTCTGCGGCTGCCTGTGTTGTTGCTGTACCCTCGGATGCTCGCTCTGGCCCGTCGTCTGCTTGAGCAAACGGGAGAGTCGTTCGTCTTCTCGAACACTGAGCTCCCTCCCCAACGTTTATCTTTTCCCCAAGTTCTCTTTGGGAGCATCTGGCCCAAGCGCTAGGAGGAAGTACGGTGGAATCTCAATAATTTGAACCCGAAGGGGACCAAAACTTTCTTTGAATAATGCAAAGTTTGAACTACTGGGAGTTTCCTCCCTTATAACTCATGGGACGGGACCTGCATGTTAGATTGAATTATCCACGAGTTTGAATATAGAGGCTTTGAATTAACGAGATTCCACTGTAGTAATGAACCCTTTTCAAGTAACAAGCACAGTCTAGAAGGTTGCCTGTGAACTTCAAACGAAGTGCAGCCCAACATAGCATCCGCCCGTCAAAACGCGCTGGCATTTATGCTGCATACTACCATTGCTCAAAAGAGAATCGCCGAAAAAGGCTAAATATGCGCGAAGACGGGTTCTGACCACGTTGGTCGTGCGAGACGTTGCCCTTCGAAAAGAACGACAGCGGAAAGCAAGGCAAGGGAGAGGGTGTATGCACAGGGTGGGGCAGTAAGGACCGACACATTTGGCACGCCTTGCAAAATTCGAATTCCAAGCATGCATGCGAGAAATTGCGCATGGATCGCAATACGCAAAAACACTAAGCGCCAATAGTAGAGGCTGGCGATGTGCGAGATAATCGCGTTAATTAATACTTTTAACAATATATGATGAATAATGACCACCTGTGGAAAAGCTCAAAAACCAGTGTGCAGACAACAAACATCCGGTATATGCCATAGGAAATGCACAGCCGTCGTTTGTGCTTTAATTTTAATATATTACCATCTCTGACTTAAGCTTTGGAAAAAGCAGACATACATCTTGAGAGACTATGTTCGCGTCCCAATTGCGGGTATGCAAGAATTTGAACTTTTGCAATGCAAGCCGATGTGCTGATCCCTATGGCTGCACCCTGTAGGGGCAGAGGCATACTGGAAAGATTTGTTCGGCGCAGTTTCACAGGAGCCCAAAACATAGGTAGATAAATGTGGCTGAACCCTTTTTCATTGGGCAACAGGTTGTGCCACCTACAGAGTGCAGATCCTCTCTATTTTTGGTGCCACTTATCCAAAATGAGAAGTAATAGTGCTTGAAGATAGCGATGCTTCTATCGCTTCTCATATCAAATGTTCTCTACAGGTCTGAGAAACAAGGCTCTAGTGCAGGCTGCAGTTCTTTGTTTTTCATCTCTTTTCCTTTGTTCAGTCAATTTGGAACAACGTAGGAACACTAAAACAGCACAGACGTGTCACCATCTTTGAGTCTCGCAACACAGTCCTCAAAGTCCTGCACGACTTCACCATGAAAACTAAGGTCTATGCCGCTTCGATCCCCGCCATGTCGAATCTCGGGAGATACAGTGAAATACAACTCAAACAAATTTCAAGGCACCTCAAAGAATAGTTTACATCGGTGAAAGTTCACTTCATTAAATGCTTTATGCACAGTGTGGCTTTGCTGGGGAATTTGAGTTTGTTCATCTGAATAGTTTTTTTCAATTCAAGTTTCTTCAAGTGGTATTTCACTGTACGCTTTGTTTCTCCATGAGTGCAAGCATCGTAGAAGCTGCTATAGACCGGAGGTCAGATTTAGGAAACAATCTTACGAACGCTGGATCCGAAGATATCCGAAAAAAGCTACAACGGCAGCAATTTCGCCATTCAAGCAGCTGCCAAGGGCTAGTTCGGCACACTAAGCCTAGCAAGGCACTCCTACGCTGTGTTGCTCCGACTGTCCCTGGCCAAGACCGTCTGCTGAATAGAATGTGCTCGCGCGACCCTTGTCGACCCTTCCCGTATAAATAGTTTAATTTCTGACCTCGATTTTCAGCTCAGAAGTCAGTCTCTTCCCCTTGTCATTGCCTTGTTTTCAGAGGCAGCGACGGCAAACGCTCTTGTTGAAAAGGGAAACTTTCGTTGATTCTACAGAATGTAGAGAGATTCATTTATTCATTCATTCATTCATTTGTTTATTTTTCGTGCTCATGAAACGCTTGAAGCCTTTATAATGATGCACAATTAACATATAGCAAAAAAAAAAGAATAATTCTACAAATTGACAATAGAAAACTTGAACGCTACAAAGATGGTTATAGATTCGTAAGAGAAAACTTGAACGCTGCAAAAGATGAATTAAAATGTCAATGCAAGAATCATTGAAAGTATTATACAAGGTCTGAATACGTGTCATGGGGCAGGTTCGGAAAAATTCATTAACATAAAATGGAAGAGAAATTCGCAAAAATCTTCTCGGGACATGAATATTTATCGATAAAGTTAGGTCAGGGCAATCATTGACTCCGTGAAGGCATTTGAACAAACATATGAGATCTCTGTTGCGTCGTCTGGCACTCAAAGTAGAATAATTCTATCGCTCTAAAAGTCTTCTATATTCAAAGTAAACAATGCAACCAACATAGCGGTCGTAAACAATTCGAAAAAAAACGTTTCTGGACATTTTCAATCGACTCTTGGTGCGTACCCACCAATAGAATTCCACAGAACTGACGAAAACTCTAGCTTAGACCTAATAATGAAAAGTATAACTGCGTAATACAGGCCCACATGAAAAACTCGCGTGTAATTCTGGATATGACACCTAACGTACGAAAAGACGCGTTGACAATGTTATTGACATATGTATTAAATGACAGAGAAGAGTCTATATAAACTCCAATATCACGAGTGCAATCCACCCTTTGCAAGGGGGCATTGCCGAGTTGGTAAGAAAAATGAAAGGCCTTAGCTTCTTAGCAAATGACATAACAACAGTCTTAGTGGGATTAAGTGTCACCCTGTTGAGACTACACCAATCGCTCACTGATTTTACATCATCCATTAGTTTCACACAGTCCTCTACAGATACTATCTGCCTAAATAACTTGATGTCATCGGCGTATTGCAGGATTTCTGAATGTAGAACACATGAACGAAGGTCGTTTATGAAAACATTAAAAAGAATTGGTTTAAGAATGGACCCCTGGGGAACACCAGACAGGGTGACAAAAGGCCGGGAAAGATGACCGAGAACACGTACAAAGTTCTATCTATCGGACAAATAATTGTGAAGCAATGTGCATAGTGTAGTACTCATACCGTACGATATCAGCTTTTGTAAAAGTAACGAGTGGTCAACCAAATCAAATGCCTTGGACATGTCAAAATATACACTGTCAACCTGACCCTGCTGACACACGATAGGCGAAACGAAATTAAGAAAAGACACCAAGTTTGATTATACTGATCTTCCGCGCACAAAACCGTGTTGTGAGGGCAGGATTTTATGTTTAAAAAAGCTCGAAATATTTCCCGAAAGTACTATTTTGTAAACCTTTGCAAATGGACATAATAATGAAATGTGTCTATACCTTTTTAGGTCATCTGTTCTTCCTTTCTTATGCATCGGCACGGTTATCGCGTTTTTCCAAATCGAAGAAAAAGTGCAAGTCGATAAAGAAAGGTTAAAAATATGCGTTAGAATGGGTGTGAAAATGGAAGAACATCCTTTGACAATAAAACTCGGGATACCGTCAAATGCGACCGATAACTTAGGTTTTAGTTTTGGATTGCAAGTTTAATGTCAGCAATTTCAAATAATGGGACTGATAGGCAGTCGCTACCACTGTCACCAACGTCAGGCGCAGATAAACCATTCCGGCTGCAAGAATATACAGAGGCAAAAGAGCTCGCAACAACGTTCGCTACATCTTCGGGTTCACTAATCGGAATTCCAGATGAGTCAGCGATGTTTGTTGTCGATGCAGTTGTGGCTGTACGGTTCTTGACGGACCTCCAGAAGTGCAATGGGTGAGGATATAAACGGCGCTCTGCAGACTCATGGTGCACTCTCTTATCGCGCTGCAACAACGACTTTGCCTGCGCACGTGATTCGGAAAACGTGGCGTACCAAAACGCTGAGTCAGAAGCCTTATATTTCATATGATAATGAAATTTGGATCTTAAGGCTGATCGCAGCTCGAAAGAATAGCAGTGAGGATACCGAGTTGTTTGGGGACGTTTCTTAGGAACGAAGCGCTCAAGTGCAGATACGATATGTTTAGTAAACGCTGCTACCGCGCAGTTTACATCAGTCATGTTGCATATCTGTGCCCAGTTTACGTTATCTAAATATTGAAATAGACCAAAGTAATCGCCTCTTGAAAAGGAGAACGAGTCAGGATTTGTTTTTTGCTTCACGTTCCCCACGAAAAGCTTAAGGGAGACAAGAAATGGGACGTGCAAAACTTCGGGTGATACCAATGGGTTAAGGACACGCACTAGGCTGTCGATGGCAAAGTTAGATAGAGCAAGATCTAGGATTTTTCCTGCATGGTTTTTAAGACTATTCCATTGGTTCAGTCCCTGAAAGTTATAAACGACAAAATAATATTTGCCTTTGGCGAGGCATTACGAGTGGGCAGAGCTGAGTGTTCTGGACTCCAATTTATATCAGGAATGTTGAAATCACCAAGTATGAGTATACTGTGTCGGTCTACATCTAACTTATCTGCCACTATATTGCCGCGCGCAAGGCTGAGAGAGCAACGCTCGGTCGCGGTCCTCCAGAAAGCTCCCGTTTATTCATGTACCGCCCGTAACTTCTATCATTTATCCTGCTTTTGTTTTCTAGAAAGTGCGTGTTCATTCTCGCCCCGATCACGCGACGCTCGAACCGTTTTCGCCGAATCTTCGAGATAGCGACGCACTCTAGATAAGAGGCCGCCCGCGACCTTGTCGAGTCAGTCTCGCCCCAGCGCTCGATTCTGCTGACACGCCGACTTCGACGCCCGCGACGCTCTGCTTTCTTCTGTTTCCTTCTTCATTTTTGGCACAAGTTCGCCACATTAAACGTTTATTTATTTCTGTTTATTTCTCGTTTATTGGTCACGAATCACCACCCGTGACACTATCTAACTGATCAGAAAGCATAGATGCATTAAATTTAGGAGGAAAATAAAGTGTGCCGATTAGAAGGCTAGTGTTATCACGGAGAGTTATTTCAATCCAAACGGATTCGCAGTCTGACTCAAAATCGAACCTGCGAACCGCATGCAAGTGATTTTTAACTGCAATGAGGACTCTGCCACGGAAGTTTACACTCAAATGTTCATAATCTCTGTCCCGGCAGAAGACTGTGTATTCGGGGGGAAAGTAATCATTTGTTGCGAAGGAGCTGTTCAACCAAGTTTCAGTTAGCGAAATAATATCGAAATCACTTAGAACGACGTTGTTAAAAAATATATTAGCTTTTGCGCGCAACCCGCGTACATTTTGGTAAAAGAGTGGACAATTTAGGCTGTGATCTAATTCGTCGTAATCGTGTCACAATCATCATTACCCCGTACCGCTCCAAAAAATGGTCTGAAAAGAGAGCCCATTGGCCAGACGTCCGCCACATTGATTTTGTTGAAGTCTTCCTCATTCACAGGTATGTGGAACGAAGAGTAACTATCATGTTTTGTTTTCGACTGGATGCCGGTAAAAGGTTTCCCTTCCAGAAGGGCAGTAAGAGCTGCTCCTACATCATCGCACGAAGTGTCTGGACTAAGGCGGGAAACAAAAAGCGCCTTAAGCCTTGGTCGTCTAGGGACTGACGACAGCTCACTGCTTGCACAGGTTCCAGAAGGAGGCTTGACGTGTTTCTTCCGTTGGACGGGCGTAAATCCATCAGCGTCTTTCGGTGCTACCTCGTCCGTCACCTGGACTGGCGGTGCGGAGGAAACCACAGTCACGGCAGGTTTCGACGAAGACTTGTGTGCGGTAGAACGACTACTTCCAGGCGTCGCCTTGCCGCCGTCCGTCCGAGAGTCTTGGCCAAGGGCCGCAAAGGCCCACAAAAATCACTTTCTCAATGTATCGCCTCATGTTCACCACTTGTGCAAACTTGATCACTACACCTGAAAAACCTCTTCCTTTTTCTTTCCTTTTTTTCTTTTCAAAAATATGTTGTTTGGTGGAATGCCCTTCCCGATTCCTTTGTCACCAAAACTAACCTCAAATATTTTTAGACTCTTATTTCTTTTATTTAGAAATGTTCTGATTTCTCTTCTATCATTTCTTGTTTAAAATAGTGGTGGCTGTGTGACTTGCTTTAGTTATTTATTCTTTTTCTTTTTGCTTCAATTCTTTTGGTTGTTTTTAGTTAGTTTTTCCTCGTAAGGTGTGTGCCTTTTCTTTTATGTAATCCAGTTGAGAAAACCTTTAAAGGGCCACCAAAAAAAAAAAAGAATTTTTTTGAACAGTTTGGTTGGGACACGCGTCTCAAAAAATAAATTTTACGTGAAAAAATACATTTTTGGAGCAGTATTGAAGGCTCGAGATTTATTTAAAATTCTGCGTGGAATGTCCATGACGTCACGGAACGGTCATACACTCTCGCCACCTCAACGTGAGGGCCAAGCCGATCCACCTCTCCTCCATGCACCCGAAATTCCGAGAGAGAAAACAAGTGGAAAGGAGGTTACTACCTACTAAATCGCGTCTCACACCGTCAATATTGCTCTGAAAACTTATTTTGGTTTTGCGCAAAGTTAGTTTTTTGACACGCGTGTTTCAACTAGACTGTTTAAAAACATTTATTTTCAGTGGATCTTTAAGGTATTTCAGTAAATAAATAAATAAATAAAAGATTGGTCCCGAAGCGCTGACCGAGATGCAGTCCAACAGCGCTGTTCCAGCGATTCGATCAAACAGGCGCATGTGCCCTCCCAGTGTATTAAATAGGTATTGACATGGCTCTTGCCGACACTTTTGTAGTTCACATGTATGTTCTTGGACGACTGCTCGCTCCTACAGCCCCGAAGCCGCGAAAAAACGCTGCAGCAATTTTTTTTTTCCTGTGCGCCGCTTTTGCAGACGAACAGTGCAAGCCGTTTTCTTTTAGCAACGATGGTAGTTGTGTTGACTTCGTAGTGATTGAGTTTACAGCAGTCGAGCGAGGCAGTTATTTCGGCATTCTCTCTCGACATTGGGGCCCATGTAAATCATAGCGTCGTCATTTCACTGCGCGGAAACAATCTCCAGACAAGCATTGGCGGAAAGTCCACCTGCGCTTGTTGTAATTCAGAATCCACGTGCTCCGAAGCGGGTTGAGCCAATACCAATAATTGGTTGAGCCCTGATTAGTTGTTTGTGTTGCCGAAAGGACTATCGCCATAGCAACAGCCACGCTCTCGCTGGCATCGGGAGCTTGCAGGGCACCAAAAGACTAGAACTTCAGTGCGTAAATATTAACTTTCGCACTTCTTACGATGTGTGTAACTTGCGAACATAGCTAAGTTGCGTAGCCTGAGAAAGTCTTCGTGAATCTGGCCTCTGTAGCTTTCAAGTTTCGACTAGTGCCCGTGGCAAGAAAAATCAAGTATCCTTCGGTCGTCTTTTCCACATTTTTTAAAACAAATCTGAAAGAACTACATGCTTATCATTTTGGGAAGACTCTGAAGCCCCGTGCTGTACATTTGTTTTGTTGTTTTTGTTAGCACACTAGAACAGGTGCTGACAGACGCTCGGTGTATGACCACAACTTGTACACAATTGGATGCTGCAACGTCACATTTATGATTGCATCTTGCAAATACTAAAGCGCCAATGTACACTTTTGAACGTGTATAGACGGCTACAGACCTTCGAAGACTGTGTCGGAACGGGATAGAAAACTGGAATCTATCTTATTTGCAGACGCGGCATTCGATAGAGAAAGTCCTGGACTGGGAGAGTAGTCACCTTTACCACAAGGTAAGTGTGCCTTCAACGCCATGCGGTCCTGTTTTTGTGCCCATCGCATTTCTGCAGGCAACCGTTAGAGGGCTGTCTCATTCTAAAATTGGGCTGAAGTCAAACACGAAATTACACTATTCTACTTCATTTCAACTTTAAAAAACGTTGCACCTAGTACCCTATCTGGTGAGAACAGGAATGTCTCAAAATTTGTCTGTCACAAAGAACATTTTTTTTACTAATATTTATGCTACAATACAAACGTTTTGGTTTGCAGACGAAACCGAAACTGTACCCGTGTGGGATGATGATGATAGCGTTTGTAACCAACTAGTGTCCGCTCCGAGTTTGCTGGACCTCCGAGTTGCCTCAGAGCGAACACTGTAGCCCATTTCAACTCAAGAAGTTGGGGCGAGGGAAAGGAAGGCGGGAGAGGAGCAAGCAGACGGTATGCTGGAGAGGGGAGGGGGAAACTTCCTCCTTTCTTTTGCGGTTCGTCTGCCTCCTCCTCCCCAGCCCTCGTTTCCCTCGCTCTACTTTTTTTATAATAATAATAGTTTATTTACCATAGACATGTAAGCTATATGGTGAAAGCTGGGGAAGAAAGCTTACAAAAAGCTTGACTGGTCCCCAGCCCCCTCAGAGGAACACAGCGGTGTCGAAAATTGTACAAAGCAAAGAAGTCCACCAATGCAAAACAGGAATAAGAAAACAAAGGGAAGAAAAGCGAACACTGGGCCGAAAATGCCAACTAGATATCAGCCACACACAACAATGAAGGAAATGGAATTCCAAAATACAAAAAGTTAACACGACATTATTTCAAAGAAAATATTCACGGATCTCACGTGGGGTTAAAGATACTATATCAACATTGGAATGCGAGAAAGTGTTGAGACTCTGAGGCAGGCTTCTTCTAATCGTCTGAAGGCCGTAGTCAGTATACGCTATGTGTCTATTTATTATCCAATGGTCAGGGTGACGAAGGGTATGCGTTTGCGGTTTTTTTCTGACGGAAGCCAAGTCAAATAAAAATCCCTTACTCTTGGTATATTCTTGTTCATATTTTATGGTAAGTCTATATTTGTAATATTCATGTATTTTCATTATCCCCAGATTAGCAAAACCTTTCTTTAGTTGGAATGAACAATAAATAGTTTCGTACAAACCTGTCCTAGACTACAGTTTTGGTATTGCCCGGATATCAAAAAATTTGTACTGCATCATCAATACAACAAGGTGATTCAAGGAGACGCCAGGCTCTCTTGATCAGCCACAAAATTCGGTTTCTTAACCTATCACGCTACGACTTTGTGCAGCGTTGCCCACAGATGGTGCATTTTTTTGTAAAACTTGCAAAGAGCGAACTTACTTGAGGAAAAAGTAAAGAAAGAAAAAGGCTTAGCTCCTATGGAAATGCAGCGAAGCCACCGGTCTTCAAACAACATGGCGCCGTTTCGCACGGGAGACAAGAGATGGCGCAAGCGGTCGCGACGCCAACTGCCGCCAACAAACGAGCATACGACGCTGAGAGCCGGCGCTTTAGCAGACGAGAAACTGCAGTTTTTTGTTGTTACCGCGCCTGTTTTTGTTTTTGCGACTGTCGCCGACAGCGGAATGCGCGCCGCTTTTAAGTCGAAAAGATTGGCTGCTAAAAACGCCGGCTCTGGGCGCCGTATGCTCGTCCGTTGCGACACCTCTTGTGTCCAGTGCGAAACGGCGCCGTGTTGTTTGAAGACCGGTGGCTTCGCTGCACTTCCATAGGAGCTAAGACTTTTTCTTTCTTTACTTTTTTCTCAGGTAATTTCGGTCTTTGCAAATATTATAAAAAAAATGCACCATCTGTGGGAAACGCTGCACAAAGTCGTAGCGTGATAGGTTAAGAAACCGAATTTTGTGGCTCATTTAAAGAGCGTCTCCTTAAATCACCCTATACAAAACAAAACAAAAACAATTTTTTATACGCATTTATTTTGAGAGATGTATTTATTTTGAGACGTCCTGTCCTTCCAAATAAAAAAAGTTTTTTTCATAGGTTTAGTGTTTTTTTAAGAGTGGATACTACTCAGGAAAGCAAACTTTTAATCGCTAGTCTTTTTCGTATAAAATTTGCAGAGCATATTGATAGTTGGTAAAGAGGATGACAAGTTAAATTTTGAAAGTATAAGTATTTTTTTTTAAAGTTACATAAATGTACATAAAATGAACATGCACTCCCCCCCCCCCCCCCCCCCCCCCCCCAGAAAAACTCGTTTCGAAGAGGGAATGATAATGGCCAGGTCTTTTGAACAAGCATGCAGTATAACATCTCTGTCACACGGCTATGTAAAGAAATGACAAAACACCATTTCTATTCAAAAATAAAAATGTGAAAATCAAAAAAAAATTCTTTACCAGCATTCGGTTTAAGTTATTGCAGTTTTTTATAACAAAGGACCATGAAAATGCAGAAAGTAAGCTCATAGAAAAGTACGTTCTTTACAAAAGTTTCAGTACAGAAACTTCAAAAATTGGATCCACTCATCATTTCATTATCAAATGGTAGCTTTCCTGAAACAAGGTTTGATGCTGAAAAGTGAAATTGAGATAAATGTGTTTGAAAGTTCAGAAACCCGCACTTCAGGTGGCACCTGCATGTCGGAAGTAATTTATTGCAGAAAAAATACTTCAGTTAAGGGAGTGAAACTTTCTGGCAGCACCCATGAGGATACTTGAAAGCTGCTACAAGGTAGTTGGGACCAATCAAGCAGCTTTAAAACCCCAAAATGAACTAGTCTGTCTGCAATTGGTTCAGCGATGATAGAACGCACACATAAACAAGAGAAGCACCATGACGGTGCGCGTCTGACACTGCCTTATCGGTCACGTCAGCCCAAAGTGTCGGATCTGTCTGCACTTGAGGTGAAACAATGAATAGCTTGATTATGCCGACAAGGACTGGGGAGGCACAAAAGGCTACGAGCTGTGACAAAATGACGCCGTCTTGATATCACCCTGCCATGGCGTCAGGTGACGTCACAGTCCTTCGTGACACTTCTTCATGACTGCTCTTCACGACGGTTTTCTCCTAAGAGTTCGGCTGCAAAAATGCGTTCTGTAATCAAACGAACATCAAATTCCTGTTCAGCAAACAAAGGCAATAGGTAGGAGAATCTGTGTAGTACAGTGCAATCCACTTCTAACGATACCAGATATAACGATGTACTGCTTATAACGGTCAGTTTCTAGAGTTTCAAGACCAGAAACGCCCAGCTTTTAGTCCAGATACAACGATAATCAGTTATGACAAATGAATTTTGGGGTTTTTCATTATTGTTATAAGTGGATTGCACTGTAGTCAACCGAGCCACACTTTCTTCGTGCTGGCTTTACTCGATAATGGGTAGACTTCTAATAGAAAGGCTCGCGCATCTTCGACGTGCCTGCTTTGCACATCAAGCACATACAGTTAGCCACTCTGATTTAGAGAGGGAGTGCAGAAAATGTGATATGTGCCAAGGTTCTGACCATGTAAACATGACGCTCAACATTCCGGCGGTTTCGCTCCTTTTTCTAAATCAGATCTTTGCCTCGTTAATTTTGTGCAAACAATTAGCCTCCAAGTTCTTGGTGAGGAAGTAAGTGTGCGGGTTTTGTTCATAAAAATGCCGACCTATAACCAGAGACACCACAGTGTGAACATTTTTCTGTCATTTTGGTTTCTTCCACCTTTTAATATTCAAAAGGGGGGGGGGGGGGTGTCCACTACACTGCATTCGTTTCGTCATGACAGCAGGAACATCATCTGCTGACTGCTCCGATTTTCAGAAACGTAGAGAAATTTTGTGCAAACGCTTGCTCCGTTGCAGCAAGTAAGTGCTGCAGACAGTCTTGCATCCACACTATACACCTTCGGCAATTGCACAACCTAATAGCAGGTTGTTGAGTCGTCATATCATATGATGATATGATGTATTATCAGTATGTCATGTCATCATCATATCAAGGCGATTCATGCTAGAGTACAATCTCTTTATACTGAAATCCGAGTCATCACACAAGCCTCTCCCTCTTGCCGGGAATTCCACCCATCGTATGACTAGAAGACCACTTCGAAGGAACGGTGAAGTTTCAGTTGCATATCTATAAAAAACCGCCCGTGAAAGTTCCACCAAAAGAGCTTCTGCCATATTTATTTAGCCTAGGCGTAAACCCCCCATGGGAGCACAGGACTGTTGCTCCAACTCTTGCAGATTATTCAAAGGTTAACGAGCGTGTTGCTTCGTTTCAACTCGGTCTACATTGGAAGCTTGGAAAGCAGCGGTGCGGTTCCAACAGCATGATGGAATGCGTAAGTACCCTCCGATCGAAAATGGGCTCCAGTTATTGAAACTACTCTGCGTCAGCTTGTTCGTGCTACGGCTGCGAGGCTAGCACAACTTCTGCAGTGCTCAAAGAAAAAGCTTATAAATGAGAAAGTGAAGACATAGAGACACTTCTTCCGTTCTCTCAGACTTTTGTTGCGCAGGTTGGCAGCAAAGTTGACGAGATCACTGAATGTCGCTATTGGCCGGTGGCAAATGTGGCGATGGTCGAGAAAACGGCAGCTGTTGTTGCCGTCTTCTAGACCAAATGTTTCCTTAATTAGGTTGCATCTACTTCCAAGAGTGGCTTTTGATCCGACACAAAGCAAGCAAATTTTGCCTTCAATCATCCTTTTATACTTCTCGTCTAACGGCAATTGCATCAATCTTTTTATTACGAATGAAATGGTCTGAAGCTTACACATTCTTACTGTGTTAGCCATTACACATTCTTACTGTGTTAGCCATTGGTCAGTGTCGGCTATTGGCTTTCTTAGTAAGCCAAACTGTAGCCGACAGCCATTGCTGCAGTTTTCGTGATGAAATGTTTCTGCAATCAATGTACACAACTTTCAAAGAGTGGCTTTTCTTGCAAGACAAAATTAACAATGTAATTTTGCTTATGCTCACTGTTTGACTTGTTGTCTTACCCTTTTTTTTTACAAACAAAAATAGTTAAGTTTGCTAATTATGAGGGTCCCTTACCACTGGTTCTGAAACCAGCTGCTGCTCATCGAATTCATCCCCAAGTTGGCCATCCATCGGCCCGACTAAAGGCCGACGAGCCAGTCCCCCTTTCTCAAGTGTTGCCGCAGCGCTCGGACCAATGAGACGGCAAGAGGGCTCTCGAGGACGACCAGAGCGCAGCGAATCTCTGTCACGGCGGAACGAAGACAGCCCCGCCCTGAGCATTTGCTGCGTCTCTTTGGAGACCGTCTTACAGACAAGAAAACGGCGCAAGGCAAGAGTTCTTAGCCGACACCACAAGACTGCTGTACCAAGTGCAGACGCAAGAGATCTGATATGTCGTTTAAAAGAAACGTGCGACCAGAGATAGGTCGCAAACAAAAAACAGCAGAGAATTGCACAGGTACCTTTAATTTACCGTGTTTAAACGTACGTAGGACGCGCTTAGACTTAACAAACTGGAGTTTGCTGGAAGCAGCGTCAAAGACCTGTTGCTTGTTCGATGCTATCAATCCTTTTCAGATCTCAGCAGTTGCAAGCTGTCTGAGCGTAAACTCGGAAGCAGTAGGAATAAAGTTGTTAGCGGGCGCTCCGATCTAAAATACGCAAATGTTGTTGACAAGGGTGCTCGTACAATTAGCGTCATCAACTCCGTAACGACTGCACCTGGCATTTGAGACTGCTTCCTCGTTGACTGCCGACAAAGTTTAGAACTTTATGGCGTGCCATTGATCATGATCGTCGGCTTGGATTGTTTTAGCTAAACCCTTTTAACCGGGCAATCAGTTTCAGAAACGTTAGGAAAGGGTACACACATCAAAACTTGACATTGTGTGTCTCGGAGCTTTGCAAATCGGCGCCAATTGTTCGCTTTTCACGAATACGAGCCAACTGTAAGAGAAGGATGCCACGAAGAGCGTGTTTGAAGACCTCGAGTATTGTACATTCTCCTTGTTCTTGCGACGCATCAGAAGTCCCTAGCCAGGAAATTTTTTCTTCTCCTTTTTTTGTTGTTTTTTTCTTGCAGAGAGAAAGGCAATGCAATATGAATGGTGAACTTTGACAGGCCAAGGATGAGAGTCGTTTCGTGATAGAGGGTGGGCATGTATTTCCTTACCATCGGGAAAATGGTGACTTCAGTTTTGCGATACCGAGAGCATGTAGCTGCACATGGCAATATTCCGAGCGATTCTTATTGTCTGTTTTCTGAGATGTCTCGACATCCTAATGTTTTGTTGTGGTTGTGCACTTGTTTCAAAGAGTATTTTCTTTCAGAGTTTCCGCCTCATCTCGACTATTGTTTGTTGTACAAACCTTCTTTTTGTGTATCATACACGTGCCACGACATAAGGAAACTCAATGCACGACCACCATGATTACAAAAATATACTGCGGTGGCCACAGAATTTCGCTGCACACCTTCGTCGAGGTTTCTATTTCTTCTGCACCGACGCTCGAAAGAAAACTTCAAGATGGCGGGAGGCTAGTGCCCACAACGGCGGACAAGTATTCTCGGAATTATAAATAGCAAACTAGGTTCACACGTTTTATTACTCTACTATTACTGCTGACGAAAGCAACCTTGCGAACCAATGTTGCACAGCGAGTACAGTATCGTGTCAAGTGACAGTAGGCACTTGGTAGTTGTTTGAAGTGCGCCACATATGGAATTGGCAAAGCACCGTGCAAGAGCTTAGGAAGCCTGTAGCCGCTACCAGCCGACGAATGCAAACTGTGCTTGAATTACTACATTGCCTTCAGGTGCCCTTAGTAAGAAAAAGCAAAATAGAAACGTGCTCTCCCTTCAAACTTATTTCGTCGGCCAGTAAATATAGTTTTGTTTTGTTTCTTTTTTTTTTTGAGGGAGCCATGCATTATACGTATAAATACGGTTGAAAAGTGCATACATTTTTTTTGTTCGGTTGGGCAGGTAGCCTTTGTGATGACAGTACTTGGAGGCGCATATACATTATTCTTGTAACCCGAGGCACCTGTACAAAATGTTAAAACGTTTTTTTTTTATTTTGTTCTGAATTATTGGCATATTTATTTTTGCTACGAACTCTCGCATTTTGACCTATGCATATCACAAAAGGTAAAAAAAAATAAGTGCACGGAATTAATGGCAGCGTAACGTCGTGTACCTCTGAAGTGTGTGACATTAAAAGGAAAACTTGTACTTACAACCATTGCATTCCACAGAATGGTTGACTTTTTTTTCGTGGCATGATTATAGAAAATTACGCCGGATAATCTTTTATAACATATGGAAACCTTGCAGCTTTCAATTAGAACTGGTTGTAAAATGCTGGTGACAAGAGTTTTAAATTGAGTTAATAGAAAGTGTACATTCGCAGTGATGTGATTGCTCTGCCAAACTGCGCCAAGGGGCTAACCCTGCAACATTTCGCCAAAATACGGGTGTTCTGCGCCAAGCCTGCTCCAAAGGATTAATTTTGGTCGCCTTTCAAAACCGAAACTAAACTAAGAACGTAATTGAGCATGCGTGAGCTATGTGGCGCAAGCGGCCGCCCGACACAAAGTGCCCTGCATCCATCCGGTCTTGCATGGTTTTTGCCGCCGTCTCGCGTTTCGTGCCTCGTCGTCTCGGGAATCTCGTCTCGCGTCTTTTTTAAACTTCTTCAACGACAGGCGCGGGCGTGTGCGAACGCCCCGACGCTAGTGTGCCGGGTGCCAGACATGCCGTCATGCTGTGAAACAAAACCACGTTTTTGCGCGACGAGAGTTGCTTTGCTGACAACATCAATCTCTTGTTGAAAAAAGCACGAAAAGGAATTTTAAAACGAACTAAGGCGGGACACTACCCAAAAAAGTGTATTTTTGAACCACTTGTCTGATTTAAATGACATTTACAGGGCTTATTTTTGTTGACGTTGAGAATATTTCTGCCAAATCTTTTTAACCTGGGTGAAGTACAAAAAAATTGCAAATGTTTAAAGAAGAAAGTGGGCGTGTCAGCGTAGGAAAACTATTGTTTCAAAAATACTTATAAATTTGTCGTTTTCATGTGTTATATTCCTTTAGGACAGTCGAGCCATATTTCTATATTATACCATCTTTCATGACAAAAAGGCCACATAAACTCAAATACTGTTGTTTAGATTTCCATTCTTTGTCCAAGATTTTCATTCTTGACCATGAAAAATGACAAAAATAAAAAAATACAAGCTGATAGCTATCTTCCCCTCTAAATTTCACTCCAGAAGAACTCATAAAAATTAATCCGAGTTACGTAATAAGAAAAGGATAGTTTTCCTAAAGTGAAATTTATGCCAAAAAGTGGAACGGGGAAAAATGTGTTTAAAGTGTTCCAACCCCTGGCTTTTCTTTAGCATCGGAGGACCGAAAATAATTTATAAAAAAATTAACTATGCAGTGTAAGCTAATGAAACTTTCTGCGAACATTATCTAGGTGTTGGTGGAAGTAAATATGGCATTTTTTCAAACTCAACTTTTTCTTTTCGAAATTGTTTTGTCTGGGTAATGTCCCCCCTTCAACGATTAGCAAAGAGCACCTGGTGGATGTCGCTAACGCCTCGTTTGTAATGCCCGTCTAGGAACCTTGAGAGCTAGTGAATATGACTGCCTCGCCTCCGGCCACCACGAGAGAAAAGGGGAAGGAGGGGCTCCCCTCCCCCTGAGAACATCCTTTGTGTCTCCCAGAAGTGGCTATTGTCCCCCTACAAGATAATAGAAGATTAACCTGTCACTCAAAATTCATACAAAAGCAGCCGCTTCGGTGGCTGGAACCGTTAGGACATCGCGGCATCAGCCTCGCCGAGGCTTTGCTCGTTCCGAGATGAACTACGTCACGATTGCGGTGAATGCCACGTGCTCTCCGCTGCCTGCTCTCCAAGCCCTTACCAGAGTGGGCCGTTAATAACCAGAAATACAGTGATCAGGCTCAAAATACAGACGTGCAGTTATCATTTACGGGTATTGAAGATCATATTCAACCTATTTCTGAACACGACTGCTGTTTATCAAATTTTGTTAAAGTGTCCCTTTAATTCAAAGACTGCTTGTCGAAATGACGATTACCTAGGTTCCTCTCGGTGGGCTTCCTTTTGAGAGGGACATTGGTACATGAAACATTTGCAGCAAAAGAAAGTTGGTGAAGGGGAGAGAGCTAAAGCAAAAAAGGCAATGTCTGCACGCTGCACCCGCACATCGTGGTTGCTTCTCTCGAGTTCAGTCTTTGCACAAAGCGCTCCAAATTTTTTACCCTGGCTCGCGATGTCTTGCATCGATGCGCTCAAGTTCTTTTCTCCTGTGTGTTTAGTTTATCTCACCTGCCGGTCTGGCAAGCACGCGCCACTGGAGTGTTGTTTTGTCGTATGCTGGACAGTTACATTTTGCATACTATTTTGGGAACCAGTTGGCGATGGAGCGAAGTGGCATTGTTCCGATTTCGATTGAACAGCCGTTGCCTCCGCTTGCGCGACGAAGCACGTACCAGTGAAAGCATGCTGATGTTGCCCTCACGTGCATGTGAACATGACTACACGACAGAGGCGCCAGCAGGGACTCTTGCAATTTATTGTTTTATGTTTACTTACTTTTGACGAAAATCTGGCACGTCGGGAACACAAAAAGCAAGTTCTTTCACGACACAGCACAAAGCGCCCTTCGTTAGTCCAGCACTTCAAAGAAAAAAATATTCTAAGAATTTTTGCTTCAAAAACCACTTTTGCTGCTCCGAAACACTGATTTGGCTGCTCCAAGAGATGCTCCAAAATGGCTTAGGCCAATCACATCACTGCATTAGGTTTGGCAGTAGTGACTGTTTGATAGACAAAAAAGTCCCGGTAGTTTGCAATGCACTCTTGCAATTTACTGGGCAACACACATCCAGAAAGTTTGTTCATGTAGACCTAGAACAACAATATTTTTTCAGAAATGAGCCTATATAGTCTCTGAAAACCATCTTCACTGATAAGACGTTCTCGCATCAGACTAGTTTCAGCAAAGCAGATAAGCACACGGGTTCAGGCCTTTTACTGTGGACACAGAGCACATCATTTCTTGATAGCAAGATAAGTATTCAAGTTTTTAGAAAGCCAACTATTCAACAATAAAGACATTCTCACATCAGACCCTAGTTCCAGCAAAACAGTTGAACAGGTAGGTCCAGGCCTTTTATTGTCCACAGATGGCACCTCATTTTTCGATGACAAGAGTAGTACTTATACGCAGGAAAGGAGCTTAAATAGTCTTAGAAAGCAAACTTATCAATGATCAGCACATTCTCGCATCACATACTGTAGTCCCAGCAAAAAAAATAATGATCTAAACTTGAGATTTGACAGTTCAATGGAGTCTGCCTACACAATGTGTACCTTAACATTAGATAAGAAATATATAAACGGTGAAAGCATTTATAGTTATATTATTTTAACTTCAGGGCGGTCCATCAACGATGCAACATGTTTGCAAAATAATTCTGCGCAAATCAACTCCTAGCCATTCCTCACAACTCCAGCAAGAAACAACAGGATTAAACTAGACTGCACCACTATCGGGAAGATAATTACAAAGCAACACGTGCTTCACAAACAACTGGCGACTGCCGCTGATGTGACGAAAACGCTTGGTATCCTCCACTCCACGGACTAGTAGCCTCAACCTGCAACCAGTAACGGAAAATTTGATGAGACGTTTGGGAACATGTTGGTTGTGCAGAGTTCTTTTTAAACAAAACATGTTTCATCATTGCAGAAAAAAAAAATCCTTTTTTGGGGTTCAGTATTTCCCGATTTAGATGAAAGCTGAAGTTTTGGAATAATTCGCTGGTTCTAATTTTCGCGACGCGGTGGGATCTCAATATAGATTCCAATGTGTTTACATTTTACCGGAATCCACCTTTTGGCGAACATGTGCTGCCACCTAAGCACACGACTGGGTTCGAGACTAAGTGGCTAGAAAACAATGCGCGCGCACACCCTCTCCCACCCTTTCGACACCCAAAATGTCAGCCCCATCCAGTTTGCCCATTGAACTGCTGTGACCTAGATACGGCTGCCCCAAACTCGCCTTTGCCCTCATCGCGGGTTATCTTATGCCTCAAGTCGACACAAAGCAACCATCTTCCCTTTCTACTCGGCCAGAAGGAAGAGAGGGTACTAGAACCATTTACTCTCAAACCAATGTTTCTATAAAAGGTCCATTGCTGAAAGGGAACCTACATTTCGCGAATTGTAGGCGATTCGCGAAAATGGACCTTTTGTAGAAACGTTGGTTCGAGAGTAAATGTTTCTAGTAACCACTCTCTCTTCCTTCAGGCCAAATAGAGAGGGAAGATGGTTGCTTCGTGTCGACTTTTGGGCAGACGATAACCCACGATGGCGACTAAGGCGAGTTTGGGGGAGCCGTATCTAGGCCACAGTGGCTTAATGGGCGAACAGGATGGGGCCGAGGTTTTGATAACGGGTGGGAGAGGCCTTCGTGTGCATTGTTTTCTAGCCACATAGTCTCGAACCCAGTCGCATGTCTAGGGGTCAGCACATATTCGCCAAAAGGAGGATTAGGTCTTTGCAAAAATTAATTCACTTACAGTATCTGGACTCCAAATCTAGAAAAAAAGACGACCCAATGACCCTTCTTTCCTGCGTGGTTGAGACCGACAGGTGTAGTGTTTTGAAGCATCCATGGACTGCGCAGGTTCTAGTTGCCGCTCTCGACGCTCGGCGTCCCTTCATGTTCAATCTTAGCGCGCCTCTATTTGAGTGCTTCCAACTGCTAGATCGGGGCCACATGGTTTGTGGGCTGCGTTTGCAAAGCAAGCCGCGAGAAGAGGTTCTACGCACATTTGCGTTTGAGTGCGGTACGTTACGTAGCGGCAAGCGGACACCGTTCTGTTACGAAGAGCGCTTGCTCCAAGCTTGTACACACAGTTGCGCTAACAAGCAGTCAATCACACTAAAGAGCCAATAAGAGCGCACTATCGTCGCTAGCAGCTCACCAATAGTAGGCAAAATCCACAGAACCATGGCGGTGCCCGGCGACAGCGTCGAAGTGTTCACTCTTGGGACAATCACGTTGGCTACCCCGACATTGTGTCGAGCTTGAACCATTGCAGTCTTAGAAAAAGCAGTCCCCACCGCTCCCCAATACGAAAAAGCGAGTTCTCTGAGCGCAGAACCGGATACGCTTAGTCAAGTGGCCTGAGCGAACACGTGACCTTCCTATTTGGCCGAAGCCAAAATTTAGTTTTAGCTTTTTTTAATCTGGACCCATGTCTCTTATGTCTCTTCATGTCTTCATACTGTCGTACCATTTCGCTTCATACCTTGATGCCTAGGCTCATTAAAGGGATTACATTCAATGTACGAAATAAGTACAGAAAGCACCTGCGTTATGCCATAAACTAACGGTGAATCCCCCTGGCAGATCCGGAACGCTTCCCGAAATCCGTGAAAGAGGCGAAAATCCGTTTTGTGGGACCCCCTCCAAATTGACGAGCGTAAGATGGACTCGTATCTCTGGAACGATTCGTCGGAGACGGCCTGCCGTTCAAAATGGCCACTGCTCGAACTTGAGAATCCGACTAAACTTTCCGACGACTACTCGCTATGTTCACTGTTCAGCCGCGGAAACGACACGCGACGTAGGCCTGGCAAGGCACTCGCGGGCTCGTTACTTGTTCTACATAGCAGTGGCGTAGCCAGGGAATTTTTCCGGCGCGTGTTTTTCCTTGCTCAACCCATTCAAAATGCAAAAAAGAGAGAAAAATAAATTACACTATCACTTTTTTAGTTACTATTTTCCTGTCTCTAAAAAAGACAGAAATTCAATCTTTTTTGCCACATCTCGCTCGTTCAATGTTCAAAGAGGGAAACTTTAATGGTAAACAACGAAAACACGCAATCTAAAATATAATAAGGGGTTTGAACAAAAAAGACCAGACAGGCAAACAAAATATTCCCGCGTACCCAATGACTAAAGACTAGGGGTGTGCGAAGAGCGGTTCGAATCCTATAGTGAAGCGTTGTCTCCAGCTTTTGCACTCTTGAAAGAACCTGTCGTTTTGGCTTTCCCATGCACTGTTAACACTATAGCCGCAAGTCGGGCAAGCCAGAGTTGAAAGGCTGGAAAGGTTGCCGCCATCTAAGAGCGACGGCGGCAACCAGACAACTGGCAAGCCGGTTGTCTGGTTGCCGTCGTCATTTATAGATGGCGGTAGCTCTCCAGAGTTTAGTGTCATCATTTGTTTGCTGACGGACACGGCACTGGGGAAACTAGCCCTTAACAGCACCGCTGTAAAAGAAGTGCGTCTGTGTGTGGGGCCGGGGGGGAGGGGGGAGTTTTAAAAACATACTGTGTCGTAAAGGAGCTCCTCTTCCCTGCATCTTTGGCGCAGACAAAAAGGCGTGACCCCGCAAACTACATTTATTGGAAAAATGCTCTTGCCAAAAAGCACGTTTTTGTCGTGCCAGACGCTCGTGCCGTTCCTCACGACGGTGCACTAAGAATGATAATACGTGCCTTTCAAATACTTGGCTTTCACTCAGCTTGCGCCTCCTGCAGCGTGCCTTTTGCACCGTCGAATTCGACTTTCCCAGCAAGAAGAAATCAGAATGACCACCAGCCTATAGTGTGATGACGTCACGTGCATACCATGCTAAACAGTTCAGCTTTCTGGTGAAACGCGATGTTCGCAACACTAGCCATAGATGTCCCAATTGTAAATTTGTGCAGTATTAAGAGCAGTCTCGCGATGAGATATGGCAGCCTAGAGAAATGTTGGAACGCATGACTATTCTAGCATAGTGTTGTAAAGTGAGGGCCCAAAACAAGTGCAGGTAAAACCGAATATAACATTAGCCTCCCGAGGTAGTATTTCGGAAGTTTCGAGCTCATGCAAGCTGATTAAATGTAATTTATACTAAGATTTCAAGAAACGTTTTCTGTCCTTCGCTCTATTTGTGTAAAATCATGAATATCATTGCGTGCATCTTTACGCATCTCTTTTTGCAGTAAGGCGTTCTGGAAGGGATTATTTGGAAAAAAATAACATTAATTATCTCTCTCTTTCTGAACATTTCGTGTATTTAACTTCCAATTCATCATGTGTGCACAGAGTCCTTTTTAGCGTACCCTGCAGCCCGATGTTTCACACTGCCAATCAGCAAACAGAAAAACACTTTTACGTAGACTCCACAGATCGCGTAGTCTCGAGTATCGTCCTTCCGCGTCGGTCTCAAGCGGTTATGTGAACTTTATAAAGTAGAATTTTTTTATCAATATAAAATATATTTAATTACTAATTGAATATTTGACAACATAAATAGAGGGCTGACCACTCTAAAGCAATGCCCCCCAAATTATTTGAAAGGTGTTCTGCCAATCTTTTCCGGCATTTTTATCCTCGACAGGCACGTTGTAAGTGATATGGGACGGCCTTACATACATTTCTGATTTTGAAGCTAATTTAAATAACTATGTGTTCCTCACACATATAACTTCTCAAACATATAGAAGTCTGTTATTGCCTCTTTTATGTGGTGAACATTAGCTTTATGTGTCTGTGGGCTGGACGAAAACAAAGTAAACAGGGGCGCGCGGTGGAACTTTGACGATTATGCACGCAAACCGTCAGAAAATGTCCAATTAAGTAGCTGCCATGTCGAGTAGAACGTGAAATACTACTTCGTTTTACTTAACAAAAAATAACTTTGAAGGACGCTTAAGCTTCGCCTTTAAAAGAGGAACGCGATAGCGTCAACGGGCCTCGTTTGCATCGCATTCTCCTTTGCCGCGCAAGCGTGCCTCGCGTGGCTATAGTGAAAAGCGTCTGACTCGCAACTAAAGGGTTGTGAATTCGAATCCTGCCTAAAATTTTTAATTTTTTTCTTTAAGGCAATGAAATTACTAAAAGTGAAATCATTTGAAACATACGGCACCCTTTATTTCGCATTACATATCATGTTTTAATCACCCTCATTCCACGCCTGATGCCACGTTTCACGTAAGCATTGTGGGTTGTTTCAAATTCTTGCGCTAGGGTATGTAGCTCTGACGTCATGAACGTATCGACCCATCAGGATTTTCCAGTCACGCCACCGACATCGGTTTTTCTGCGACATGAGCTCCTTAATGCTATCGTGTTAAAATCATCAATTAGCAAGGGTGATGCTCATTTGTAAATTAAATTGTTCGGCATCTTGCGTACAACAACCCTCAACAGCCAGGCTATGCCAGCTTATTCTGTATAAGAAAATGTTCACTTGGGCAAGCATTATTTTGGGCCAGATTCGATCTGAGTGCGAAGGTGCGTATATATTAGAGTGAACAATTGCGATTACTTCTTGCTGCATGATTAACGAATGTCTGGTTAGAACAACAGGCATTTGCATTGCCGCTCGGTGTGTCTATAAAAGATCGACTGAAAGGAATTATCCTAAAACTTTGCTACATTTCGAAAATCTCACTGCTTTTACCTCAGTTGGGTCCGTCATCATATATATATATATATATATTGTGAAGCGTATTTCGTAAACCTTATTTCATGATATATGGCCACGAGGTGCATGCTCATTTCATATTTTTATGTGATGTATTTAATTCCTTAGTTCAATGACACGATTTCACTTTTAATACTGCGACAGAAAGTTGTACCAATCACGGGTATTTTAGACGACCTACCACACTTCGCGACAACATTTTATACCGTGTGAATAGATCAGCTTGAACTTTACAATTTTACTTAAACACGAAGAAAGGACAAGAAAATACAGTATAGTTCTAAATTAGAAGCTGATCTATTTACAGGTATGTACCAACAAGCTCAACCCTTTACTCTTGTAACTAAACATTTTGATTCAGGCAAAATATATTTTGCTCGTAAACAAAGGGATATTGAGTTGTATTAACACGACGTTATGGATGTTAATGTAGATTTTCTTCTGCTCTTGTGTCAAAATTAAATAACTGAATTTAATATTTTTGGTACCTAAGAACAAAAGTAAATTGCACGGACGATCAAAGAAACTATATAGTTAATCGTTTCACAGCGTAAATAGTGTATATTGCCAGAAGAACGCGGAAAAATATATTCACAATTTAGCGGTTCAAACCGGTTCGAACCGGTTTGAACCGTTATTTTTTGCTCCCCGGAGCTGAACCGGAACCGAACCGAAAGCCGTGAACCGGAACCGAACCGATAAAAATTTCGGTTCGACACCCTGGCGGTTACTTTAGCTAGCACGTAATAATATTCTCCTGGCATGCTAATTCCCTCTAGCCACCGATCTCTTTCTGTGGCCTTTCTTCTTAACTGAGACTTGCCCTTCCGTATGTCCACCATAGCCTAAACACTTTCCTCTTAATTTCCTAGTGCGCTGTCTATACTTTGTGTCTATAATCCTCATGTATAAATAGCTGAACACCTTTCGTGCCCATTGGTCCCCATCCATTTGCCTCAACCGATCCTCAAATTCTATCTTGCTCACCGCTTCCCTGCTCTCAAATGACGCCCATCCCATGTCTCCTTGTACTGCCCTGTTTTGGCGTTTTGCAATGTTCCCACCCAAAGCCAGCCTACCTACTCCGCTCTGTTTTATTTCTAGTCTTGCATGCACTTCGGATTTCATGCATAGCACTGCGTTTCCAAAAGTCAAGCCAGGCGCCATGACCCCCTTTCCAAATCTCTCTCACCACCTCATTCATACCTGTGGTAATTCCAAAGTGCCCTATTTCTCATTACAGCTGCATTTCTGTTGCCCTCGTCTATTATATACTTTTCATGCTCACTGAAATATTGTGCACCATCGCATATCCATACTCCTAGATACTTGTATTTACTAGCTCTCTCAACTGTAATATTCTGTATCTTCAGTCTCTCAACTTCATCATCGTTAAAAATCATGACTGCTGATTTTTCACTACTGAATTCTAAACCTAATTCCTCTCCTTCCCTACCACAGATGCTCATTAATTCCAGCAACTCTGTCCTGTTGTTAGCCATTAGTACGATATCATCCGCATACATCAATCCCGGTAAGGATTGCTGAATTTTTTGGCCTAGCTTACTGTACGAAAGGTCGAATCCAAGCCCACTCTTCTCTAGTCTATCCTCCAATCCTCTCAGATACAACATAAACAGCAAAGGCGATAACGGGCACCCCTGCCTAAGGCCTCGTCTTATGTCTATTTTCCCTGTCGCCTTTGCTTCCCATGTTATAATCACCTTATTATCTTTGTAAATGTTCCTTAATAGTGCTTAATAGTGCTGTTAGTCCTTCATCTAGGTTTAAGCTTTCCACTATGTCCCACACGTTCCTTTGGTTCACATTGTCATAGGCACCCTTTATATCCAGAAATGCCAGCCAGAGCTGTCTGTTTTCTTTTTGCGCTATTTTTATACACTGTGTTAGAGAAAATAAATCGTCCTCCAACCTTCTTCGTTTCCGAAACCCGTTCTGTAACTCGCCCAGTATGCCTCGCAATCTACCCACTCCTCCAGTCAGTTCTTTATAATCTGCATTACCAGCCTGTAAATAACTGGTGTCACGGTTATGGGACAATAATTCCTAATATCAGACTTATCTCCCTTTCCCTTATATATCATACGAAAAGTGATCGCAGCGCCCCTGGTGAGCTCGGAGTCTCCGCTAGCAGACAAATTCTCCACAATGCATTGGTTTTGCCTATCTCCGCGCGAGGTGAGCAATGAAAAACAATTGTCACAGATGTTCGCTGTTTTGAATGTTAAAAAGTAGGTTCCACCGCATGAGTCAAGGACATTTTCTTCAGGAGGGAAAGATGTTACAGCTTGCAAAGTGCAATTATCGGGCTCTCCCTAAGAAAAGATTCCGCCAGAAGACTCAGAAGTTATGTCTGCCAGGCAAGACACGAATGTACCTTCGCCCTGGTTCTTTGAAAAGGGCAATGTAAAAAATGTTTTACAACATTGCTACGTTTCAACTTTACTGTGAATATCGATCAGTTCTTTTTGTTGTTGCAATTTCAATTTCTCATGATTGTATTGCTTAAAACCGTTTCGTCGAATAGCGAGCTGGCTATATTGTCACGAATGACAAGTGATGATGCAGCAAATGACTGAGTAAACTGAACGTTTAATGGGGGGCGAACTTGTACCCAAAAATAAAAGGAGAAAAAGATAACAACAGAGCGTCGCGGGCGTCGAAGGCGGCGAAGCAGCGGGATCGAACGCTGAGGCGAAACTGACTCCGGCTTGCCACGCGGAGCCGCTTTTGTACACGCGTTGGCTTCTGGAGCATTCGACGTAGAAGGTTCGACGCGTAGAACAATTCTAACCTCGAATCAGTGGCTCATGTCAAAGGACATCTCGTGGGATGCCAAGATGCAGAAGAAGCAGCTCCTTGACATCGTGGCGTCGGTCAAGCCACTGTATTTGAAGTATCGCGTCGATACCGCTGCAGAGAAGGCTGGTTGTACGGTAGTGAGACTTCCACCCTACCACCGTGAGTTCAACCCCATTGAACTCATCTGGGCACAAATCAAGAACGGCGTTGCAGCCAGGAACACAACATTCAAGATCAGCGACGTTGAAAGGCTGCTCAAGGGAGAAGCCGAAAAGGTCACGGCTGACAACCGGCGCAATGCTGTGAGGCATGTCGTTGGAGTGGAGGAAGGCTACAGACGAGGCGGTGCTACAAGTGCCCATTTAGAGCCGATCGTCATCGAATTGGGTGAAGACGACACATCTGAGAGCGACCTGTCTGGTGTGGAGCCGCTCGAGGAAGTGTGAAGCCTACACCTTGCGGGCATCTTCTAGCTCCGCCTCCCTCAGACCCTGTCTCCGGATGAATATGACACTGCAATACTTCGCTCTCGGCAAAAGGGTTTATTCACTCACTCATTGCCTTGAGGGGTTTCGGGATCGGGGGACGGTCATCAGCGAGGCCGGGGGAGAGTCCGCTGCCACAGCAGCTTCTCCGAGTCCCAGCGGTGGTCGTCCACACCGCGTCATGGGGACATCGTCGTCCAGGGTCGCTGTCCGGTCCGTTTGTCGAGTCCGCCACCCGACGTAGTGCCCGCACTCCCTGCGCCAGCGTCCAGCGCCGTCCGAGCTCACCTCCGTGACCGGTCCCTTGTGAAGTCGGCAGCCCAAGCCCTCTTCCTTTGTCTCCCTACCCCTCTTAAGACCTTCCCAAGTCCTTGTCCCGCCGACCGTCCAATCGGGAACCTTGCTGCGAGCCCACCCTCCGACGTCAGCGCTGGGTGAGGGGGCGCTTGCCCCGTTCCTCCCGGAGAGCTCGGACGTCCCGCGACAGGACGGCGACGGGAAACGGGAAGGTCACGGGGAACGAAGGAGCGCCCGACAGTACGGCGGCAGGGAGCGGCAAGGTCACGGAGAGCGGAGGAGCCAGGGAGAGGGTCCCCACACCTCCCCTCCCTCAAGGCTCGGACCCCGGGGGGCTTGAGGTTGCGTGGTCCCCAGGACCCTGGGCAGGGAGCTCGTTCAGCTGAGTGTCGCCGATGACGACGAGCACCCTCGATGATGATGATGGCATCAAACCAAGCAGGTCAGCGGTGAACGTTGATTCACTGGGAAGCTCGTGACCGACGGAGCACGGTCCACGAACTGGTCCGGAGCACCACAGCTCACAACGCGGACGGGCACTCAGGCACTCACAACACGCCGGCACTTAAAGTTCGCTTCCGTCCCTAATGTAACAGACAGCGAATCGCGCAAAAACGAATAGCGGCACGCTATATCAAACAGCGCGACGAAACCAAAATCTCACGATCGTTGGACATGACACGAAATAAAAACAAAACTCTTCATTTCAATACCAACAGGCAGGTAATCATCAAAAACGTCACGCTACACGTTCAAGAGGTACATAAGAGGAAAACCATTCCTTAACTAAAAAGTATGAGCACTCACTGCATACCCAAATCGTGCCTACGCCCACTATACAACGTTTGCTCCTATAAAACTCAACCGCATTCTTTTAAAACAGTAAGCAATCTACCAGAGCGTCAGAACCGCACACCTCTGACAACAATATTAATCTCCAACACACTCGCGAAGAACGCACAAAACCTCAAAAACTAAGAAAAACCTTCCGTGAAACAGAAACGGTCACAAATCCAGTCCCGTTCGCGAGGTGCGACTCGGAAGGAACACGCTGTCAACAGTAGCAATTAACCAAGACAGGCACCCATGCACTCGGTGTTCGCGACACCCGAGCTACAAACACGCTACAGCCAAGCTACGCAGCACGCCTTCATCAGAAGGGGTAATCACCTTACTGAGAGGCTGTTGTTCCGTGGTACCGGCCACTTACACCAGTACTAAGGGAACAGTACCTGGATCATGCGAACAGCAGATCTCATTGGACAGCCTATTTACACGGCTATGTCCGTAACGTCTGGGCATGCACCAGACGTTACCGCTTCACCGCTCGGAGGTGACCACCCAACAGGAGCGACGAGCGCGTAACGGCGGTCCGCACCGAACCCCGCACGGGCTCGACAACCGCGATAAGCGCATCGACACGCGTTAGAGTTCTCCCCCGGCCAAACCCCGACACCGCATAACTAAAAAGTCTTCCAGCTGATGTCAAGGCCGGCCGGGATCGAGCAATAAAAGTACGCCGACAACGCGTCTCGCGACTCTTCAACGTTCTCGAATCGAGCAACGTGTCCACATACAAACGCAGTAAGTTACGCACAAAGCTCGCCCCCAGCCAAGTCAACACGCCGCATGACTGAAAAGTCTTCTTGCGACTGTGAGGACAGCCAGGGTTCGAACAATGTAGGTATCCCACACACGCACCTCTCAACTTCCGCGCAACGAGCGCGACACAAAATGCCAAATAATCTAACCGGCCGGTCTTGGAAATGGACGAGCTAATAAACTATATTTGCTCTGCATAAACAGCTTCCGCAGCGTCGAAGTGTCTACAGCATTTACCGCCGCATTCCAACACCCGCTACCCGTTCATGCAAAGGCTGCAGTTTGTACAGCGACGGGCTGACCCAACGCACAACAGTTATAGGCCGCCGACGGCCATGCCGCTGCCATAATTTCTAGGCTTCCCGGGCACGTACCCGCCGACGTGAACCGTACGTTTTCCCGGGCCAACCACGCATCTGTACAGGATAAAACTACGAACAACTCGTCACATCCTCGCAAGACCGCCACTTCCCTCGTGCAGCTCTCCACTGCACGAGCACAGCTCTTTCCTCACCTAGCTGTCTTTTCTCCCTTAAATTTATAATTTCACTCTAATCCAGGTCTCTGTACGACAAATTACGCTCTCTACGCCCTCGCGTCCCAACGCGAACCCAGGCACGGCCGAGAACCGGCACTGTATCCGGCAGCAGCGCAAAGCGCGCGCTTGCCGCCGCTCCTCCGGAGGCGGAGAAAACGAAATGAAAGAGTGACTCCCGCCGCGAGGCTCAACCATCGATATGGCGGTGTGAGGATCCGGAACCAACTGTGCGCACAATTAAACGGGATCAGCCTCACGACTCTACAACCAGAAACGCACGGGTCATGCCCATCGCGTCACACTGGACTCCACGGAGCATTACACACGCACAGCCACTGATAAAGTGAAAACGGAAACTCTGCGGTTTTCGGGATTCCGATGTCCACGCACCGGACATCGCGTATCCGGCACAATTTAGTGGGCTCAGCCCCTAAATGTAGCCTCTGGCCACAAGGTACTCGTTCAAAGCGATCTTGGTCGGAACCACAAGAGCGCATCCGTACCTTGAAACGCTATCAACTAACGACGCTCGAAACCGCATCGGCAGCTCAAGCAAGGCCAACTGGGAGCTATAGCATGCGATCAAACCGAAACGCTAGGCTCTTCCCAGACAAAATGCAATGCGGGAATAATTTCCAAACACAGTACATGCAACCGCCATCCGCAATGGGTGCGTTCTCCACCAGGAGCGATGCCCCTCTAACGCGTCCGATCGGTAACAAGTGTTCCAAAACATTACATCGATACGCGAGCAAAGGCGGTTAGGCGCGTCACATTCCCCAAACCGTGAGCTGGCATCTTTCCCAGCAGACGTAAACGGCCGGAGGCGTAGGTGGGGTGAAGCCCGACGCTACAGGCCTCGAGAGGTGCGGTAATTTCCACGCACACAGCGCTCTTGCGTAGCAGGATCAAACTGCCAGCATCCAACGGTGCGCCGAACAGCAAACACTCAAAGCGCTTCTCGTTACGGGGGATAGGCGAATTACTGACAGGCTGGGGAAAAGGGTTAATCCCTTAAAACAGCGGTCAAAATCCGCGCCTCCTAGTCAGACAGGCGATAATGTCAGGACCTCCGTGCGGCGCTCCCGCAACGAAACTTCGTGCGGCGCTCCCGCGACAAAGATGACCCCCAAAAAGAGCGCGAAACAGTGCCCTAATTCAACCGGAAACAGGTAAGAAATCGGAATGCCTGCCTGATCAAGAATCAGGCCCCACGTTGGGCGCCAGTTTATGCGGGCATCTTCTAGCTCCGCCTCCCTCAGACCCTGTCTCCGGATGAATATGACACTGCAATGCTTCGCTCTCGGCAAAAGGGTTTATTCACTCACTCATTGCCTGGGGGGTTTCGGGATCGGGGGACGGTCATCAGCGAGGCCGGGGGAGAGTCCGCTGCCACAGCAGCTTCTCCGAGTCCCAGCGGTGGTCGTCCACACCGCGTCATGGGGACATCGTCGTCCAGGGTCGCTGTCCGGTTCGTTTGTCGAGTCCGCCACCCGACGTAGTGCCCGCACTCCCTGCGCCAGCGTCCAGCGCCGTCCGAGCTCGCCTCCGTGACCGGTCCCTTGTGAAGTCGGCAGCCCAAGCCCTCTTCCTTTGTCTCCGTACCCCTCTTAAGACCTTGCCAAGTCCTTGTCCCGCCGACCGTCCAATCGGGAACCTTGCTGCGAGCCGACCCTCCGACGTCAGCGCTGGGTCAGGGGGCGCTTGCCCCGTTCCTCCCGGAGAGCTCGGACGTTCCGCGACAGGACGGCGACGGGAAACGGGAAGGTCACGGCGAACGAAGGAGCGCCCGACAGTACGGCGGCAGGGAGCGGCAAGGTCACGGAGAGCGGAGGAGCCAGGGAGAGGGTCCCCACAACCTTCAACTTCAACAACTTCACCTTCAACAACAACACCTTCAACAACTTAAACCGAAGACTGAGGGGTACCCAGATCAACGTGACCAAAGCATGTCGACTTGTAATCGTCATCAAAGATCATGGGCTGCCCTTGCGCCAATCACTACATCTGCGCTGTACGTCTGTAAACATATTTCAAGTATGTTCAGTTCATACCGATCATCTTGAAACAGATCAAAATAATGGAATTCGGTTAACAACATGAAACTGAAAAGAGCTAACAGCAGTGGCATGCACAGTGACTCCGCCTTGCAGGAATGAGAAGCGAAGTACAAAACATTATCATGACTCCGAGGGTCGATTCGTTAGTTCCGTCACATTTTGTTCTTCTTTTGCGAACCTTCTTCAACCTGCTATCATTATTTTTAAGCTGTTTCTCTGGCCGTGTCGTTCTCCAGTTGCTGTTGCCATTTTAGTATGATAAATGTCCACCTTCGTGGACATTTATCATACTAAAATTTCATGCCTAGGTTTCCTAAACGAAAAGCGAGAAAAGAAAAGCCGTAAATCTCTATGGGCAGATAGACTGGGACGCGGACCGCGTCCCAGTCTGCATGGATTTACGGCATTTTTTTTCTCGCTTTTCGTTTAGGAAACCTAGGCTCATTAAAGGGATACTTCAACGAAATTTGAAATATTCCCGTCGTGTTCAAAAATAGGTTGAATATGATCCACAATATCTGTAAATGACAATCGCACGTTTGTATTTTGATCCTGGTGGCTGTATTTTTCGTTATAAACGGCCCACTCTGGCAAGCGCTCGGAGAAGGCCCAGCTTAGAGCACGTGACATCCAACGCAATCGTGACGTAGGTCGTCTCAAGACGAGCAAAGCTACGCCGAGGCTGACGTCGAGAGGATGGCCTAGTCGTTCCAGCTACCGAAGCGGCTGCTTTTGTACGAATTTTGAGTGACGGGTTAATCTTCTGTAATCTTCTAGGGGGACAATAGCGACTTCCGCGACACACAAAAGGGATTCTCGGGAAGAGGGGAGTTCTTCTCTCGTCGTGGCCGGAGACGAGACAACCTCCGTCACTAGCTGTCAAGGTTCCTAGACGGGCATTACAAACGAGGCGTTAGCGACATCCACCAGGTGCTCTTTGCTGATCGTTTAGTTCGTTTTACAATTCCTTTTCGTGCCTTTTTTTAACAAGACATTGGTATGTTCCATGCGATACTGCTCTTTTGAACACATATAGACCAAAAAATGAGCGCAGAAATTTTGTTGTAGTATCCCTTTAAAATTTCGTATGATAAACGCACCGTCTAAATGCACCTCCGTGGAAAGTTTTATCGCGCTCCGTTGACCGACTGATTTATGCGGTCCATTCTACGACGGAACAGCGCGCTCCCGGTATACAGGGGGGCTATGTTGCGCTTTTTGGACTCCCAGGAGACTTGGAAGAAGGAAGTGACGTCAACGACTAGAGCAAACGCAGATTGGATGTTGACAGAAGAAAACAAAATCAACATCCAATCTGCATTGTTGTTCACGCCACTTCCTTCTCCCTGGTCTCCTGGGAGTCGAAAACGTGCAACATAGCCCCCTCGCCTGCGACTAATAAGCACGGCAATCTCAGCTCACCCCGCGGAAACCACAGCGAATTGAAGCAGCGGTGCCGGTACTATGTTGAGTAGCAACGTTGTGCGACAGAAATTTAACGAAGCAGACGACGTCCGGCGTAGCTTCTCACCTCTCAGCAGTGCTAAGCCTCGCGCCCGCTTCGAAATTTTCGTTGGCGATAGCGTCGCTGGATTCTCACGTTGTCGCGCAAAAACTGCTGCAAACGCAAGCCGATACCATTAAGATTTCGTGGCGTAACCTCGGGCACGTAAAACACGGTGCAAAAAAGCAGAATAATTGTCACGAGAAACTAGCGTCGCGTTGCTAAGGCCAGCAGCCATGTTGAGCTTTACTTTTTTTTTACAAAAGGATCGCGACTAGTTCACGGAATCGTGACGTCATGAAAACGATTGGCTGGCGTTTCTCGGCGTAGGATTACCTTTTCCTCTGAGAGGCATTTCCGTTTTTTTCTTAGCTTTCAACCGACTAGACGGTTCTCGAATTCACCAGAACATCACATTACAGTGTAAGGAAAAATGCGTAGCCGCGGCCAGGAATCGAACCCTGGCTTTTAGCGAGGGAGGCAAGCGCGATAACCGTTCGGCCACGGCCGCGCTGCTTCCGGATAAAGAAGCAAAAGGCAATTTCGAACGACGTACCTTACTGCGATGTCAGTATGCTCTGGAAAAAGACGATTGCGCACATGCAAATCTGACGCTATTACTGGAACTAATAAAAGCCTAGTTACAAAAAAGAACAGCCGATGGACGGTCGTGCACTTCCTTCCATTTTTCAAAGTCTACTTTCTTTTTGTTTGAGGCGATGCTACGCCGCCGCGGTCGTTCTTCCTCCTGCGTTTATGTTTTTTGCTTGTTTTCTTTTTCTTTCATGGCGCTTACTTGACGTTCGAACCATCGCGTATTTTGCATTGCCTTGTTTGGCTTAGTTTTTACTTTCTTTCCTTCGCTTCGTCGCTTACTACCACCGGTTCGTCTGCTACGCTATGCCTGGACATTTGGAGGGCCGTCTGCAACTTTGTTGTTCTTTTTCCACTGTCGTCTATTAGCGAGTTCGTTTCACGGCACTCGTGTCCACGCGTGCCCACTCACGGCGTAAAGCGAGTTCGGCTGGCACTCCACGAGTGGTTGCACTCTCCGAGTGCGGCGGCACCCCACGCGTGCATGCACTCGGTGCACCTAGGGAGCCTTCATGTGCGCATTGCTAGGGTGATGCCACCCTTTGTAATATCACTCGCCGACAAACCAGCAGCCATTTTGTTCCTCGGCGATAATCCGTGGGGCTTATAACCCTCCCGGAAACAAGCACCTTATCTCAGAAGTTAGGAGCAGCGTTGTGGAACCCACGAAGGGAGGATTAGCATTTTCCCCCTCGGATGGAATTACCGATGGACACAAAGGCCACTTTCCGGCGCACGGGGAAACAATGAGGGGAACAAAATGGCGGTGGAAGAGGGTGTGGGAAAGGGAAACAGGCAGTTGGCATCACTCTATGCGAAGCGCACATGCAGGCACTCTAGGTGCACCGAGAAAATCGGGCGTGCGTCGCAATGCAATCCCGTCATGCCTCGCTCCGGCGAGGTTGGCGAGGAGCGGGAGCAGACCACGAGGGTTCGTCTGCTACGATGTGTCGCGGAACCGAAAGGAAAACAAGTAAACTTTCTGATAGAGATTGCGTCCCGCGGGCAACGGAATCAAACCCGAGCTTCAGTCGTGAGCGTCTGCTGTTTCATGAAGGAAGCAATAGACCCTTTTACAAATTCAGCGCCATCTACCGGAACGGTTGCAAAGCTTCGCAGGTGGGCGTGGTGCGGCGTGCGTCCGCCATAAGCATGTATGGTCGCATCGGCGCTTGCTCAACGTGCGCTACACCACCGACACCACTGCCACCACTGCGGCCACAGAAGGTGTTGCGCGGCTGATACTTCGCCACACGCTGCTTCTGCAATGCCTTTTCATTGCTGTGTGCCGCTGTGTAAGCAAAAGGGACTCAAGGATGCCTCTGGTTCGCGGTTGGGCGGTGCACGCACGCGACCGCTGCGACAATCGAAACGGAAGAGATCCCGCCAGATTATTAGCATGGAATGATATAAGCCGTCTCGTGCTGCCTCTCAAGCGCTAGCGTGACGGAAGGGAGCATGCACCTGCACCCTTTTCTTTTTGTGAACAGAAGCGATGTTGCTGGGCTTAGGGTATCGAGATAACGTTACCATTCGGGCATTTCGTGTGACCTCTCGCGAATTTGTATACTTTTTTCTTTACAGGTATCTTTGTTCGCCATCGCATCCGACCCCGCTCTCCGAAAAAAAAATATAGATTGTTGCGATAAAACGTGACGAAGGCAAGTCTCCATTACGAAGTACACTAAGATTTGCTCAGGACACTTTCGACAGGGTGACTACATTCCGAACGTCGCTAGTAAACGTCGCTACCTCAGACAGGAAGCAGTGCCAAGCATCTTCGCTTTCAACGTCGCGAAAAGGCCGCCCAGAAAGAAATCACGAGTACGACAGGCGCCGCCGTCAACGCCGAAGTTTTCCGCTGCTGATGCCGGAGTGACGAATGACGCAACCGCCGATCCGAGCAGTCAAGATGTGGTGAGCGAACCCGCTAGTGAAGAGGCAAGCTACGCATTCGCCGATCTGACCGGTGGACACGCGGCACCTGGGGCGTCGAGCCAGAACAATGCAAGCGGCGAAATCGTCACTGTCACCGCTATGGAAGACTTCACCGCTGACTTCATGTGCCACGCAGTCGCAACTGAAGACAGCGTAGTGAACGATTGCAACATCGACGACTGGGTTAATGCTGCCACAGGCGCTGTCCTCGACCGGGCTGAAAGTCTGAAACGGGCGACAAACGAGTGGTCCACGAGACTGTTAGACGGTTAGACTGCCAGCAGCAGCAGTGCTCGTACTCGCGATGCCGCACATGCTCATGGCGGCGTTGGCGGCGTCTTCCTTGTACAATGTGGCCAGCCGCACTTTTGAGCACCGTCAAGATGACAATGATGATAGCTATTGAAGTGGCCAGACTGAATTTCGGAAAGGGTCTATTGACATCCCGTGCTTTAATTGCAGGTTTTAAGTCGCTCTGTTGCCGTACAGACGCTGAAATATACCAGTATGTCAAGAATGCTCAGAACAAACGCATCAGCGGCCTCCGAGATGTTTATCACCATCCGCGTGCGGGTAAAAAATTGAACATCTGTCGACAAAACTCCCCCAGCAGAAACCTCTGACTGCCCAATAAGCATCAGAGAAAGCTATAGTGACTTTACCCGAGGCTTGGGCAATTTCATCATATTTCACATTTACCTACGTCAGCTAACTTGCCCCGTCGTATTTTGTTCGAGAAAGCTCTCGTTCTCCACGTCCTCACCAAGGCTAATATCTGATCCACCTGTAATAACGATCGAAATCAAAAGTCACACGAAAAGTTTTGCTGAATATTCCAACGGACTAGTTTTAAGCCGTGCCCTTTCAGTGGTTCACGCATAATACCATGCTCAAACGGATCAAGCTTCTGCTCGGACAGCATCATCAGTTTTCTTCAGTGTAAACGGTTATATGAATTGAAAGATCGCAACCAGCTGCATTGTAGGCATCTGGGTGCGGAAATTTACGCCGTCTGTTACTATCTCTACGACAGCCGAGTTGCTTGAAGTCATCGCAACTATAAACTACAGGTTGCAGCGTTCAACGTTTGTAGATAAACGTTGGTATAGTGATTGCACTCTCGCATCCCCACCAATCACTCCGAACAGAAAGACGCTAGTTTCGGTTTGAGGTCGGTACCTTTTCTACAACATAGATGGCCGGCAGCATCAGTTTTCTTCACTCGGTGCATTTGGCGAGTTCGTTTGAGTCCAGTTCTCCGTGCAACACTCTGCGAGTGCGATGCATTCTGGGAGAGAACTCGAACGGTGCCAGTGCGTGTGAAACGAACTCGCTATATGATAAACTCCTATGTTCGCCTTCGATTGAGTTTCTGATCCGAAATCTTCATATGTACTTTTTGATACTTAATAAATATATTAAGGAATGTAAGCTCGTTATACATTTCTATTTGGATTTTATTTGAGTACGCGGTCACCTCTGCTATGAGTCATCGTTGGTTGATCAACCGGCCGCCTTCGGGCATACATTAGCGTATACTTGGAGATGGCAGTCGTGCCATGTGCCAGCCATCTCCACTGCGAAAACCAGTTTTTCTGATGTGGTGGAAAATCCTTCTTCCGCTTCCCGAAGACCGAGCAAACGTGAGTAATTAAGTTATTTCAAATTAAACTGGAACAGCTATCCAAGCCGCACTGGAAACCAACGTTACTCGAGCAAGCTCAGTTTCGCAGCTCCCGCCTGCTGAGTCGAGTGGCCCAGGTGGCGGTCACGAGAGCTAGCGGCCCTCAAGTCGGCCCTGTCTCGCGCGTTGTCTGCTACCACTGCGTTGAGCTTGCTTTTCCTTTTCTTCCTTCTTTTTTTACTTTCCTGTGTATAATAATAATAAAAAAAAGATGATGAAGATGAAGTGTAATACACCACAGAGATCTGAGTCAGCGCATTGTGAGTGTTCTTTCTGTTGGTATTTGAAATTTATTTTTGTGTGAGTCTGTTTCCTTGCGCTGTGAAGTGTTAGTACGAATCAACAACTCGCCCAGGCTCAAGTATTGCTATTCAAACTTGGCGGGCTAGACAATCCGGAAGCAAGACTCTTCTGCAGCGCTGCTAGTTCTCGTGACCGCCACTGAGCCCACGTCGCAGGTGGAGCTGTGAAACTGAGCTTGCTCCAGTAACGTTGCTGGAAACTCCTCTGAAAACCCGTGGGAGCGGCGGCGAACGTGAGAGTGGGAGCAAATACTTTACGAGGGGGAATTCAGGACACTCCCCGCGAATACAATGGCCTCGAGGACGACAAGTTCTGCGCATTTTGAATGGTTGGATGTGTCATGGCATTGCGGTTTTCCCCTTTATGATCGGAAGGTGAGTAGCGCCGTCTCTTGGTGCGGGATATTTTACTACCGGCTGAACTTCTTTCAGTGTGTGCACGCTGTTCGGTCGCGGCGGCGTAGGTCCTCTGTTGAATTTAAAAACCAGCGGACACTTTATTGGTGACTCAGTTAAAGGGCGTATAAGTAAAATGAGTTCTATGTCTACGTTCTGTTATATAAACCGCACGCATGTAGCTCGATCAGCGAGTATCGAAATTTGTACGGGCGGTTTCGAAAGCTGTCCAATAAGTGTGGTTAGTCGCAATCGCACTTCCAAGCAGTACGGAGCAACTAATATTAAGGAGCTATGTCGACACAGGAAGCACGTTTAGCAGGCACAGCAATGTATTGTCATATACTGCACCGCAAAGTATTTGCTACTATGATTATCGCTAAAGCGCCTGAGAAGGCACCAGTAAACGACCTTATTTTTGCGAGTTCGGTATGTCAGGAATTTTCCAAAGTGCTGGTTTCGATAATGTCTGGCTGGCACAAAATTCTCATATCAGGAGTGGGGTTCTGTGTATTAAAGGGGCACTGCAAGAATTTTTTTACTGGTTTTTAATTCGCACCGAACCTGAGCGCACTGAACGGAGTAACTAGTGAAACTTTTCTTTTCTCGAAATTCGCTTTATTTTAAAAGTTATAGACAAATTAAAATTGCAAAATCAAGCAAAGAAATAACCACCCTCATGACGTCCTTGGTTGCTTGAGTGGCCGTGAACTAGAGGAGGGGTAGTGGGCTCATCGCGAGCGCTCACGGCTGCCGCACTCCGTGTCAACGGCGCGAGGGGGCGCCACTAAATCATGTTCCGGATAGGCTGTATGCACCGGGCAGCCAGAGCGGCTCATTGCATTTGCTGCGCGATTAAACACCGATTCGGCACGACACTTCATTGGCCACAAACGACAGCAAACACGGGGTAAAGATCAGTTCAGAATGGGGCCACTTCGCGCTGCCATACCGCGAAACGGCCAAACCGCGAGACAAAGTTTCTCGCCGAAGGCCTTCGAAACGCTCGGAGCCGGTCGGATCCTCCTGTCCATACGACCGCAGCGCCGCCGCATACATCCGGGACCTTTCCGTGTCGGCGCCTGATCCCACTACTCCTTTCTAGTATGTGCCGCCTTTTCCACCGCTTGGTGGCGGGTATGTTGACGGGTGATTTCTTGTTTCCGTACTTTATAAACTGCATTCGTTTCTTTTCTGATCTAAAATACTGAACAAAAACTACTTTTATAAACAATTGAAACGGTTCGCGCCACTTATATTTTGTATTTCGACTAAAAAGAAGCTTTTAGCGGCTCTGACCAGTAGTAAGCCCAGGACCAAAGACGTCACATTTTGCGCGCTTTCGATACCGCGGGTCGCCCTCGTCGGTGGAGGAGGTTTCCGCCTCGTACGGTTAAAATATGACGCACTGATATTTAGTTACTCTCTCCGTGCCCGCTGGCTTCCCCGAACTTGAAGAGACGTGGAAATCGCAAAAAAGGTACACGCTTAAATAAGATTGCAGGGCCCCTTTAAGTGGTGTTGTGTGTATTAGATATGAGACGATTTAACCGAGTGATTCATTTCTCGCTATTTTCAAATTGCAAATAGATGGTGCTTCGCAGCAGACCAAGGCAACAAAAAAAATATTCAGAAAGTTGGGAATAATTTTTTATTATTTCGTGGATAGTCAGCATTAATCGTAATAGACCATGCTGGCCTTGAACAAAGTTGGTTTGGATTATTTTAGCATTTTTACAATGATAATTGAGTGTGCGAACTGAGATTCCACTCGTAAATGTCATTCGACAATTCTTTTGTTGAAAAAATATTTATTGCACATTGAACAAATATGTACAGGTTTGCCTTCAACAAACACAGATCTTTGTTTACACAGACAATAACACTTTGTACAAATATATACAGCTCAGCATTCAACAAACACGGATCATTGTATGAATATCTATTGTTATTGCATAATGTTTCCTGTACCCCCTGCATAATGCCGCGGTGCTGCAGGTATTCATGTAAATAAATATATATGTTTTAGACACACTTTTTGAATAAGGTAGGTCAGCATGAGAAACGCGACGCCGAAGTTGTTTACTTATGTGATTTGATCTGGAGGGAACCGAAAGAATGACAGGATTTTTGCCCTTCAAGGTCCGGTTCATGCAGGGGGTAACGGAGCACACTGTCCCTCCTGCCATCTTCACTGACTTCAGTCAAGGAGGATAGAAGGGTCGGCCGCGTAGCCTCCAGAAGCCATGCTCCCTTGACGCCTCGCCTCTTTCTCATTTTCCTCCTTACTCTCCTTACTTACCATGCCAACGTGACCACATCACGTGACCACAGCTAGCCTTCGTCTTGCTATGGGGTACTAGAATACACCACAGTCTGTCCTTCAATCTGATAAAACCTACCGAAAGGGGCGCGCGCAAGTCTGCAAGGAGTTCTTCTACAATCCACCATCCATCTCACACGTGACATGTCACGCGCATCAATCGCCAGAGAGATCTGCGGTCACGCTGGGCACAAAATCGTTTAAACTTTTTATGGCTAGGCTTCACCAATATTGCAACGTGCCCCCTCCTAGCACTTCTAACCTCCTCGGCTTCAGCGCAGGAGGCCCATGACGATTACTGGATCATGCTTCCCCGCTGCAGCGCGAGCGAAGCCACCGGGCGACCATCTTGCTCGTAGATGATTTGCGGTTTTGCTAGCGTTGCAGAAGCTGACGGCAGCGTGCTGTAACCACTTTTGTACTCGTTCATCGTCATTCGCCGAAGACGGCTTTTAAGACCCTGTGTAACCCTTGAGACTTGTTGTTCTTGGGAACACGTCAACATTTTCTGAAAGCGTAGTGCCGCAGGAAAAAAGGTACAACTCGTCGAAAGCAAGTTTCGCCGGTCTCGCGGCGGGATCAAAGCTTCCTTGGCACGCCGAAGTGCTGCGCCTCTGTGCCTTCACACGCTTGGATACCGATCAAGATTCTACACCGTGGGGGCGTGTTTTGCGAGTGGGCGCTGGCGTCGATCACCACGTTGTCGACATCAACCACTACCGTTGACCAGCACGGTCGCCATCTTCAAGGTCTCTTTCTATCCCACGTAGGTGTATTGTCGGCTACCGACTGGCCGGACCTTTCAGCCTAGTTTAGCAGCATTTTACAACTTTAAAGGGTCTTTTAGGCAAAACTAGGGGTTATATATATATATATATATATATATATATATATATTCTTTTTTTTTTTTTGCTTTTGAAGAGCGTTTCGGCCATGTGACCGTGTTGTTCTATTCTCTCCATGTCGTACGTCGTGCCTACGGTGTTCGTTCCTGTGCAGAAACATACCGCGCGGCTCACCGTGTACGCTGCTAATGAAAAATGCGGCGCATTTTTCATTAGCGAGTGGCGCTTCTTTTCGAAGTTAAGGCTGCCGGCCTCTCACACCTGTTAGTAGTGAGGAAAAAGCCCAATTTCGCAGCGTTTTCGTCGATAGGCTTTTTTCGCTTGCCCGGTAAGAGCACCCTAACACCACGGAGTTCACCATCCCCCAACCGATTTAAGCAGTGCCGTAAACCGCGGAAGGATCAGAGGGGTACCGAACACCCCCCTCCCCCCCTGTGTTTAGACTGGGGGATTGGGGGCGGGGTGAGATTTTGCATTCGAACAGCCTTTATTTTGACCTGGTTCAAATTTAATGTCAACAAGCGCTATTCCAAAATCAACTTGAAGTTCCAACTCCTCACAGACACAACGAAATAAATAACATCCATTTGATCGGTCCGAACAGATCACTACTTCCGCGAGGTTATGAAGAATAAGCGATAATGCACGCGACTCAAAATGCCTCATTGCTTTCACTGTGTCCTTTAAAAAGGGAGGCGACCAGTTTCTGGCCTTAACGAGAGCCCCGCGAGCTTTGGGTGCCATTTGAGTTCTTACCGTGCGGCCTCTCCACTTTTTTGTCGGCTTTTCTCCCCAATTTTCTGTCCTCGTCGCCTTTTGACTCTCTCGTACATTCTGTTAAAGAGCTCGTGTCATAGAAAAGTCGGCGTCGGTGGCGTGAAGGGCAAATCATGATTGGTAGATAGGGTTATGACGTCGCAACTACGTGACATCGCGCAAGAACGACGCTCGTGTAAATTGTGACGTCACGAATGGAATGAAAGTGATTAAAAAAACATGACCTGTTATGTGAATTTAAGTTCCCGGCATGTCTCAAATTATTTCACTTGTAAAGTAATTCGTTTGCTGCAAAGAAAAATTTGAATTTTAGACAGGATTCGAACCCACGACCTTTCAGTTGCGAGCCGGGCACGCAACTGACACCGCTGCACTTCCTGCTCGTTGGCAGAAAAGAATGAGAAGGTGATGCGAGCGGGCCCGATAGCGCTATCGCATTCCACTCTTAAGAAAGTGCAATACCGCTACTTATTCCTCCGTTTTGACACCAGATGGCGCGCGGCTCATTACATGGTTAAAACGTGCGACTTCTTGATGGTGCCAGTACTGAAGTGTGAAAAGGCCCTTGTTATCCGCTGCGGATAACGCCGGCCTTTTCACCATCCTTCGCCGAGGAGCGTGGACGGCGAGCCTTGCACAGTCGCGGCTTCCCGCGACTGACCGACCTTCATTCATTTCGCAAACGAAAACCTCCGGGTTGGAACACGGTGGCTTGATCTCACCAGAAACCTAAACGTACTAAGTTTCCACAGACAGTCGCTTACAAGTATTTTCAACGTGGGACTTCCAAAGCTTTTGCTTGCCATGGGAGCCTGCTTTCGACCCATGACGCCATAGGCGAACGCAACACTTCCGAGCGACACAAATTCGAATGCACCAAACGAAGAGTGCAGCTGCACTGAACTGAAGCGCGCCCGCTCTTGCCCGTGTGAATACAAAAAAAAAATGTGTGCACCAAGCTACACGGCGAAACTACTCGATCTCTTGTCCTTATCAGTCCTTGCGGACAGAGACTACCATCTACCGGGAAGAGAACAAAATGCAAAAGACACCAAAATTAGTTGGAAAATTGCTTTCGGAAATATTGCCGTAGTTCCGAAACGGATTAACCTACACTAATTATTTCTCTACCAATCAATTCCGTATTGCATTTTATAGGAAATGATGCGAACACAAATGTTTTCTTTCTTAAATTAGTTGATTATGTGAAATGTCGTTGAACCCAAAAGTGTCAAAACAGCTGTTTTCAGTCGGTTTCACAATTTTTAAAAAAGTGTATGCACTAAATATTGAGATATGATCTGCAGCGATGCACCAATTAAGTATTAATCTCTTTATTGTAAAAGTTTCAAACAAATACAAAGAGCAGTTCACATGTAGGAATTTTTCAAAAACGTCAAAAATCTTCATGTATTCTTTATGGTGTTTGTGGGTACTATGCCCTCTTAAAGGCGAAGCTTAGAGGAGCTGTGCAACGATTTTAATGTTGAAAGGATTTGCATCTTGTACTTTCGACATTGTTTATCTTGTTACAAAGAACAGAAAACACACCTCTTTCCTTTGAAGTGTTGCGATTCCGCTGCATCATTGCGAGGCAAAAAATTTAACATTTCTCTATCTGCAGCCGTGAGCAGCGTCCACGAGAACCACGTAATGCGACGTCAAATTTTTGTTAAAAAAAATTGCGGGGCAGCAAATTGATGGTCGAGGCAAATTTGCAGAAACCACAGGGGTGATTATCTATGAGTGCAATAGCATTTATCGTTGCACACCGGCAAATTTAGCGGGCAAACTGAATTGATGCATAGGTCGTAATGTGAATTTTCTTGCTAAGTTTAGTGGGCAAACTGAATTTAGCATCATCCTCTAGGACGACGCTAAATCCTAGTTGTCCTGGAGATCACCCTAGAGGTTGTCCTAGACGTTGTTCTTAACTTCGCCCCAGATGTCTAGGACGACGTCAAGGATGTGAGGTCCTTCTAAGAGGGTGCGAATGTGAAGGAGTGCATACTACCGTTCCACATACGAGCGGCACAAAGGGGTGCGAGCAGCGAGCTGGAATTTATCTGCTCATACCTACTGCACATTAGGAGGCTAGAATATACGTAGCTGAAAATCTTTTGTAGCATAATATCCTATCGCATTAAAAATAGCAAGTTGTGCAGCTACCTGCTTAATGAAGGGTAATTTTTCTATAAATCTCGTTGTTCAAACATAAATTTAAATGCGTCAAAAACTCTGTATCACTGACAAAATTTGTATTATATGGAGTTACAGTGGCACCATCTATCCAAGGCCAACAAAACCGTCGGCTCTATCTACTACCACAAGGAGCCGACAGAAGCCGTACGGCTGGATGGACACACGAAGTAGCCAAAGAATTTCTACGAGCTTTGAAAATTCGACAAGCAGGAGAATTAGCGCTCTTCGCAGTCGTGAAGATAGAGAAAAACCGTTTGTTTACGCTGCCAGGAGAAGTTTATTAGGGTTGTCAAGAGCAACTAAATATAGATATGATGGAGTCAGAGTACTGCATTTATTTTTCCTTCGCCAGGAAATTCGCATTGAAGAAAATGGAATCTGCATAAAAATTGTCCAAGCACTGCTGGGAAGCAGCCTTAAAGAGTACACAAATCTGGGCAGAAGCCATTTTTCGCTAAGCATTTGCCAAATGTACACCTTGCATTGAAGTCAGACTAGTAGCTTGAAGACTCAGCTTTCAATAGGAAGCGAGCAAGCCGGCCGTGTCGCGGAGGTCGCCTACTGTTCGCCGCGACCTGGCGGTAGCCGCCGCAGGAGCATCGGGCAGCAATGGCGACGAACAGCACGGCGGACAGTGTCCCCGTCGTGATTACGACGGGACTTAAGGCAGTTACATGTTCGGAAAGTTCCTTCGGAAGCCGGTGCCGCCGGCTCAGAATCATCGCGAAGTAATAGCAACGAACAGCACAGAGGACAGTGGGCGACTAAGAATCCGGAAAGCTTCTTCGGTAGCCGGTGCAGAATCATCGGGGGGAAGCAGTGGCGATTAGCAGCACAGCGGACAGTGTTCCCGGGGTGATTACGACGGGGTTTAAGGCGGTTACGAATCGAGAAAGCTTCTTCCATGGTGCCAATATGACGAAGAGAAAACTGTTTCATGAATCTGGCCGCATGTGCGGCGTGAAGGAGGTCCGTTTCGACAGACAAGTGGATGTCACGGAGTGCCGTACTCTGCAAACAAAATGAAGCGCTCCCGCAAAAAAATTTTGTTGGCGTTGAGTGGACCGCGGTAATTATGTACGTTTATTTCTGAATCAACTTGACAATAACTGGGCGATATTTTTCGCGCAGTTCCGCGATTCTCTTTACTATCTTCCTGTAGGCTGCTGGAAACGTCCAACGGTAGGCTTAGGAGGGCGACCGCATTCCGCTTCTCGATTCCAGTGAAGTATTTGGTGCATACTTTAGAGTTCGCCGTCGGTGTCGACGCTGTTCCATCGTCGCTAGAACAGAAAAAAAAAAGTTAATTGTATTATTCGTGAGCAGCTTAAAGGGATACTACAACGAAATTTCGGCGCTCATTTTTTGGTCTATATGTGTTCAAAAGAGCAGTATCACATGGAACATACCAATATATTGTTAAAAAAGTCTCGGAAAGAAATTTTAAAACGAATTAAACGATTAGCAAAGAGCACCTGGGGATGTCGCTAACGCCTCGTTTGTAATGCACGTCTAGGAACCTTGACAGCTAGTGACGGAGGTTGTCTCGTCTCCGGCCACGACGAGTGAAGGGGGGAAGGAGGAACTCCCCTCCTTCCGAGAATCCCTTTTGTGTGTCGCAGAAGTCGCTATTGTCTCCCTAGAAGATTATAGAAGATTAACCCGTCACTCAAAATTCGTACAAAAGCAGCCGCTTCGGTGGCTGGAACGACTAGGCCATCCTCTCGACGTCAGCCTCGCCGTAGCTTTGCTCGTCTTGAGACGACCTACGTCACGATTGCGTTGGATGTCACGTGCTCTAAGCTGGGCCTTCTCCGAGCGCTTGCCAGAGTGGGCCGTTTATAACGAAAAATACAGCCACCAGGATCAAAATACAGACGTGCGATTGTCATTTACGGATATTGTGGATCATATTCAACCTATTTTTGAACACGACGGGAATATTTCAAATTTCGTTGAAGTATCCCTTTAAACAAAGCGCAAACTGGAAGGTAAGAAACACCACTAACCTGTATTGAGGAGTTTCAGCGACGGTGTCACCGCCCTAGCGGCCGCTCGCCGAAGGAGAACGAGGGGGATAGGTTCGCTGGGCGTCGGCTTGGTGCAAATAATGCGTTGGCCGCGAACGTAGGCTTATAAACCTCGGCAGCAAGAATATTACGCGGCTCTGTTCCGGTACGAGCAACAGAGGTGACACGATATGCTACGACTAGCTACGACCACCCGCCGCAGCGATGCAGGCGTCGAAGGAGCGCAACCTGTGTACTACGCACTTAGTCGCCGTCGCCCACCCGACGCAGGTCGTTTGGCATTCAGGGCGTTCCGCCCCAGGTTCTTCATACGTACTTGGAACCGAGTATTATTTCCTGTGCTTGTGTATGTGCTCAGTGGCTGGATATGAACCTCATAGAGCAGTTCATCAGACTCAACAGCAACTCAAAGTTGACGGCGGAGGGGCTTGCAGCAACGCTTTCGGTTGGTGCACAGGTGCGACGACTACACGGATAAATTTTAAGATTGCTGCTCGCAAGGTGGGCCATAGTCGCTTTATGTTGACACGATTTTGAGTGTAAGTACTCCGTGCAAAGGCGAATCTATCGCGTTTCTAATCCACCTTTGTTTTTGTTGTTTTTCGCACGGACGACCGACTGCTAAGCAAATGCTTCTGTACCGATCACGGAGTGAATGTCTTCGGCCTTACATTGCGGAACGCCCAATAAAAAATCATATTCGTTCAGCGAGAAAACTTCCCTTTCGAGTGACCATCTTTGATAATTTCTCCCGTGCTTAAGTGCTTTAATCAACACGATCGATTAAGTTTGCTTCCCTAGTTAGGACATTTTTGTGCCACATGCGGCACTAATTGTAGAGGACGCTAGTGTAGCGACAGAACATCTATGAATCGTGGCGCCACCTTCGGGTTTTGGAATGGTGTATTTAAACAAAGTGCGGAATAAACCGGGGGCTTTTTTCTCAACCGAACGACGTGGCTGGCGGGTCCACTCACTCTCGGCCGCCTCGGCCGCTCGCGCCTGATCCTTGCGCGCTCGAGCCTTCTTCATGGTGTCAGAAGTGCCAAGATGCCCGACACCCAGGAAACTTCCGCTGTCTCGCCGCTCCTGCCGTCAGCTGCTGCCTTCTCGCTACGGGCCCCGCCGCCGTTCACGTTCGACGAAGCCAGCCTGTGGCCTGCCTGGCTCCAGCAATTTGAAGATTACTCCTTCGCATCGGGCCTGTCCGTCGCTTCGGAGGAAACCAAAGTGCGCACCCTCCTATACTGCATGGGTCCCCAAGCTCGCGTGGTCCTTTCGTCCATCATGCCGGACGACGAGGCCTACCGCTCCTACGCCGACGTCGCAGCCAAGCTCACGGGCTACTTCGTGCACCCCGTCAACGAGGTGTATGAGTCAAGTCGCTTCCACAAGCGCACGCAGTTGGCGGGCGAGACCGTCGACGCGTTCTTCACGGCGTTGCGTAGCCTCGTCAAAAAGTGCAACTACCCGGCACCGGAGGTGGAAGACCGCATCGTACGAGACCGGTTTGTCGTCGGGCTGCACGACTCGCGTCTGTCCGACCAACTTTGCCGGAACCCGAAATTGACGCTCCAAGAAGCGCTCCTGCTGGCTCGACAACATGAGGACGCTGAAAACGAGAAGAAACGTCAAGCAACGACTTCGCAGCCGAGTACCCTCAACATTGACGCCGCGTCGCGAAAGTCAACCAAGATGGCGCCTGCCTCCAAAGTTCGAGAACCTTCTCGAAGCCGGGACCAGGGCCGGGACAGCTACCCTCGTGGGTCGAAAGCGTCGTGTGACTACTGCGGCAACGCACCGCACTCACGTTCTGAGTGTCCAGCCAGGAGGGCTACATGCAACCACTGCCGAAAAAAGGGACATTTCGCAGCAGTTTGCCGCTCCAGAACGAAGCGCCTCAGCCTTATCCAGCTGCACTCCGTTGAGTCGTCGCAAGCGTCCGGCCGGTACGTCGTTGTACGCGTCAACGGCCTCCCCCTACAGTTCAAGGTGGATTCCGGCGCGGACGTTTCTGTTGTCCCCCGCTCTTTTCCGGGATGTCCTGCCTCGTTGGACCAACCCACGGGCGAGCAACTCGTCGGTCCGGGACGCTGCCGTCTCAATCTTCTCGGTACGTTCCCGGCAACCCTGGCATGGCGAGGTCGGACAGTGCACCAGAAGCTGTACGTTGTCGGCGGCGTAGACACTCCTCTGCTAGGCTACGCTGCAATCGTCGCTCTAGGGGTCGTCAATTTTGTCGATTCAATAACCGACGCCGACCTGCCGAAGACGACACCGTCGCCGCCCGCCCGTCGTCGCCTGCCCCGACGCCGCTTGCAGCTGCGGCTCCGCTCTTCACGGGACTGGGTACAATGCCTGATGTGTACCATATTCGCATCAAGCCCGGAGCTGTGCCCTTCTCGCTAAGCGTACCCAGAAGGATCCCCATTCCTCTCCGCGGGGTGGTGAAAGATGAACTCGACAGAATGGAGAGAGAAGGCGTCATCCGACGTGTTGAGACGCCTACGGCGTGGTGCGCCGGACTTGTTGTAGTACCCAAGGCTGCTGGTGGCTATCGCCTCTGCGTTGACCTGACCAAGCTTAACCAGGTCGTTCTACGGGAGAGACACCTGATGCCGACCATCGACCAGGTCCTGGGACTACTGGGAAACGCTGTCGTCTTCTCGAAACTCGATGCGTCGTCAGGGTTTCATCAAGTTCGTCTCTCCGAAAGCAGCCAGGAATACACAACATTCATCACGCCCTTTGGGCGTTACTGCTACAGGCGCCTTCCCTTCGGCATCACCTCGGCCCCAGAGGTGTTCCAACGCCAGATGTCGCGCATTCTCGAGGGTCTCGACGGGTGCGTCAACATGGTGGATGATATCCTCGTTTTCGGCAGGGACAGACCGGAGCATGATGCTAGACTCGACGCCGTCCTCAAGAGACTCCAGCAGTCTGGCGTCACCCTTAACGCCTCCAAGTGTCAGTTTGGTGTGTCGTCCGTCAAGTTCCTGGGGGTGATCGTCAGTGCCAAAGGCATCGCACCTGACCCAGACAAGGTTTCCGCCATCACGAATATGCGACCTCCGACGGATGTACATGGGGTGCGACGCCTCCTGGGCCTTCTGAACCACGTTGGACGATTCTTGCCGAATGTGTCGGCCACGACTGCTCCGATCAGACTCCTCCTCAACAAGGATACAGTATGGACCTGGGGATCAGCCCAAGCTTCCGCCTTCGAGTCGCTGAAGAAGATGGTGGCCTCCAGCTCTTGCGTCGCCCGCTACAACCCCGAGTACCCCACGACTGTATCTGCTGATGCCAGCTCGTACGGCCTGGGCGCCGTACTCCTACAGGAGCAACCGTCAGGGGAACGCCGAGCGGTCGCGTTTGCATCGCGTGCCTTGACAGCCGCTGAAGAACGGTACAGTCAGATAGAAAAAGAAGCGCTCGGAGTCTCGTGGGCAGTGCAGCGCTTTGAAGAGTTTTTGCGTGGCCTCAGCTTCACTGTGGAGACTGGTCACCAGCCACTCGTCAGGTTGTTAGGCACTGCCGACCTCGACCTTATGCCTCCCCGCATCCAGCGTTTCCGCATCAGACTTCTGCGGTACCAGTTTTCAGTACGGTACGTTCCGGGGAAGTACCTGGCCACTGCTGACACGCTGTCACGGGATCCCGAAGGCCCCTCTCTAGCTGCCTCTTCCACCGACAGTGTCGAGCTCTTTGTGTCGCAAGTCGTGACAGCCCTTCCTTCGACTCTGGCGGTGCGCCTCGACGACTTCAGAAGGCATCAAGCGTCAGATGCCGAGTGCTCCGCGCTGAGGGTCTACTGCACTAGAGGTTGGCCAAGACGAGATAGACTCCCCTTGAATATGACCCGTTACTGGGACCACCGGGGCGACTTCTCCATTTGCGAAGACCTGCTGCTCATGGGTGGACGGCTCGTCGTGCCTTCGCTGCTGCGCAAGGACATCGTTGGCCTGCTCCACGACGGACACCAAGGTGTGAACCGGTGTCTGGCCCTGGCCAAAGACTCTGTGTGGTGGCCGGACCTCAAGAACCAGGTCAAGACTGCCGTTGAGAACTGTACTGCGTGTGCAAGCACCCGAGTTCAGCGTTGCGAACCCATGCTTGCCACCGAAACCCCTTCAGTGCCATGGGAGCGGGTTGCTGCTGACTTGTTCTACTTAGATGGCCAGGACTTCCTTCTCGTTGTGGACTACCGTTCGAGGTACCCCGAGGTCATAACGCTCCGGTCGACGTCTGCGGATGCAGTCATCTGTGCCATCAAGAGCATTTTCGCGCGGCATGGCATTCCACAGACGTTCTTCAGTGACAACGGGCCGCAGTTTGCCTGCAAAGCGTTCCGGGACTTCGCGAAATCCTACGGATTCACACACCTCACGAGTAGTCCTCGCTACCCTCAATCGAATGGTGAGGCTGAGAGGATGGTCCGCACAATCAAAGAACTGTTCCGGAAAGCGGAGGACCCCTTTCTGGCACTGCTAGCGTACCGGAACACTCCCGGTGTGTCGGGATACAGCCCTGCCCAGCTCCTGATGGGACGTTCTCTACGAACACGCCTACCCGTCACCGCCGCAAGCCTGGTTCCGGATTGGCCTCAAGTCAAGGACTTTAACGAGCGCGACGCTGCCCAGCGTCGTAGACAGCAGAAAGACTTCAATTCTCGCCACTGTACGCGGGATCTTCGCCCTCTCCAAGACGGGGAGGAAGTGTGGGTACAAGACGCCCAGTCCACAGCAACGGTTCTGAGTCCTGCTCAGAGGCCACGGTCGTATGTCGTCCAGACGCCCAGCGGTGTTCTCGTGCGAAACCGGAGACACCTCGTTCCCTGCAGCAGCCCTCCATCTTCTGCAACTCCTCAAACAACTGACGAATCGGCAGCTCTGCAGCAGGCTTCCGAGGACAGCGACAGCGGCGGAGCACCTCTTGCATCTCTGCGAGCACCTCCAGCTTCTCCAGGGACTTCACGACCGCGCTACTCCCGTTATGGACGGCGTGTGATTACCCCTAAAAGACTGAACTTGTAGGGCATGTTCTTTTTGTTCTGCTGCGCATAGGGCAGGACTAGACTGAGCATATTTCCGTTGCTCTTGTGTATCTAGGCATTGCTTCTCTTTACGGACTGGGCTGCGTAAAGTCTGCCAAAGGTTTCATTCTAAGGCTTTCCTTTAAGCTTCTAAGTTTCGTAAGCATAGGGCTCCCGAAGGGGGGATGTAGAGGACGCTAGTGTAGCGACAGAACATCTATGAATCGTGGCGCCACCTTCGGGTTTTGGAATGGTGTATTTAAACAAGGTGCGGAATAAACCGGGGGCTTTTTTCTCAACCGAACGACGTGGCTGGCGGGTCCACTCACTCTCGGCCGCCTCGGCCGCTCGCGCCTGATCCTTGCGCGCTCGAGCCTTCTTCACTAATGCTTGGCACGATGTATGCCACTGGTGGTAATGTGAGTTGGTTTACTTCCAAAGCTGTGGGACCATTCAATTTGCTAAAAATCTGATATGGGAATTTCGTTGCATAACTAGCGTTTTACGTTTAAGATTGATCAGAAACATGCTCATGTGATGATGCATGTCTACAGCATAAGCTTTGCAGATCCAGAATGGACGTGCTATAGGCTACAGCCTCAAGATGTTTAATGGACCAAATCGGTGATTACACGGCAACAAATATTGTGGTGGAAAACTGCCCATTGACTCGGTGAGTTTTGACCTTGACCATTGGTGTGCTGTTGGCAAATTAGGTAATGGCACACCTTATCCCTGATCATCTGGCTTCAAGGGACATTGCATCTAGATGAGCTTAAATAACTTTATTTCAAGGTTCAATGGACCCCCCTGCATCATTACAGGAAGGCAGTCTCAAGCCACAAGAAACAGCAGTGAATATACAGTGCATAATAAGAGGCACCAGTGTCCAGGCGTATAGTCCACAGAACCCAATTTGAGCCTAAAAATGTTTGTTTTGTTTAGATAGTTTGCATTTGGTGTATAATCCGCAGGGCCCGATTTCCGCGCCCAGTGCATAGTCTGCCAAGCTGGTGCGTTGCGTCTTCATGCTTTTTTTCCTGGGTGGTATTTTCTTCAGAAGTTCTTCGGCAAACACTATTGAGCCTGAAGAACTGCTCTTGAGGCCCATATCCAGCCACTGAGCACACACACAAGCACAGAAAATAACACTCGGTGCCAAGTACGAACGAAGCACCTGGGCGGAAGGCCGTGAATGCCAAACGAGCAGCGTCGGGGGACGGCGACTGACTGCGTTGCACCCCTTCGACGCCTGCATCGCTGCGGTAGGTGGTCGTGGCTAGTCGTAGCGAGATGATCTTCACTTCAAGCAAGAAATCTTGCCATACCATAGTCAAGATATGCGTGCAAGTGTTCGATGACGTGGACTCTCTCACGTTGGTGCAGTTGTCATCAAGAAAGGTACATATCAACAATGTTGCGTGTTTGAGGCTGAAACTAAGACGCCTACTTATCTAAACCTAAATTTGTCGGTCTGCGGCTACAAACATTTTCGTTGACGTTGCTTAGATGACGTAACCGTTCAGGCCTCGCAATAAAAGGTGTTGCGAACTCTTCGGTTGTGTATGAAAACCTATTTTTGCCCTAATAGAAGACAGTTTCAAAAGGACACGTGTCTTCTGTGGATACATATCTTCCAATTTACAATGCAGAGGCAAAGAGAAAATCAACTGCGTACATTTACCTCTTAGCATAAGCACCTTTTGCCATTCATCCTTGAGCACACTCGGAGATCAGCTTAGGTTGCTCTTGTTTTAGAAGCTTTGCCCTGTTCTGTAAAAAGAAAACAGTTAAAAAAGCTTTACCTTCGTTTTCCTTCTCGCATTTAATACAGACTTGTTTGTCAGCAGATCACACACACAGCAGATATCACCGTGGCACATACAACTCGAATAACAGGAGACTATTGCTATTACAATAAAGCTTTCCACAAGAGCGAAAACGAGGCTTGTGGGGGTGCACAAGCACATCGAAATGTGATTGGCGCTTCCGGGGCTTGTTTAAATTATGCGTAAAAACAGGACGATCGGCGACCAGCTGATGGCAATATAACACCAAGGTAACCGATGTTTCGATACATAGAACGCGGGATAAAGACCTCAATCGTCCCTTGTATGCTGTAGTTGTTATACTTCCCATCCAACCGCTTTTTACTAGAACAACCGAAGAGTTCGCAACACCTTTTAATGCGAGGCCTGAATGGTTACATCATCTAAGCAACGTCAACGAAAATGTTTGTCGCCGCAGACCGATAAGTTTAGTTTTAGATAGAGTACGCGTAATGATTTCAACGCGCGAACATTGTTGATATGTACCTTTCTTTGGACCCGCGTACATTCGGTTCAACTTCGTGACAGCTGCACCAGCGTGAGAGCTTACGTCGAACACTTGCGCACATGTCTTGACTATGGCAAGATTTCTTGCCTTCGATCGGCTTGAACACTTCATCTGTAGCATCACGGTAGGTCTTGGTTGAAACGATGATCGTATCGCACACGGCAACAAACAGAGAACGGCATGCTTTGTTTTATTTATACGCTACCGGTCTACGGGCGCCGCAAATCTATCCCCCTCTCGTCCGCCATGTTGGATCGATCGGAGCGCCCCCTATATTCGCTGAAACTCCTCAATAGACGCACAAGTAGTACCCAGGTCGCGCAGTACTCTGCTTCGTACGGCTTCGAAGGGACGACGTAGTACCAGGTAGTACTTCGTGCCGTGCGCGATCTTGCCGACCACGCAGCAATTGTTGCGGCTTTCTTGGTGCGGAATAGCCATCTCAGAAATTACAGCGCTAACCCACTACAACGCACAACCAACGCAGCGACTGGCAGAAAATGCCCGATGCAACGGACCCGTTTGCCGCTAGGGGCGCCCTGGTCGGGGCTTGAATTAGATCCGCACGGTTCCTATTGTGCATAATCACATTCTTATAATGCAGGTGATGTTCTCTCAGAGTTCCGGCAGGCAAACAATGCAGGCCATTAACGTGAACCATGTTGCTGCCGACAACATGGAAGTCTTTGATGGAGAGGCACGACTGCACATGCGTGATTGGTCATGTGCCACCGGGGCTGCAAACGCACGTGACTTGAGGATGGTGAAGGAGTTGAGATATGCCGAAAACCTCAATCTTTGTCATTTCTTAAAAAAATAAAAACTAGGACATGCAGGCAAAAGCTTTTTTTTTTTTTCTTTTTTGTTCTCTACTTCAGAAGGGTCGAGACACCAACTCCTACAATTATTTAAGCAGAGTACTGAAATTGTTGCACACCTCCTTTAAGCATCCTCCAAGTTTTGATAAAACCAACTCTGGGGTCAATTTTCAGGGTTTATTCATATTTACTGAAAACATGGAATCCTACTTATAAACCTAACATCTGTCAGTCGACAATTTTATCCTGAAATCTTTTACTTCGAGTGCTTTTTTGTATACTTCGTGGTTGGTAAGAAACCCTGTATATTGAAATGAAGACTGTTCTGAAAGCAGACCTCAGCAAGGTTTTGGCAATTTTTTTTCCTGTAAATAGGAAAAAACTGGCTCTTTTTAGAGTTCTTTTGTTTTTCTTCGAAAACCTAACCTTGCAAGATTATATATGTTTCACAATAACTTGACGAATCGTGGAGGCTATGGCCCCCTCCCCCCGATCCAATGAGAGCATCAGAGCAAGACAGATGAAAACACCCTATTCGCCTCGAGATCGAACCGTGTCGCCACTGTGCGGCCGAAATCGGAAACGCGCGAAAGCTGGGATACCGCCGTGCGTCGTCTGCTACGGGCGCACGTTCAGAAGCATGGATCTCGACGACGCAAGCCCGTTTCAGGCTGAGCTTGATATTCCTTATTAAATGTTATGTTTTTAGTGCCGTTTCTTCTTACTAAAGTTTGTGTTGTATCGTTTTTCATGCGTAGAAATTCAGCAAAGCGATTATTATTAAGTCGGAAGCTTCCATAATCTTAGTGTGTTGGTTTGTATACAATCGCTGGTCCTACGTATTTTTGTTATCTCGCACAAGCCGTATATTCATAAAGCATTGAATGTTGAGTGGGTCTATGGTTTGATTAGAAAATTAACTCGACTGATCGCTGTCCTTTAATAGACTAATCAATCAATAAATCTGTATATTGATTTTTCTCCGGTCATATTGCGTGCAAGACGTTAAAAAGACACATTTGTTTACTGGTTTTACTATGTCATAAATGGCATATTGCATTCCCATTCTAAACTTCACGTTGTGAGTCCTACATAAATATGAACACGGGAAGCCTTTTAAAATGAAGTATTTTTTAAAGTTTTTATTTAAACAGTATAATCACCCTCGGTGAAATGACAAGCACGCTGAAGTGGTTTACCGTGCAGGCCAGTGTCGCAAAAGAAATAAAGACGTCAAAAATATTAAAGCAGGCATTTTTTACTCCTTGTTGACTTTCTCCAGCACAAGCCTCCAATTAACCGGCAAAGAAAAAAATGCAATTAAAGCATTACTTGAATAATCTGGAAGTTAATCTATGAACTGCCACGTTAGGTGAGGGCGGAGGGTGATCGGAAAGCCTCTTGAAGGTCGCTAGCCCTCATCAGTAAAAGAGTATCACTGCGGCCGATGCTGTCTGTGTCGTGGTGCGCGTCGTTTGTTGGGGTTGCAGAGTCTACTGTGTTGAATACAAGATTATTTAGCCAGAAATTTATAGCATTAGCCTCTTTACACCCGCGGCCCTCACCAAGAAAATTGAAGCGGGTGAACCCACACTACCGAGAAAAGCATTTAATAACAGCAACATTGCTGCGTTGCTCGGTTATACCCGTTTATGACAGTCACGGCAGATGTATTAGAACAGTTTGTTTCACTTGTTTCAGATGTCCTGCCAACCGTGCAGTTTGCAGATCTTAACTAGAAGAGGCACTCTCTCCTCATCGCAACGCAGTAGATTTGTTCATACTCCAAAAAACATACCCACACTATGGCACAGTAAAAGGGCAGAGGAACTCAATAGCATGGTAATTTCCAATGCAGCGCTAACTTATCTTCATTTTAAATATTTATATTACTGCAAAAGCTAGAAGTTAAAAAAAAATAATAGAAGCTGCGATTTCACAGCCCACAGTACCAGTATTATGTTATCTGGGTTGGAATTTATTATTTTTATTGCCAAGTTGATGAACCGATACATCAATTTTAAAAGAAACAAATATTTAACATAAATACTCCAGTTCAGCCAGAGACAGGCATCATTCGTGGTGATCCATGCTTTCCAACGTCTGCCTAGAGCAGACGACGCACCCACAGAAGCGATTATATAAATTTAGGCCGCACGCTGGCAACACGATTCTATCTTCACTGAAGCACCGAAGAGTAACGCATCCTTTTCCGCTAGAATTGTTTTCCCACCGATAGTATGCGACAAAATAAACGCAAGAATCTACGCCGTCCCGCGCACAAACGTGGAGAGACTATGGGGCGGCCGTTGTATCCCCGCTTTGATGATGATGATAGCGCGACCGTAGCGCCACCTCTAGGTCGATCTCGAGGCAGAGACCTCGTTACTGCTAGAGCAAAAGCGCCGTCTGCGACAAAAAGTAGTTCTAGGCTTCTTTTTCTTCTAGCTGTGTCAGACTCCTCTGACCGCAGCGTGACACGACATTAAAGACGGACGAAGATATGTCACTTTCAACAATACTTAAAGGAGCTGTGCAACAATTTCAGGGCTTCGCTTAAATTATTGTGGAAGCCTGACACTTCTGAAGTGAACTACAGAAAACAGATTTTGCCTGGATACCCTAGCTTTTATTTTAAAAAAATGAAAAAGATCCAAGTTTTCGCCGCCTCTCAACTCGTACGTCTTCCGGGTCATGTGCGCAGCGACGTTGAGGGGGTAGGCGCGGGGTTCGGGAAAAGTTCTCTTTAGAGCCGTCAGTGAGCAGCAAGAACTCCTCCGCTCGTGACCGCGTGACCACGTCCTGGCGGGTGCCGCGCGAACAATATGGTGAAAGGAGGAAAGTCTCATCCGGGTCCGAACATAGCCCGTCCGGCCCTGTCCCCCTCCCCCTTTGGCTTCTGGCGGCTGTTCGCGGTAGCAGAGAGAGCCGACGGTTTTGTGGACCTAGGACAGATTAGAACGACAAGATTTGTAGAAAAGTTACCTTTTATCGAGCAGGTATTCGCACAACTTGCTATCTTTCTACAAAATTCCCCTCTGACGTCACGCCGCGTGTTTCTCATGGCCGCCGCTCGTGGCTGCGGGTCAGGGAATATTCATAATTTTGCCTCGCTATTACGCGGCGGAATCGCAACATTTCGATGAAAGGAGGTGTTTTCTGTCATTTGTGACAAGGTGAACAATATCAAAACCAGAAGATACCAATTCTTTCAATGTTAAAATCGTTGCACAGCTCCTTTAATACGTACCAATACTTTTCCGAGAACAATGTGGCTTTTGAACAATATTTGATTGATCACAGCCGTGTAATCGACCACCTCCACTCAAAACATCCGCCTGGCATTAGAACCCCCCCTCCCCCCCCCCCCCCCCCCCCCCCAAATTAGAGTGTTCATCGACCGTATGCTTGTCTCATGAACTGCTCCCGAAGTGCTCGTCACTCTAGCGAACAGCAGTGTTGAGGTGGTGGACGGTACGAATCCAAAGTTGGTTCGTTTCACAGCACACGACTCTTGGAGAGCAGACGACAGCCGGTTCCTCCGGGTTTCGCATTTGACGTAGTGACACGAACGCTCCCATGACATAGTGTCACACGGGGGCGGATCCAGAGGATCCCTCGAGGGGGGGGCCTCAAGATTAAAAAAAGGAGGGGGGGGGGGTACAGAGAGGGAACTCTCGCTACACCTCTCATGGAATGTTGGATCTTAGTTCAAACCTACGTATAAATAGTAGTGATAGGTCTCTACTAGTTAGACGCCTATCTACTATTAAAGACCTATCCCCCCCCCCCCCCCCCCCCCGTCCAGGATCCACCACTGGTGTCGCGCGCCTCGTTTGAACACTCTTAATAGGTCGTGGGGCTGTAGCCTCCACAGTTCGCCAAGTTATTGTGAAACGGAGTATAGTATGATAAATGCACCACCCGAAGAGACTTTAGCGAAAAGTTTCATTGGTTTATTTATACAAATTAATTTACGCGCGAATATCGCTTGAGAACGCCCTGCAGTGCGATGAAACGTGCAGGCTTTATTTCTTCTTCAGAACCTTTCTCATGGCCCGAATCTCACGCTCTTCAGCAACTTGGTCTTTCCTGATGTCGGCCAGCATCTGCAGGAACTCTCTCGCCTGCTCCTGCAAAATATGCATTCAAACGGCCCTAATGACACCAGAGTAGAACATGACTCTGCTATGCAAAGATTGACCGTGCACTGTACAGCAGTGCATCCTGACGAGAGACTCGTCAAGATCCATGATCCCAAACTGCAGAACATGGGCAAGGAAGAAGACAAGATATCAAAATGGACACACAAAGTAGCCACAGAATTTCTACAAGAGCTTTGAAAATTGGACAAGTTAGAAAATTGCCACTCCTCGCAGCTGTAAATATAGTTAGGGGAAAACTGTTTGCACTGTCAGAGAAAGTTGATCAGTGTTGCCAAGAGCAACTAAATATGATGGGGTCAGAGTACCGCATTCATTTTCCATTTAACAACAAGTTCGCATTGAAGAAAACGGAATGTGCATAAAAAGTGAAAGCCGTTTAAAACTCCCTGCAACCCCGAATTAGAGAGCAGCTCTTGAGGAGGGAAGGGTGCCGAGGGGAAAGTATACCCCTCACCCTGCCTGTTACCCTTCCCTCCGAGCGGCGTCGCTGTCGGCGTAACCGTGAGGTCACGTCCATATAAACACGACATGACTTTAGTTCCCCTAGTGTTGCCAGCCTGCCAGATAAAGTCGTCGAGCCTGCGGTAATCATTAAGACTCTGGCTGGCAGACAAGCATGCGAGTGTGCAGCAAAAGTTAGTGCCACAGCTGCATTGCCCTCGAGTTTGCTATTCCCGTCTCACTTTATTTTGCAGCCCAGAACAGCTTCTGGTCTGCCTGGTTCCTCTTATTTTCTTGTCAAAATTTAAAAGGACTGGGTTCTAGTAGTACTACATGTTGATTGCAAGGGGGACAATATGGCAGCCACAGTCAAGGCTCTTTCTAATGCATCAACTGTCCCATAAAGCGAACCGACGTCATAAGCTTTTGAATCCGCGCCAAACGGCACCTTTCCCCTGTCCCAATGAAGCAAAGCCTGTCGTCTGTAGCAGAAATCTGATGGCTCCCATTGGCTGGTGCGCCTCATAGTTTCAAGGAACGAGGCTCCCGTTGGCTCTTGAGCAGTATAACTCCAAGGAATGCAACCAGAGGATCCCTTTCCATGGTGGCGCAGCGCACGCAGCGGCCTGGTAGGCAGTAAAGGGGCAGCGTTTGGCCGCAGAGCCCGCACGGGCAAACTGCGGAGAGGCTGCTGTGGCCGAGCTCAGCGCGGCCACTTCACGAGAGTGCGCGCTCAGCCGTCGACTGCTTCCTCGGCAGCAGCGAAACGTGGCCGCCCACGCCAGTACGCCGCAGACGAACCAAGAGAGCAGAAGAACGACATTCATGCTTTTGCATTCACAACTCGTAAGAAGTGCTTAGGTGTTCTCAAATTTTTTTAATGCATTAGCTTGTACAGAGATACATCATAGATGCGTTTACAGTCAAACCCGTTTATAACGAACAGCAGGAAACGCTACGATTGGTTTGATATAGCAAGTATATAGCGAAAACCATATACAACGAACCTCCATGATGCGTTCGTTGTAAGGCAAGTGTTTCTCTTTCTTTCTCATCTCTTCACTTCCGCCTTGTAACAACGCGCTAAAAGATTTTTTTTTTTTTTTTTGCTTGCGTGCAGAGTTTGTTATTTAGCTGATCTCCCCTTCTGAATCGCTTCTCTTCCTGGGCAAAAGCTTTGGGATGAAAAGAGTTTTTCTTTTTTTTTTGTGCGTGCATACATAGTGAATTTTTTAGCTTTCTCCCCTTCTATATCGCTTCTCTTCACTCAATTTAATATTAATAATAATATTATTAATAATCCTTTATTTCTTTAGTGCCCCAGAACAACCGTGAGGTTTTGGTGTGGTGGTACATCAAAACCTTTGCTCGCAACTTGAGCTTTTGGAATTTTCTTTCTTTACGTGTTTTTTAGGTAAACGCACAGGCTAGAAGACGATTGTTTATGAGTTTTTGGAAGCCTTCCCGGGGGGGAAAAGTTCGATATAGCCAATATGTTGTTCGTTATAAAAAGAACTTTTTACATGCATTTTTATTCAGATTTTCCGCGAGTTCGATACAAACAATATGCGCTGTACGTGGGTTCATTCTAAACGGGTTTCACTGTATACTGTACCCAAAAGTGTTGCGCTCAGGAACGGACCATTTCATACCCAAGAAAAGGATACTGTGGTGACACCAAAGGTCACCACAGGAATTATACCGTATTTACCCGAAAATAGGTCGACCACGAAGATAGGTCGACCCCTATTTATTGAGCCCACCGAGAATAAAAAGAAATAATTCAATTATAGGTCGACCTTTCTTTTCTTTTAAGCAACAGGGGAAAGTTAGGGCAAAAGAAACAAACCCTTATTTACAGCACTCTCAGCTAAATCACAGGGCGATGTCAAAAACTTATTCATCGTCAGAACTTCCGCACATATCGTTGTCCGAAGCTTCGTCAGCTTGGTAGACATCCTCGCAAATTGGCAACAATACCTCACTGACACCGTTGTAAAATGACGACAAGAAGAAACGAAAGAAGGTGGAGACGGGCGAGCGACGAAAGAACAAATACTAAGACACGAGCAAAGCTGCGAGCCCCGTGAGCAACACGCGACCCGCCGGAAAAAGAAAAAAAAAAAAAAAAAAAAACTAAAGTACCTCTGTTTTTTTGTTTTTTTTTTTTTTTGCGCGTTTGCGAGGAAGAGAGGAATGGAGGGCAAAGTGCACGGCGCATCGCGTTCCTCTCCCTCCCCCTTGCCCAGCAGGGGGAACGCTACAGGCGTGATGGCGAAACCGAAGCCCGAGGAATGTGCGCGAGAGCCCTAGCCGGCGGCCGCGGGCTGTCGGCTGCTGCTGTTCGGTTGTTTTTGTGCATCAAAAGCTTTTTGAAACAAGAAGCCGCGCGGCTCTACCGCAACGCCGGCTAGGTGATTGATAGCTTCATACCTTCGGTAGGGTTTCAAATTTTGGTCGGCGAATTAGGTCGAAATTCTTTGGTCACGATTATAGGTCGACCCTCAATTTTTGACAACATTTCCGAAAAAAAAAGGTCGACCTATATTCGAATAAATACGGTAGTTTGTGGGGATAACAAACTTGATTACACATCTTGGTATAGTAATAAATGCTCCGAAGAAATTTCACTGAGAATAATTTCCTGCTAAACAAAACGAGGTCTAACCCTATTCTGTGTTCTTTCAGGTTTGAAACTCTGTGCTGCACACAGTATTGGGCATGTGCCCACTATAGAGTAGGGGACAACTTTCCGTGGCTATGTAGTCAAAGTTTTGAGACTATATGCTTGAGTGCCAATTTAAATTGATCGAACATGCACTCTTCCTCTCCGAAAAATGCAAAGTGTGTTTGCCTTTCCCTCGCACAACTTCTTTATAACGCAGAACATATTTTACGTGTAATTTTCTATGAGAAAATAGTCGTGAACGAATGCCCTAGCCGAGCGCCGTGAATAAGCGACACCCTGGGAGGGTTGCACAACGTTGAGGTGATATATAAAGTTCGAGTTGGGTCGGTGCAGTGCCAGTCAGATGCCCACTCAGTTGCGTAGCACAGCTGCTCTGGAAGGATTGGGCTCCCACCAGAACGTGCCAGCGAGAGCAGTGTGACGTCGTACCATGTGTCCGCTAGTCGTACCATGTGTCCAAGCCATACAAAGGTAGTGCCCGTGCGGCGCGCTCGGGCACCACGGATGTTAGCCCTGGTAAACACCTGTGGCGTGCAATGGAACATCTAGCATAAACCACGCATGAAGTGCGGTTTGTGCTAGTGTCTCACACGCCTGTGCGGCGCACAGGACACATTCTCTGTCAACAAGATTGAGGAAATTTTTTTCTAAAGTAATTTGATTATCCTTTTTTATTGACATGAGCAGGATTCAAAGTATCGAGGGTTACCCACTCGGAAATGTCGGCCGATTTCCTTACCTTGGACAGCCTCTTGGTGTTTTTCATTCTCTTCCGGCAATTGTCTAGGCCGTCTTCATATTCTTTTTGTGCCTTTTCCAGGTCTCTCTTGGCACTGTCCAGGCTGGTGGAAGATACATTTTTAGGAACCGGGTGAAAACTCCGTAACTATAGAAATTAAAAAAAGTTTACATTAGACTACCATCACTTCCTATAGGGCAGGCAGGAGCTTTCAGCCCGAGAGCCACCAAGGATGCCAACAGAGTAAACACTGAGTAAGGAGGATTTAATTTCACTGTGGAAAGATCTACAGATGAGCCTTCTATACCTGCGTAAAAAGGAAGAAACCCATATTAATTCTCCTTCAAATTTGGAATGCTGTAGCAAAAATAATAGGAACAATGACATGAAACACAATCGGTGCACAGCTATGCAGGCTATGGAGGTGGTGTTCAAAACGGTGAAACTCGCTGAACAGATTATATCTTTCCAATGTCTGAAAAAGAAAATTGAAATATTCAAAGATATTAAGGGGAGGCACTGCACTCCCTTGGGGGCTCAACTTTTTAAATATTTGTGCTATTTCAAGGAAGTTGGCAGGGTATACTAGGCGTGCAGACTTAGGTTAATTCTGTGCCAAGTTACAGCCTCATTTCTCAAAACTGGTGCAACTAGTGGCGCTGAGGAAAAAGACCATAGTTCAGAAACGGCACTAAAATGGCACAATTTTCCTGGAATGTAACGATGGGTGATGCTAATTAGTAGTAGGCTTGGAATAATTGTTATTCACATATGTACCGGGTGAAACAAGGAGACGGTAGGCTCTTTAAATCGATCGGAAAATTCGGTTTCTTAACCTATCGCGGTACGACTTTGTGCAGCGTTGCCCACAGATGGTGCATTTTTTTGGTAAAATTTGCAAAGAGCGAACTTACCTGAGGAAAAAGTAAAGAAAGAAAAAGGCTTAGCTCCTATGGAAACGCAGCGACGCCACCGGTCTGCAATCAACACGGCGCCGTTTTGCACGGTAGACAAGAGATGGCGCAACGAACGCCGCCAACGAACGAGCATACGGGCGCCGAGAGCCGGCCGAGGTATTCCTCAAAGGCTCTTTAGCAGACGATCTTTTCGACTCAAAAGCGGCGCGCGTTCCGCAGGCGGCGACAGTCGCAGAAACAAAAAAGACAGGCGCGGTAACAACAAGGAACTGCAGTTCCTTGTCTGCTAAATACGCCGGCTCTCGGCATCGTCTGCTCGTTCGTTGGCGGAAGTTGGCGTCGCGACCGCTTGCGCCATCTCTTGTCTACCGTGCAAAACGGCGCCGTGTTGATTGAAGACCGGTGGCGTCGCTCCATTTCCATAGGAGCTAAGCCTTTTTCTTTCTTTACTTTTTCCTCAGGTAAATCCGCTCTTTGCAAATTTTACGAAAAAAATGCACCATCTGTGGGCAACGCTGCACAACGTCGTAGCGCGATAGGTTAAGAAACCGAATTTTCCGGTCGATTTAAAGAGCCTACCGTCTCCTTGTTTCACCCGGTAGTAGTGGAAAAATGAACTTTGAAGAATAGCTTTTCTTCCCCTTCATTTTTACACTTACGAAATTGCATTTTCTTTGTCAAAGCAATAATCTTGAAAGGGTAAGTACATAGCCAAGTGTTCTAGTAAATTTCACTAAAAACAATAGAAAAACTGCCTGGCAGGTATGCAGGCATCTCAGTCATCCAACAATAGATTTAGAGTAATAAAGAAGAAATTGTCAAAACATAAAGCTGAGAAGGATGCATGTAAAGGGGGGACACTGGCTAGAGTGTCCCCCTTTAAATTATAAGAACTATTCGAGAAACTGGAATGACATTTGCAGGGGATATTTAACATCAAAAGTAGGTGTATTGTGCAAACGTTCAGTTCTCTAGGACTATTTTTCATTCCTGCATAAGAAGATGTGCCACTCTTCGTTAAGAAATCTATTATATGCAAATGAAGCTATTAAACACTTTTTGCCTGCTTGGATATAAAGAGGGAGATGTGAGTCTTCGAGCTATCTAGTTTCTATAACTCAAATGTAAATATTTCAGGAAGAGTTATCTCAAAATATGAGATGCATATCTGTTCTATGTCAATTTTCGAAAACATAGTTCTTCCTCAATGAAGACTTCAACTTAAAACAAAGTAAAGTCGATAGCCCAATTCTCCAGTGAATTTCAGTTCAGAAAGACCTTGATTGTGGTATCAAAATAATTTTACCATTAAACAAAAGATTCCTTCATATGAAATTTGCAGCAAAAAGTAACTGAGAAAAATGTATTCAAACATTGAACTGCTTTACTTTGGTACTGCTTCACAATGTGTTGAAAATATTTCATATCATTGGAACTATTTGGCATATGGTTATCAAATTTAGTGTAAGGGTATATAATAAATTTCTAAAACCGAAAACATCAAATTAAAAAATGAGCCTTTTAGAATAAAACTTGAAATTTAGGCCCATGTCCCCCGCCCCCCCCCCCCTTAAAAAAATATTGAACCAAAATATGGATTTCCCAAAATAAGGCCGCAGAAACGTGGAACGGGACGCTACGAACTCCAAAACATCACTCGTACATCGATATCTCAAACGGATGGCCGCACCTCTAAAAAAGAAGAGGGCGAACAAGCGAGGTCTATAACGTCATTATCATCCTGGAGAATTTGACAGTGAGGGGAGGCGGCCTCGCTTCTTTCCTCGCTTCGGTTGACCAGCTCGACGGGACATACCGAGGAAGAGAGGGAATGAGAATCGATGCGACGTCCCGCCTATCCATCCAGCCTTGTTTTGTGAGCTCAAAAATGTGTGTTTATCTTTAGATAGGGTGTGCCATTTTATCTGAAATGGGGCATAGGTCAATCCTTCCCCTGCACGGTCCTTCTCCGCCTGGGCCACAGTTTCCATCTTTCTTTCTTGTGGTACATCTTCGATGACTGGAGCGCTTTCACATGGCCTTCGCAACCTTTACCTGGGTGCATACGACTCTGTGCATACGACGCTTGGTGGCTGGACACCCACTTCTGACAGACCTTCCATGATGCCTTGAGGCTTAACTTGAGGACTGCAAGGGCCACGGCACGCTCCACTGTCCTGAGGGAAGCAAACTCCACCTTGAGGCACCTCTTCCACACTAAGGCATTGAAGCTTCCGTTGGTGTTCCGAGTATTCCTCCGGGAACACCTCTTGAGCAGATGCCTCCTTGACGGGCGGTTGTATAGGGGTACCAGCTCCCTCGCAATCTCCTTGGAGAAGGCTCCCTTGTGTGGCCGGGACGCAGGTGGTTCTCCCGCTGCCTCGGGGGCCTTGCTCCGATTGTGGAAACACTTGGAGTCCGTGCCTGTGGGGCATCCCATGTGCTTTGGCTCCTCGTCAGTGGAGTATGAGTGCAGAAGGGAGGTGTTGGTCAGCTTCTTCGTATTGAGGTTTGTTAGGTTCCCTTTCTAGCAAAATTCCTCCTTTGTCTTTTTCGGGGCTTCTGGGCCTGTATACATGTTTTGCGACATGGTTGACACAGCCTTCCTTTTTTATCTCCTTGTCATAATGGTCGAGATTTGTTACCTTGGAAAAGACCTTGCTGGATCGCCATCACACAGCATGGTCGTATACTGCATACCGTGTTGCACCACTGAGCGTCAAAACAAAATTGTGGCTGCTTTTTTTTTATGGCAACTGGCTCTGCCAGTTGAGCAAGTGATCTTTCATCGACTTGTGTACCACTCTAACTGGCTTTGGACCCTGGGTGCACAGCTCGCAGTAGTGACCGTGGACGCTCAAGTCAAGCACAAGATCACTCTTGAGTTCGATGGCGACACCAATACTGAAGAGAGACGTGTGGGCACGTTAATGCCAGGTTTCGTCGTACATGACGCACATGTCTAGATGTTGCCTGTTGTTGGCCATCTCTGCTTTGCATACCAACTGGGCAGTGCTCATCACGTTGCTGGCAGCTGTGATAGCTGCATCGTGTACCTTCGCGGCAACTTTCTGAAAGGCCTTCGGAGTCATTGGCAGCGGTAGATTTATGCCAGAAGGCTGGGCAGAGAAACTTCCTCTCCTCCTAGCTAAAAGTTCCCATTAGATCCAACTGGAACTCCAACTGGTTTTAATTGGAACCAATTGGTTTGAGTGGTTCCAACGGGAAGCACACTGGCCAATGGGTCTCACCAATTAAAATTATTTTTCCAGTTGGAAATTGAATACGTTCCAACTGGTTCCCATTGGTTCTTGTTGGCAGTGATCAATTGGTCGTCCGAAAACCTTACTGGTACCAATGGGAAAATTACAGTTTGAACCTAATCGGAATTTTTAACTGGGCTCTCCTTCGTTCCTACTGCTCTCCCTTCGGCCTCGATTGCCCTCCTCTCCTAACAAACTTCCTATAGTCCGTTGCAACTCAAGAAGGTAGGGCGAGGGTAAGATAAGCCAGGGAGGAGGAAGCAGATGGAATGCTGAAGAAGAGAGGGGGAAACCTCTCTAGCCTCCCGTCTGCTTCCTCCTCCCTGGCCCGTCTTACACTCGCCCTAACTTCTTGAGTTGCAACAGACTACAATGCTCGCCCTTTCTCTTCACCTGGCGTTGCCTTTGCCTGCACTGCACACAACTAGTGATCGAGTGTAGGCAAACAGGTCAACTGCTGAACTTCACAAGCTAAACAAGTCTAGCATTTCACGCCATGTTTGCTTAGCCCGATGTGCTCCCATTTTCGAGTATCAGGTGACCAGGGTAGCCAATCAATCGAAGAGATGAACTCTCCAATCCCTGTGATTGGCCTAAGCCATTTGGAGCACCTTTCGGAGGAGCCAAAACAGTGTTTTGGAGCAGCAAATGTAGCCTTTGGAGCAACCAAGACAGTGTTTCGGAGCAGCAAAAGTGGCTTTTGGAGCAGATATTCTAAGAAAAATAAAAATATTTGTGTTAAGTGCTGTACAAACAGAGGGCACTTTGTGTGGTGTTCTGTTCCAATGTGACGTGTTGTGATGGAACTCGCTGCTTGTGTTTTTAGTGCTCAGACATCCCACAAGTGTACAGTGCTGTAGGCACTGTCGAGCAATTCCGAAATACCGCTTCCCGCCGTTTAACTAGTTCCCGACACTCCAGATTTTCGTCAAAAGTAAGCAAACGTAAAACATGGATTGCAAGCGTCCCGGCTGGTGCCTGTGTCGTTCAATCATGTTCGCATACACGTAGGGCAACTTCGGCAGGCTTGCAGTTGCGCGTGCGTCGTCGCGCGAGCGAAGACAATGGCTACTCGATCTAAACCGAAACCATGCCACTCCGCTCCGTCTGACTGTCGAGCATACGAGAAAAAACAGTCCAGCTGCGCGTGCTTGCCAAGCCGGCAAACAAGGTACAAGCTAAGCACAAAAAAGAACCTGAGCGCATCGATGCAAGACATTGCGAGCCAGGGTAAAAAGATCTTGGATCGCTTTGCGCAATGACTGATCTCGCGACAAACAAGCGCGCTGTGCGGGTTCAGCGTGCACACATTGCCTTCTTTGCTTTAGCTCACTTCGCTTCACCAACTTTCTCTTGCGGCCGATTTTTCACGTACCGGGGAAGCTCTCGAAAGAAAACCCACCGAGAGAAACCTAGGTAATCAATACTTCGACACAACAGTCTTTCAGTTAAAGAGGGATTTTTTTTGTAACGTACGATTAAAACAAGAAAAGGAATGTTGATGAACATGCGGCAATACTTGGTTTCATTTTAGAATGCGTCATATGTACAGCAATGTGGAGACGGCAAGACCCGACATCGCGCGACCACAGTGACTGAAAGGCAGGGACCAAATATACAATTTTCCCACGGCCGTTGCTTTCAGGAGCGAGTGCTTCAGCTCTCAAAGTAACTCCTACCGCGCAAAAATATGGTTTCGTTTCACAGCATGACGGCATGTCTGGTACCCGGCATGCTAGCGTCAGAGCATCCGCACACACCCGCGTTTATCGTTGAAAATGTTTAAAAAAAAAAAGATGCGTGACAAGACCCACGGCACGACGAGACCGCGGGAAAACCATGCAGGGTACTTTGTGTCAGGCGGCCGCTTCCGCCACATAACCCACATATGCTCAATTACAATACTCAGTTTAGTTTTGGTTTTGAAAGGCGACCGAAATTAGTTTTTTGGCGCAGGTTTGGCACAGATCACCCATATTTTGGCAGGATGTAGCAGGGTTAGCCCCTTGGTGCAGTTTGGCGCAATCGATGCACATCACTGCAATCCTTGCAACTCAAGAAACAATGTTGAGATGCAATCTTACATGCTCTTTTTGTGGCCGACATCCTCCTCCTGCGTTGCCTGGCTTGTCCTCTGCTCGGCGGAAAGTTCTGCAATCTCGGCCAAGGCTTTCTCCAACTGCTCGTAGACGGCTTCCTGCTCGTCTCGGAGTTGCTGCACACAAAATTGCCCTCGCTCAACCTAGAGCCAACGAATCAACTAAGCTCCGAGTATCAACACTGTACTCCCTAGCTATCTCGTGGGAGCCCCCGTTTCAGCGCTTAGCACAGACCGGGCGTAATTGATGATCGTTGAAACTGTGAAGATGAGATGCCTCGAGCGCTCAAACGATGTCGGGAGTTCAGACATTGTTTTGGATTGTGGCAGTCTTTTCTCACACTCCTGAAAAACGGAAGGACGTTTCCTGCAATTTCGGGTAAAGCTTCAGATAGCTGGCAACAATGAGTGTCGTTCCCCCGAAGCAGGGCCTATTTATTGGCTAGTTCAACCAGTCCCCTTTCGAGAACGCTGGAGGTTCTTGGATGTATGTAGGGTTCCGCGTTTTCGGTTTCTATTTTTTCAAAATTCAGCGTACTTTTTTCGGTGTTTATTTTAATATACAATTTTCGGTTTTTTTCGGCGGATATTTATGCCCACAAAAGTTTATCGGCTTTTTTCGGTGAATATAAAATAAACACCAACCGACACCGGATCAGTTGATCCTTGTACATAGCTCTGATGTTTGTGATCACTCAAAGAAGAACGGCACAGATACATTGAAAAAGAAATGGACACTTCGTTTGGCAAATGTGTGCAACTGTAAAAGAAACAAGAAAAAAAAAATAGAAGTACAAACAAGTCAGATATGAAGCCTATGCCCAATAAACATGGAACTTCACTTTCTGTACATCAGGATTACGCAATCTCATTATAGTACACACACATGTACTTGCCAAGGTTCTTCTCCTTAATCCGCACTATTTCTCTTCTGTTAATATGCCCCTGAGCTTCGAGAATGCCCTCTCAACGCTAACACCGGACACGGACAGGCTGAGGAGATGAAGCGCTGCCTGAGCCAGCATCGGCCCATCAACCAGTTGTGACCGCCGAAAAAGGCACGGTGCGACGTTTTAAAGCACAACACAACATGCAGAGCTTGGATCACGTCAGTCTTCCTTAAATGTAAACATTTCGGCGGAACTCCGCCTTCCTTACAACGAGTTTGAAAGCATGCTCGTACATGGCGAAGTCATGGGGCATTTCGGACTTCACGTTCTGATCAATGATGCGCACATTAAACCAAAACGTTGTGATGCCATTCGTGTATCCCATACTTTCTGACACGTTTCGATAGACACTGTCGTTCCACTTTTTTGCCACGGCTCTGTTGTACGACTGGAAGGTCAAAGTGACCTTTTCCGGTTAACACTGAATTTTAGAAAATGGACTGGACGAACTTTTATCGGTTTAAATCGAAAAGGCCGAACCTAAAAACTCACCTTTTTCGGTTAAAACCGAATTTCCAAAAATGAATTCGGCGTACTTTTATCGGTTTTTATCGGTTTAAACCGAAAACTCCGAACCCTAGATGTATGGTACCACACTTAGGCTTGCTCACAAATACAGCACCACACTAATCCGGTGCTAATTCAGATCTGGAAACTTTACGTGCCCGAGACAATGAGAGACGCTTTAAGTAGCCGAGACGTTACGAGAATGTGTTGCAGTGCTTAAGATTCTGGCAACCCGCTCCCCTTTTTGGATGAAGATGTTCGATGATGTGTGCAAAGAACGCCGTCGAAGTACCAAGCTTGACCCAATACTAAAAATTTTGTCGCTTACCCGTTGCGACAGCGGACAAAAACAAACACCAGGTGCGCCTCTATGGTCCGTGTAGGATCTCGTAAAATTGATCTCGCTGCAGCGAACTACCCATGGGTATTGCAAGTTGCGAGAAGGAAACATTTATAGTGAGGAAATAAACTTCAGCAATAAATGTGTTGCCAATTACGGCACTGCATTTGTGAACCGGCCTTTACACGACTATAATCCAACCTTTCCTAAAAGTATGGTCATTCAGTTTCCCAAAGACATACTACGCTCAACCGACATCGCCCAACTTTCAAGAGATAAGAACATCTCGCAACAGAGAATTTTGCTCTGGACCCCTTTTTTCCGGTAACCAAATGTGCACACAGCAAAACATCTGCTCACCTTTACGACAGCTTCTGCGCAGGCCTTGCTTTTCTCTGCTATCCTCTGGTCCCATCTGAGCTCCATAGTGATATTTTCTATGTCGAACTCGTACTGCAAAGAAAATGCACTAGACTAAGAAGCACATCTACTATACTCCACTTCACCTTACGTGTGGGCGCAGCAGATCTTACGAGCCACAGTAGCCAATCCAAGGCCGTGTGGGCATCATGCGACCTTGGAGAGGGGGCACAGCAACGAGCGGCAACCGTACCACGGGCTACGTCCACGGAGCGGGATTGGCTAGGATAGCTTGTAGCGACCGCCGCGTTCAGACGTATAGGTGAAACGGAGTATAATGCTAACCCTTCTAGGCTTTGTGTGCTTGTGTAGTGTAGCCCATTGGGCCGCATTAAAGCCATTCTGGCAAGGATGGCTCAACAAGCCGAGAGATTCGAAAGCATGCAAACATTAAGCTGGCTGAAAACTGAAAAAAAAAAATAAACAGAAAGTTACTGAAATTTATATTTTTGTGCAAACATTCAAATATTTTAATAGTTGCAAATAATACGCTATTCAATATTCGCTTTGAGATGAACCGAACACCGGTGCAGTGCAGAGAAACAACACCCGCGAAGCTCGCTTGCGTGGGTGTTGCCTCTCCGCAGTGTACTCGTGCTCGGTAACACGCGCGTTCAACAGGGCAAACCCGCAGTGATCAACGCTTCGTAAAGTACAAACATCGCAGTCGCGTGCTTAAAAAGGAAGCACACTTCAAAAGCGGGGTGGAGCATGAGCACACCTGGTGTATTTAAAAAAAGAAACAAACTTTGACTAGGGCTATTATGCAAGAGTACTGTCGCCCAGCTGTACTCATGAATGTTGCTCCCAAACTTCCACTTGCTCATTTCCAAACTCCGTTAATTTCAATGTCACGTGTGATGTCATTATGGGAAACGTCCCATAACGCAACGCAGTTACGCCGACGCTGCTCAACCCGGAAATTGGTGCCTAAGAACTGTGCTCTAAAAAGGGGGGATGTAGACCAGTACTAGTTTGTACCAAGAGTGCATAAGGAGAGGGAGCAATCCCTCAGCAGTCGTTCAGAGGCCAAAAACTGAAATTAACCAGACATTCAAAAAGAGTGCACGGACGGTACACACCTTCTCAGAAAGCTCCTTTTCATTCTTGATGTAAGCACAGAGCTTCTCTTCCACCCGCGTCATCAGCTGCGAGAGCTGAGCAGATGCAGCCTCGTTGCAGGATTCCTGCTGCTGCACGTCTTCTTCGGTGAACACTGGTCGCAGGTCAAAGTCCCGAAGCACTGCACTCTGCTGGCCCCGCAGAACACTGCTCACAGGCTTCTCCAGAAGCTTCAACACTGCTGCCCCATCCTCACGCACATCTTGAAGCTGAAAGTAGGACATCTATCAACGTACAGTACAGCCGACTGCCAAGAACCAGGGGTTATGTGCCTTGCATGGTTCCCTATAAGCAACGAACCCTCCTGCACTCGTATTGCGTTGCGCTCCAATTTAGAAAACAGGCTAAACAAGTACAGCAGCATCCTAAATAATATCAGGGTCACTTGGCTGTATTTAGAAGATGTCACCTCGAGAGGTATACCTCGCCAGCAGAGGACATGCAGTGTAAAGTCACACTTGCATGTCTAATGACCATGACAATGCGAAGGCACAAAAACCCCCCCTCCTGCTGGTTCACGCTGGTAGGAAACTATGCTTCAAACTACCGTAAAATGCAGAGCAAGCGCCCACTCAAAATATGAAGATAATTGCGAAAATTGGGTCATCAATTTTACCTATATATGGACTGTGCACATTTTTTTCAGATGTTGCAAAATTTGGGGGGGGGGGGGGGCGCTTAGAATGGAATGGTCGGATATCGGTATTTTATGCTATGTCTAGCAGCTCACTCGCTTTTTTTCTCTCTTATTGGTCGTACAAAAGAATAAACAATTAGCAAGAGTTCGTGGAAAGGAGCATCCAAACCTTCTCGTGCTCCTTCTTCCAGCCCATCTGTAGTTTGATGTGCTCTTCCTTCAGGGCTTCAATCTGGTTCCTGCTGCACCTTATGTTGTCCTGCAGCTCAGACCTCTTTGTGTTGAAGGTCACCTCGTCCTCTTGCCTCTGAATCTTCTCCTGAAGCCCCGACCCAAGCCCGCAGAGCTCGGCCTTGAGCATCACTTTCTCCGCTTCTGTAAAGAATGAAAACGGGAAAGAGAATAGGTTGTGCGGCAGCTTTTCGCCGCCCCGTGACTTAACAATCGCCGCCGTACGGTGGCAATTACACATTTCCAAGTTCCCGCCTAAATGCGAAATCAAGCACGCCCCAGGAGGTGCTACTTCCTGTTAAGTCTTTAGAGAGCCATAAACGTTGATATTAGCACCGTTTCGCTTTGCTGGGGCTATTTATAGTTTCAAAATAGGACTCTTTGTGCTTGATATGAGCGCACGATGGTTGCTTTGCATGCTCTCACGGTAGCGACTACTGGAACAGCAGCTCTCCCAATACGCTTTTCAAAATCGAGTTCTGAGAACGAGAGCTCCTTGTCCGACGGAAAGGCTCTGTAACGTACGTCGGTTCGGAATCCGAGACCACCGAAATGTCACGGATGCAGATGCGTCAAAATTAAACCGTAATCGAAGAAAAGCGGCAACTTTTTGCCCTCAATGTTTCCATCAGATGCTTCTCAATCTGGAAGGCTTGCAAGCACTGCACATACCCCCGCTAGATCACCTTAAAAAACCTGCACATCAACACTTTCTTTGTATTCTCCCTATGGACGAAAAGTCACCCCTTTGCCATACTAGTGTGGCAAAGGCAGTGGTAACACAAAATCTGATGAGTTAGTGCGAACGTGGTGTGAAGGAAAGGCAGAAGTAGGTGGCCGAGGATTGGTATACATGTTGCCGCGTGCGGCACTTGGAGGAATTTGATGCCGCCACGAGATTGCAGCTCTTCTTAAAGTGTGTCGTCCGCTCGACTGAGGACCTGGAAGCACACTCTGAAGGCTCCGTGCGTATGGCTGGCCTCGCAGCCCTGTATCATGCACGGTTGGCGCGTGAATCCTTCATTGCCGTTTTACTCGTGGGTGGCCATCATCGACAGTGCTAATGTGAATGTGACCTTCTCAGAGCCTGCTGCAGTGCGAGACGCAGTAGACGGGCCGTGCGGAAAACAGAACAATTGGAATACGGCAGCACCGTAGAAAGCCTAGACTAGAGTTTCCGACGGCTCGATCAGAGTCACGTAAATCCTGCGCCGCGTGTGCAATACGAGCCACGAGGAGGCGGCTGAAGCGCCTCTTCGTGGCTTGGCTAAAGTGGAGATCGCCTGCGGGCCTCTCCACCTGCTTTCCCATTCGCCATGCGATTACGCAGCACGTGCAGACTTGCAACTAATGTCCGCGGGAGGTGGTGGCCATCACATTGCAAATGCTCCCCATTGGTTTGAGACAGGCCCTCTGTTCACTCTCCATTCTCTGCAGCACAGAGCAGACCCCTGGAGCCCGCTCGTAGGAAAACAGAAAAAAACACTCGGATTATCTTGACCTGCTACGGCAAAGGGAGCTGTCTAATGTAGCGCAAGCTTTTCTGTCACGCTCTCCTACGCGCCCTTTCTCAGGGGAAGCCTGGAGCGCTGTAGGTCCGAACACACCATGTTTTATTCCTACTGGGAGTGACACGGAGGCAGTCTAGGAAGGGGTTCGGCTGACACTGGTGTCCAATCGGTGAGGAGACGAGCGCTGCATGAGCGATCGGCTGGCAGTCAGCATGTCGCCTTCCATTGCATGGAGCCTGACCAGATATGGTTAGAAGCCAGCCATGGAACACATTCTGCATTAAATAACCACTGGGACACAATTTTTGGGAAGTGGTTGAGTGGAATGTTTAAACTTTAATATCGTCACGTAGGGTGCAATAATATCAAAGAATAAAATTGGAGAAAACAAAGCTAAAATGTCACGTTAGAAATCTGCAATACTCAAAGAAGGATGCACTCTGTGCCTACAATGTGGAAAAAAGTAAAAGCGATAGCTATAGCACGCTCGCACACCTCTGGATCCTGACATCGCCATGTATGTGCGGGGCAGCCTCTTGTTGGTAGTCAGCATGGGCGCAACGCCGGTCGCGAGCCGCATAAACCAGTAGATTTCTTAGCGCTCACTCATGGGACGGAATACAGACTTGGTGCGGCGACGCCGTGACGTCTGCGGCAGTGACGACGCAAGCGAAGGCAGGTTTGCCCGGTGTTGAACGATGAAGGGAGGAGATAACGTTGACGTTAGCCTAATCTGCTAACAGGTTAACCCAACGTTTGACTATCAACGATAACCTGCTACTTGAAGCCGTCGCTTTAAATGGCAACTTGTCCAGGATACATACCGGCATCTGCGAGAGATTTAGAAGCCTCCTGCGTGCCAAACTTCGTTGCTTCGGAGTGCTGCATCATCTTTTCAAAATAGAGGTCATGCTTTTGGATCTTGGTCCGAGTCTCTTTGAGCTCCATCTGGACTTCCTCGTACTTGGCCTGCAAAACAAGAAACAAAAGCTGCACAAGGAATTCTTCACCTTTGCCACAAAAAGCATCGGACAGCTTCGACATGACCGTGAACAAAAAAGCACAGAAACCTTGAAGCCACTAGCACTTTACAATAGTAGTCGCACTGTAATTACACCGTTCAGCACTGCTGAACATTTTCTGTTGTTCAACAGGAGCAGCTTAACTATGTACAGCTGATTTGGCTAAAGTTTCATTACTTACAAAACAATGATGTATTGAAAAATGCTTATTCATCTATAATACTTCGTTTGGGAATTTATGAAAGAGTAGAACATTTCTTTACTAAAAAAAGATTTTCGGGAAAAATAATTGCTTTTTAATACAAGTACCTGCACTATATTAGAACTTATAAGTGCCTCTACCACTACACTAAGCACACTTACACTTTGCTTATTTATGTTCCTAGCTTTGCAATATCTCTCGGTTTGTAGTGCCCACTACAAATGTTTCTATCAATTCATTATCTCACATCAAACTTCCTTAAAGTTCCGAGAGAATGCCCGCCCCCAAGACCCAAGAAATTGCCCATCGCGTTTCAGGCTTATTATAGATTTAAGTGACCCATTTCATCTCTCTTCTAATGGCCCCCAAGGCCCCCGACTAAGCCCCAGGGCTAGAAAAAAAAGACGGCATTAAGCTAGCACATTCATAGCTGAATGCCGTTTTAGCTAGGTGTTTCAAAAGTTTGGCGGATGTTAGCCGAGGGAATAATCGTCAGTTAAATAATTCACTAAAATCTGCAAACCTTTTAAGTATTGGTTTTAGGGGTCATGTTGCAATTGCAGATATGAATGTAATTACTATTGAGACCAGATCCATTAAAAGCATTTTTAAATTTTTTTATTAGGTATTGAGATGTTAGTCAATCAAATTTTATATTTATAGCCAAATATAAAGACTGTGGACAAAAAGCCCGTTGCAAGCGCTGCACACAATGATGCTCAGAACAGTGAGTATGTCACTCTTCCTAGCATGATTGTGGGGCAGGGCTCGCAGCACGTTTTTTTGTGGAATTTCCAAAAAAAGTTAAAAAACATGAAGATTAATAAATTAATATCTTAAACATGATAAACTTTTGCGATTTCTTTGAATTGGTCTGGCCTCTAATAGCAATATCTGCCAATAACACAATTGCAACATGACCCATAAAAGCAGTGATTAAAAGTTACAGATTTAAGTTAATTAGTCAACTTACCATAACGATTATCCTCTCAGCTCATGTCCGCCGAACTCGAGAAACATTAACGGAAGACGGCGTTCAACTAGCAGTTTGCATCTCTTTTAAAGACTGTTTCCATTAAAACATATCACCCCATATATCTGATTTACTACAGGATGGTTCTACTGCAGGCATGAAGCAGAACGTTAGAAATTGAAGACTATGTCCTCCCCTCTTTCAAAGAAGCAAATCCAAAACGTACACAGGCCTGTTTTCAGTGATTAAAGGAATCGAAGGCTCGAGGTACACCTAAGCACTTGTTACGAGTTGTGAATGCGAAAGCATGCACATGATTCTTCCGCTCCCTTATTTCGTCTGCAGCGTACTTGGGTGACAATCAGGCACTATAGTCAGATACAACATAGGAAAGACAGGGCGAGGGGAAAAAGGGCACACACGTAAGAAAGCTGGAGTGGAGAGGGGCAACCTTCTTTCCGGCTTTTCTCTTTTTTATAGCTCTCCTGGGCACGCTGACTTTGGGTGTGGAGCCGCTGCCTTGCGGACACTCAGCGCCATGGGGTGGCGGTCGTTGAAACTGACGTGCAGCGGCCAATGGTAGCCTTGTTTCTCGAAACTATGATGCATACCAACCAATGGGACCATAGTCGAAATCCATCAGCTTTACTCCGCTCCTTAGGGATCGGGGAAACTAGGGACCGTTTTTCGTTTCATAGCTGGGAGCTGACTTCACATAGAGAAAAGATGTGCCATTTGGCACAGTTTCAAGGCTGACGACATTGGCTCACTCCATAGACCCTTCCAGTTAATGCTTTCACATTAAAAAAAGAGAACATAGCGTCTCTTTTCTTGCTGAATATTGAAAATTGCATTCTGAACAGCTGAATGCTCAAGAAATAATTAATGTTTCTTGCATTCTTACACATCAGACAAAACATGCATTCTGTTGAATGAAAATGTAGCTCTACCTAAACAAGATGCCCATAGTGCACCTTTCGTGACGCAGAGCTCTAAAACCTGCTTACACATACACCAGTATTTTCTGGCAATCTGAAAATGATGCAGCAGTTTCTGAATTTCGACCCATTTTTCGCTGACACATTTGCAAGGATACATCAATTAAGGGCAGTAAATTGAATCAAACTGGAGTGTAAAACATGATAAAATGAGCTGGTCTCTTGCCTGCCAATACCGATCAGAAAGGCAGCGATGCAAATATAAACGCAAATCGATGGAACGCCACGAAACAGGAGCTCCGGCCAGAGCTGCCACATACTTTCCACCGCATTTCTGAATTTTCAGGAACCAAATTGCATCATTTAAAATGGGAGCAAGTTAGACCTACATACCGCACGTGCCTCCATATCTGCCAGAACTTTCCGCTCCCTTTGAATGTCCTCGTCGAGTTTGTCGTCCTCCTGTGGTACTTGTTGCGCTGCTAGTTACGACAAGCAAACAAGATCAACTGGTGAGGTATATATCCATTACGCTGGCTGGAAGGTGTCTCCGACAAGCATGTTTATTGCAACTTTCACTCTGCATGCCGAATTTTTGCCTGGCGATACAACAATAGACCAATCTCACTAAGCGTTCCACACATGCGTAATGCCGCCACAACTGTACTCCACAGTTACGAGGGCAGTGCACGAGACCGCTCGTGCAGTCTCGTGCTCTGCTCGCAGCAGGGTCGGAACGTCTGCAAAAAGAAAACAGTTCCCACAATGCATGGCGACAACGGCGGCATAACAAGACTGGCTGGCAAGACCAGTCTATCGGGCGCTCCGAGATTGTTGCAACCCTTGTGGGAGTTTTCTAAACTGCCAGTGCTTGAAACAGTGAAACCAGCAGGTATCCCCTGAACAATAAGAGATGCAATACTTTATTTGGCCTTCTATGAGACCAGCAGCCATCACAAACTTTAGGTGTGCATCGTCTCTTGATTTATAAAGGAGTTCATAAACAAACCTAAATCTTGCAGTACAGTTTTAGAGAGAACTAAAGATTCTTTCAAAGCTGGCAAGTATGCCAAAGAGGAGCAACAAGCTGTTCACACTGATTACATCCGCGATAGAGCATCTCCGTATCTCACGCGCCTGCCAGACGATAACGCCAAAAACCCTTACTGTATATGCAGGACACTTAAAGAGCGGTGCAACGATATTCAATTGGAATGTTTTTCACTTTACACAAGCTTATTGGCACTAGTGGGACTCAAGGATTATCGCACGCAACGCCACTGGCCAAGAAACTCCTTTGTTGTGGTGTAATTTCAAGAACAAAAGCGATCATTTTCATTCAATCTCTCCTTTGCAAAATTTGATGACGTAACATAGGGATCATAGTACACCCCAATGACGATATTTGAATGCGGTTCATAGATTGGACCCGAGCATTACGTGGGCACTCGATTTAGGCTCGTGATAATTACTAGCTCGAGAAGTATTCGGGTAGTGGTCCGTGTCCAATCGCTGCAACGACGACAATAGGCGAGCCATAACAATGTCTGGAACTCAGCGCGTGTCTTGCGCTTTGCCAACCCCGGCGCGTGGCTATGATCAACACTGGTGGCATATAATCGGCTCCAGATCACGTGGCCGCTTGTTCTGGCTGCGAGTTGAGGGAGTGAACGCTGCTCGTTTCTCTTTCATTTTTTCTGCAACTTCGATTGCGTGTGGTGAAAAACAAACGCGTGTTCCGTAGGTCATTAACGTCGGAGATCCGTTCTAAGCGGTATTTGCGCAAAGTACAAAAATTGTTGCATCGCCCCTTTAAGAGCCTCTTCAGCCTAAAATACAGGTCGTTAGTTTCGTATAAAAAGCTTGCGACGGGTACCAGGACGTCCTCATGGAAGTGTTCACGAAATCTCAGCTCGTCATTTGGAGAATAAAGCATATAAAATGCCTATAGAAATTCCTGTATTGCAACGTGTTCAATAAACGCACCGTCTATATACATTGCTTCCCTCGCCGTCTGGCCTGTTGGCGGGATGGGGCTTCTGAGAGAAGCTCGACATGGGTAAGGAGGGGAACCGCAGGAGGAGTCACGTCACGATTAGTGGCTGTGGTATCCCGTTACGCCACAGTTTTGTGTGTCAAAATGTTCGCTCCTCGATTTCATTTCTAGATGAAACCTTAAGTTATTTTGGTTTGATAATTTGGCAGCGTAATTTAAAATGTGTAAAATTGAGCAAGGCGCGAGGACCTACAATCACAATTTTTAGGCTGGAGCGGCCCTGCACCAACAGTGGCATCAAAATTGTTCGGGAGATGTAGGGGCAATGGGAGTGGGGGGCGAGAGGATTTCCCTTGTTCTGCCCCCAAAATATTGATTAGAAACGCTGAACATGTCTGGAGCGGAGGACGGGGGCGTAGACCCCACCCCCTGTTCCAACGCCGCTGCTTAGAAGCCTTAAATTGCAATGTACCCGACCAGACATCAGGTATAAGTAAATTGTGACAAAAGTGACCATCTTATACTCTTTTCGTAAAAAGTTGCAAATGCAGACATTTCTCATTTCAATTTGGGTAACCAAAGACTTGGAGCAATCTAGATCCTAAACTGTCGAGACCAGTTATGACAAAGTCAACGGGAATCGGAAATCACTTCGATATAGCCGCTTCTTCGTTATATCTCGACTCCATAAAAGTAACACGCAAAAAAAAAAAAAGAAGACAACACAGGCACAAGTTTATCGTGCCTGCAAAAAGAGGTTGGGGCTTCCCTGCATGTCCGCCAGATCGGAAACGCTTCTTGTCAACTGCGAGAAGCTCCGATCGAAAGAAGGCCTTCCAAGCTACGTACAGACTGCGTCGACAGCTGCGACGGACGCCGCAGAGAACGGCATTCTTTACATTTATGTACACTTCGTCAAAGATGGTGGCACGCTTTGCCTTCATCTTTGCCGTCATGGGGCCGGTAGTGCCGAGACTCGCGATTGTTGGGTGGCAATGAGTCGCCACATCGGTGCTTGAGCGAAGCTAGACTTTTGCGCATAGAGCGACCACATCGACCAGCGACGTCAACATGGAACACTAAGCAAAAAACAAACAGTCGCGCACGGCACCGAGTTTGTGCTCAAGGGCTCAAGTTTGTGTTTCGTCAGTGAAGAGAGCCTAAAATTAGGAGGGGGGCAACTGCTCAATCGGGGTCACGTGGTTTGTGAGCCGCATTTGCAAAACGAGCTGCAGCCTGCAAGGAGTCAAAAGTGTTCATTGTCTGCAAACGTGTCTGCCTCTCCGACGGTTCAAGACAACCAAATGCTAGGCGCACTTGCGCCAAGCGGCCAGGAGGCGTCCGCCATTAAGTTGCAAATGCTCTCAATGGTTTGGGTTGCTCCCTCTCTTAAATCTAGGCTCTCTCCGTGATCACCGTCGGTACTTGTCGCTAGCGCACGCCACGACAGCTTCCCCGCGTGCGATGCGGAAAAGCCGCTTCATGAATGAGGAGCGGGGAGCAAACGAAAATGCAGAGGCTGCCGCCGCAGCCTTTGCAGTGCACCTGCGTCCCGTTTTGGTTGGAGCCGCTCAATTTCCTTCGCTAAAAACAGACACAAATACACCGAAAAAGTGCAAACGGGAATGAGAAAAAGTGATCGCTTCGCCGTAGCCGCCATTTCGTTATGAACAGTCGTGACAGCACTAACATTAAGCCACAGTTGTGCAAGAATCTGTCGGTGCGCACACAGAAAATAGAAAATTCCTTACCGAGCGACTGAAGAAACCTTTTGCAATCCGAGTCGTCAGCATCAGGATTGTCCAGGCAATTGAGCAGCAGGTCCGCAGCGTAATGGCCCTGCACACGAAGGAAACGTCTGCCACATGGCACTACACTGCAGCTGGCTTCGTCAGACGTTCATGCAAGTCCTGTAAATTTGCATGTAATCAGTTTGTTTTAAAACAGTGTCTAATACCGCTAGAGTAGGGTGGATGAAGACCGACAAAAGTAGGATATGTTTGGTGTAGTCAATCTGCCACCCCAGTTTCAAGATATCAGTCAATCTGTTGAGCATTGGCATGCTCAAGTTTTACTGCTCAGACATATTTCACAAATGGTTAGAAGCCATTCCTACTACATATTTTGGCAATTAATGTGCGCTGTGCATGCCAGTTCTGCCCTTTGGGAAATACGGGCTTCCAAAAAGGAAA